>NC_041341.1:35039021-35409021 GCF_004354835.1 Perca flavescens
ATATATATATGTATGTGTGTGTGTGTGTGTGTATATATATATATATATATATATATATATATATATATATATATATATATATATATATATATGTATGTGTGTATATATTTATATTGATAGTGAGAAACGTCCCGCGGTGCAAAAATAAGTGTGATTAAAATGCGTAAAAAATGTTTAACGTGTTATTTTTTGTGTAATTAATTAACGCATTAAAGTCTGTAATTAATTAATCTTAATTAACGCGTTAAAGTCCCGGCTCTAATATATATATATATATATATATATATATATATATATATATATATATATATATATATATATAGTATACTATATATAACCTACTGTTTATAGTAACCTGTTTCCTTGTTCAAGCTCAATAATAGCCCAGCACTTCCATTGAAGCTCTTTATCCTGATAAAAGAAATGTCTGTTTGTGCTGAAGAGATGTGTCCTAATGTTCTGTTCTCTCTCTCTCTCTCTCTCTCTCTCTCTCTCTCTCTCTCTCTCTCTCTGCAGCAGCACTCTGATCTACAAGTTCGGCCGGACTGAAGATTTATGGGGTTAGAGGGTCTGTCTTATTACTGACTCTTTCTCTCTCTCTCTCTCTCTCTCTCTCTCTCTCTCTCTCTCTCAACACACACACATCGGCATATAATGTGTTGTAGATATTTTTAATAGTTCTACATCCCTTTTCATGTGTTTCCTGATGTAAAAATAGTTTTTCTGTCCTTGCCTTGGAGACATTTGCATACTTGTCGATTCATTTTTTTAAATGTTTGCATTATAATGAGGGAATTCCTTTGTTTGTTATCGAGGACTAAGAAGCCAGGTTCATGTCATTGTTATTAAGTGTCATGTGTTCAGTGTGTTGAGGGTTACAGTGTAAGGTCACTGTAGGGAATCAGAAAGGGAAGTACATTCTGAAGTGGACGTGAGGCTTAACACACGGCCACAGGGGAACAAAGTCCTTTCTGCTGTCTCTACTCTTTTTAATTTTTTATATATTTCAGATGATATGAGTTTTTTTTTTTTCTTCATGGGTCTGATTCATATTGGGGTCAGTTTCCCGTTGACAGATTAGTCGTTCTTCCTCAGGAGGAAGTGTTTTTTTACACTCTGTTTTGTCCTCTTGTACTTTGTCCTTGTTTCGCTCTTGTTTCTACCAGAACATGTCGTGTAAAGTGAAATGCAATTATTCTGACGGTTTTTGGTAGCATTTTTGGTGTTTTAAGTATAGAACAAATCTTGTGAAGTCAGACTGCTGTAGTATTAAAGCACTTGTAATGGACTAATTTACACTCGTAGCTACAATATCACATATAGACATGTGCATCAAACAATTTTTTTAACGTAATAAGATGGACTTTTACTGTAAAGCTTGTAAAGTGGATAAAAATCTGGGATTTTTGGGTTATTTCCCATCTTCCTTTCAACTTTTTTATCATTTGTGTATCTTGTCAAGAGCTTTAAATCTGAAAAATAAAGACATTTTTTAACTGGAGAATGCTGTAGATAATCATCCATCTAGCTGTAAAGCCAAAGTAGGTAGTCTTATGGGCAGAAGCAGGTCTTTCCACCGTTTATGAGCTGCCACAGCAAAGGCACGGCCCCCTTTGAGCTGATGATTAGTTTTGGGAACACTCCGGAGCAGTTGATCAGCTGACCTGAGAGTACCTAGGTAAGGACTACTAGCCAGTCAGAAGCAGAGTGTGAGGGCGTGCCCTGACAGTACCTAGGTAAGGACTACTAGCCAGTCAGAAGCAGAGTATGAGGGCGTGCCCTGACAGTAGCTAGGTAAGGACTACTAGCCAGTCAGAAGCAGAGTATGAGGGCATGCCCTGACAGTAGCTAGGTAAGGACTACTAGCCAGTCAGAAGCAGAGTATGAGGGCGTGCCCTGACAGTAGCTAGGTAAGGACTACTAGCCAGTCAGAAGCAGAGTATGAGGGCATGCCCTGACAGTAGCTAGGTAAGGACTACTAGCCAGTCAGAAGCAGAGTATGAGGGCATCAGACACGCTGACTTTATAAACCCTCTAAATTTCTATACAGTATTAGTTTATTTTAAATAGCGTGTTCACTGCTTACAGCTGGAGCTGCACATTGTTGATCTACAGAATGATTTTGAAATGTTTTCTACTACACCATAAGAAGGAAACATGTATTGGAAGTTGCCAAAAAAATGCTTATGTAAATACCGTATATGTATTTCCTTGCCGGCAGGATATAATTATGTGAAATATTTAATAAAAATGTCACGTCTTGCAGTGCTCAGGTCTCACATTCAGGTTGGGAGTCCAGGCGTTAATCAAGCAGTGTACCATGATGACCATTCTAAATTTTGAAAGGAATAATTTTATAAATCTCAAATGAAGCATTTCATTTAGAAACTTTCACATTAAACATGGTCATTTAATCCATTGTTAATATAAAAGTATTAACTGGTGCAGCTTTAAAATAAGTCTAGAACAACTAAATGAACAAAAAAGAAATGGATGTCCATATTTTTGTTGCCGTGTAACATGATTATTCCACCATCATGAACAAAGTAACCGTACTATGCTTTGATCATTTCCAATTAAAATGAGCAAACTGCCTTCTCTTTACTGAGACCAATACATACATATATAAATACAACATGAATCAAAGTTAAAACCATGGACTGTTAAAATAGTAGCCGTTTTAAAGCTTCAAGTTTGCATTTTGGCCATCGCCATCTTGGTATTTAGAGGTCAGAAGTGACCATGTTTGAACAGAAGGGTCAAGTCATCCGGCAAAGTTTTGCCGGCGGGTAAACAAGGACCTCCGGGCACATGCTGTACTGAGGAAGACTTGGAACTAGCGACCTAGACCATGAACTTGTTAGGAAAGGGTTTACTGAGGTAATAAATCAAGGGAAATCAAGTAGGGTCATTTTCCCATTGACTTCTATAGAAACTGATTTCTTTTTGGAGCCAGTGGAGTCGCCCCCTGCTGGAAATGAGCTAGAATGCAGCTTTTAAGGCACTTCATCATTGGCTTCACTTTTCAGACCCGGAAGTTACCGCTTGGTTAAAACAAGTCTATCTAAAATTAGTGTGTCATCTGTATATATATATATATGTATATATAATTGACCAGATCAAATAGAATTAAGATGAAACCCAGATGCAGTATATTTGTGGACTTTTTTTTCATTTTTTCAAAGCGGGGCGTTCTCCTGGAGAACCCCTCCTATCGCCTCTATTCCAGCTAGCGAAGATGAAGAGCATGCCACAGACTCCTCCCTCCTCGGCACACCACATGGCGCCTTGCCCAGTCCGTTGTGCCAGTAGTAACCATCAGGCTCCAGAACCTTGACCCCCACAGGAGTCCTGTAAAACTATTTGTATCATATTTGCTACGCAAGTTTTTGAAACCTCTATCTCATCAAGTTGATCAATAATTTCCTTAAACACCTGTTGTATATAATCTGATACATGTATTCTGCCCTCTAGTGGAGTATCATGCCACTACAAGCAGTGAAAGGGATTTTTTTTTTACCTTTTCAAAATGGCTGCTGTCATTAAATCCTCCACACACTTTTGGCAGGGAACAAGTTGCTAATTTTCATATAGTTATGGTAAGAATAACATTTATGTTACTATTACTACTATTACTATTTTTTTAAATAAATATCTTCTTTATTGAAACAATGCATAATTACCTAAAAATTAATTATTTATATTATAGTTAAATCGTGTTAAAAATGTGTTTATCAAATTTGATACTGCGGGGATTTAAGGTTCTTTATCCCTGAACTTTCAAGTCACATTTTTGTAATGTAATCTACCTAATGCCTACCACTATACAAACACACACTATTTTGATGATTTAATTAATGTAATTAATGACTAAAATGACTTAAAATACATTTTGGGTATTTTCAAAATAACAATAACATAATCGCTATGCTATATCGACCAATTTGTGTATTTTTAGATGTGAAAAAGACTAGAGGAAGAAGAAGTATATTAAAAATGTCATTAGCATGATAGTACATGGCAAATCAAGTGACATGGAGCAGTTAGGGGAAGATGATGAGGAGGAGGAGGAATGGACTCCTAAGGTTATGCATGATAATGGAAGTTCAGATAGCAGTGATGAGGAAGACTATCTAGATGAAAGTGTAGCCCATACAAGCATGGAAGTTGAGGTCCCAAAAACAACAAATTTTTGTACCTAAAATGAACATTGTTGTGAGTAAAACGTTGCCCAAAACGGCCAATGTATCAAACATGATACAAAAAATATATCATAAACAAAATCATATGGCAAAAAAAAAAATTTTGAATTTTGTAATAAGGTTTAATAAACATATAAATTCCAAAAAATTTGAATTTTGTGGTTATTTTATCATGTGTCAGGCTTTACAGGGGCCTGCACTGTCTCTCTCTCTCTGTTACTTTGGACCTTTCATTTCTGAATCCTGCATGGACTCCTTCATGTATTAATTTCGATCTATTGACAGATTGAGACTGACTGACTGACTGTTCTCGTTCAGAGAGCCAGAGCAGATATCAGCTGCTCAGTGTTTTTGATTTTTATTTTCTTGGTTAAGTTCTCCCTCTCAGGAGAGGTCCTGTTTCATTCTCACTGCTGTTGCTGCCATGACACCCACATTTCCCTTTGGGAATTAATAAAGGTTTCTCTTATCTTACATGGCTTTGCTGTTATTTTGCCCAGGTTTTAAGATATTTGCCTCAGAAAGGTCTGCATCACAGCACAATGAAGGAGAATAGACTTTTGTTTTCAGCGCTCACTAATCGATTGGAATAGATTTTTGTTGTTGTTCTGGTGTTCCTTTTTTAGAAACAGTGTCCCAGTTACGCTAGATAATCCACAAGCCTCACTGTCAACACATTTAATTGGAGCAGCTTTCTCCTTCAGAAATAGCCCCTATGGAAACTGTGTGTTGTGTAGAAGAAGAGAGATGTTTTTTTTAAACTTTAAGCAACGCAAACCTAAAACTAAAAGCAGATATGTCGAGACTGCCCTCCCCCGAAAAACGCTAGGTTGTTTGTTCAAGCACCAATTACGACTCATGAACGTTGATAGTGGCAACGCCCTCTAGTGGCCTCCTGTAGTTATTACAGGAGCAAAAAAGGAAGTAAAGGGACAAAGTATAAGGGCACCGAAGTCCACCTAAGGAGGCAGGTTGGGGTGGTGGATTACTTCTTCTAAACTTAACTAGGCCTAAGTAGTTTTGGTGCCTAACCCTAACCAAACTGCAACTTTTTGACCACAACCGTTACATTCTCTGGTTTAGATAGGACGGAAAACGCTCCCGTGGGCCACATTAGAAGGGAGGAATAAACGACCCATATCGTCTTATAGTTTGCAGAACTTGTTGGAGATGTCACATGAACGGGACGTTTAAAAACCGAAACTCAAAGTGGTTAAATGTTTTGTTGGGATTTAATGTTCATAAAAAACACAAGTAGATGACCGAGTGACCCAGCCAGCTGGCCTGCAATGAATTGACACATCCTTGTTCATGGGGACAAATCACAAAGCTTTCGGTCTTCACATTAATCATTTATTGCGAGTCAGTGTCCGAACAGAAAAAGTCCCAAGGCTGCAGGAGATCTGGACAAAACTGTGCAACATCAAACTGATAACACATGATTTAACTCATTGCCTCATAGAACATTTCTAATTACAAAAGTACAAAAGTAAACAAAACAAAAAAAACACACACTTGGCAATTTTTACATATGGCAACATCATGATAGTCAGAAAATCTATATCTAATCTATATTCAGTGAATTAACTATAACAGTACAGAACCACTGAACACACATAATCTTAGTGCCTCCACTAAACAGAGCCTTTTTGAAGAATGGCTTGATTCATAAGAATTATCCACGAATCTTAAGCTGTTTACACATATAGCCGACGACTATTGATAGAAAAGCCAGTCGAAATGATCAGTTTCCCCGTGTTGGTCCAAAAAGTACCACAGCACACACCAACAAGACAAGACGAGACGTAATACATCTCTATAACAGCAGGCGGCACTAATCTGTATTGTTGCCCATGAAATGAAAACCGGCAGCTGATTGGACGAATGCGTCACAAGACTGTCATGGTGGCTCGTTCAGAATACGATCTCATATTGTACTAAAATAGTTTACCAAAACATTTTAAGTGAGCAATAGGCCGTGCAGTTGCTGAATCTGTCTTCATTTCAGCTCAACAAAGGTCAGTTTAAAAGATTTTCGTCAGATTTTGAGGGACTCTAGTCACGCTCATTCCGCTCGCCATTTCCAGGTGAGTCCCGACTGCCCTGTCTCCAACTGAACATGTTAGGTCGGCCCAAATGAACGTCGACAGCCCCTCAGACTGACGACGACACGGGACACACCGAATAGACTCTAGTCCTCGCCAGACTGTCCCACGGCCGATAATCAGCTAAGTGAGTCACGGCTATTAGACAAAATGTCCTGTCCCAGATCACAGATTAAACAAATTACACATTTTGTGGGAGCTTTGATACATTTAAGGATTTTGGGGGTTATCAAATGCTCCTCATAGCCATACAAAGCTAAGGATTGTTTTATTAAACCAAACTTAGTTAATGCTGTGAGTGTAATAATGTTTTTTATTAATGCCTATAGGGCAAAAAAAAAAAAAAAAAAAAAAAAAAAGAAATGGGAGGGATACACTTTCAACTAAGCTAAAGTAGCACATAAAACATTATGAATGTACAACAGTATTCTTGGCTCAAAGGAAGGCCCTGTGGAGATCTTCCCTAAAACGGTCTAATGTATATGTGAGATGACGTCGCACTGTTCCTGTGCGATCCTGTCTGTTTGTGGCTTTAACTGTTTCTAATGAGCTGATTAATGACACCTGTGGCTCTCCATAGCTCGACAGGGAAAAGTGCACTTTCTGTCACCTAACAGCGTAGGTACCTAGGTATTTTTGCTCAATCTGGCACACACTTTCCTGTAAAAATCTTTATTAACTTTGGACCTCTGTGTTTATGTTACTTAACCTAGAGCTCTTGAGGCCATATTAAACCAAATAAGAGCGGGGGTAATAACAGTGTGGAGCCTTTTAATTTGAGTGATCTAGAGAGTGGTTCCGTCTTTTCATTGCTCTCTTTTCTCTCCTAGAGGGGAAGCCAAATGTTGATAAAATTAGACTTCCTCTTCCCAGCAATTAAGCTTGAACTAGAAATCAAATTGTCTCTTATCCTGAGGCCCGATAGAAATGAGAGGGAGTGTGGTTCAATTCTCAGGGCACAATAACAAGGCCACGAAGAGGAGGAGGAGCAGCGCAGAAGCAGATGCTGTTTTCAGGTGCTCAACTCCTGAGGGGAAATGGAAGTAATGACATTCCAGCACTCCTCCGTGGGACTGCTGCTGGAGATGGCAAGGTGATGGTCAGGAAATGGTTCCAGGAACTAGCGGAGAAAAGAAACAAAAGTCAACCTTATTTAATTAAAGCAGTTACCTTGAAGATACTGTAGGCTATATGCACACTGTTAATAACTACATGTGAATTGCTGTGAATAAGGTCATATTTACTCAAAGCTGTCAGTAGGCTGGTGATCCTTTTCCTGTGTTTGCATTGACCTTATGTGTTATGTGTGCCATCTACACATGCTCAGCAGTAAAACTGCTCTGCGCGGCCTGCTCCGTTGTTTTCCTCTGGGCGGGGGGGCGCTAGCCTTGGAATGGCACACTGCTCCGAGTTGCCACCGAGCGCTGCCCTCAAAGTTCAAATTATTTCAACTTTGACCTCATATGCCGCTCGGGCTGCACAATATATCGTTTTCTTTTTTATATCGTCATCGCATTATCAACTCCCTTAACATACGCATCACAAAAGGCTGCAACATATCGCAAAAGACACTTGAGAATTGTATAAATTGAAAGAAAATATAAGTATAAAACTGCTAATTAAAAAGGCTACTGCCATTCTTCTTTATTTTTTTTTTCTTTTTAAGTACTGCCTTTTATATTCAATTCAATGTTCAATTTGTTCAATAGAAGAATGTAGGAAATGATTTCCTTTCTTTTGTTTTAAATTCAACAAGCAATTTGTTGTATTTTAGCAAAATATTGAAAGCAGCAGAAATGTAGAACTGAGTACACGGCTTATTAATCTTAAGTAATATCGTTATCTCAATATTGAATGTTATCGCATATTTTCTCGGGGTTGGGAATCCCCAGAAGCCTCACGACACGATATCATCACAATACTTATGTTACGATACGTTTTTTCAACTTAAAATTTTTCCCAATTTCAAATGATGTCCCAAAAAGTAAACTTTGTTTGTTCATCTCACTTCAATGTTATTGCTGCAAAATGGGATTGTCAAGCAGACCAACACATATATAATAATAGATCCATACTTGGTGTTGGTGTATTGATACAGTATTGCCACGGAAAATATCGCGACACTATGCAGTATCAATTTCCCCCCCGTGCCTAATATTTTCCTCATATCGTGCAGCCCTAGTTGCTGCTGACCTTTCAAGGCCCAACCAATTCCAGAAGCATCGATGACATTTACCTGCGCTGCGCCTTGCGGCCTTACCTCTGAGCACTTTAAACAATTTCTTAAAAGTTCCCAGTTATGTCATCATTTTGACTAATTTTATTGATGTAATGTAATCTGTCTGAATGCATGCAATTGTGTTTCTTGTTTAATATTGTAATTTATTTTGTTGTGCATTATCTTGTATGTTGTTGTTTTCCTGCCTCGGGACTACAGGTGAAAATTAGCATTTATGCTATAACCTGGCTCATTTACAGTCTGTACAGAAATGTTAGATTGTTCATTAATGTGCACTGTCCCAAATAAATAAATAAATAAAAAAGTGTAGCGCTGTCAGACACAGTGTATACACCGGGTGAGCCGGTGTGGTGCGGTGAATGTGTTTATCAGTGTCGGTGCTCACATCTTCTGGGAGCTCGTACGGCGGTCGCAGCCACTCTTTGATTCTCTCAGGCTTACAGATGAGAAAGTAGGCTATCACAGGAATCAGGAGGACCAGGACCATCATGAGCCCCACAGCTAGTATCACGGTTGGTTTGGAGTCTTTTTCTGGGAAATGTAAGACACACACAGACGCACACACACACACAGATGCACACACACACAGAGACACACACACACACACAGAGACACACACACACACAGACACATCTCTTATCGTGTGCTGACTTCCAAGGATTTACGAGCTTTAAGACATTTTAAATAGATCACACAAACAATCAGATGACACACTTTCCAAAGTTTGGACTTCTAAAAAAAGGACCATGCTGCTGTTTAAAAAAAGTAATGCTCCAAACAATCTAAACGATCCTCACATTGTCCAATAAACTGTGAATATGCTTTTAGCTATGTTGTGCAGAAACTAAGTGTACCAACAAACAAAACAGACAGATCAATGGGGGAGAAGAGAAGCTGCAGGAATGGTTTCTTTGGATGTTGCTTTTTGTTCTTTCCGTTTACTGCTCTTAATACAAGCTGCTACCAACTTGTCAGAGCCACATTTCAAGTCTAGAGTGAGCGTAAGATACTCAAAAGAGAGTATTTCTGTGGAATATTCCACAATTTGTTTCTGACTGAAAATCAAAAAATGTAAACTCGCATTAATTAGTATTCCATCACAAGGAACACGTAAGCAGCTTAGGGATTAATCATGATGATTATTTCCTCAATTAATCGATTAGTTGTTTGGTCTTTAAAATAGAATATGGTGAAAAATCAGTGTTTCCCAAAGCCCAAGAGGCGTCTCACTCTAACGCAAAGATATTCAGTTGACTGTCACAGAGGAGTGAACAAACTAGAAAATATTCACATTTAACAAGGTGGAATTGGGCTACGTTCAGACTGCAGGCCTTAATGCTCAATCCACATGTATTTTCGACAGTTATTTTTTTTATTTTTAAAAAGGTGGCCTACATCACTCAAGTACTGGGCACGGCCTAAAAACGACTGGGACGCTACGCGCCCGGTGTGAACGGACAGATTGGATAACATGGGCGGCGAAATAAAAATTGCTGTATCAGAACTGGAAAAGATCGGATGACACGACTCGGGCTGTTTACACTGTCGTGAAAAAAAAAAAAAAAAAAAAAAATCAGATATGAGCAAAAAAATTAAATAAACGGATTTGGGTCACTTTTGCTGGCAGTCTGAACGTAGCCTGAGGAACTTTAATATGTTGTTGAAACAACTTAAACCGATTACTTGATTATCAAAATAGTTGGCGATTAATTTAATAGTAGACAACTTATTGATTAATCTTTGCATCTCTAAAGCAGCTTCACTTTGAATTAAAGCTTGTGTGGTCATAATATACATCCAAACATGTCCAGTGATTGTTTAAATCTCTTCCTTTCTGGTGCTTTCAAGGAAGGTCGGATATTCAAGATTGAGTATAAGAGTGGACCGCCACACACTGCCTGCACTATATTGCAAGATTGTATATTGTTCTATATTGTGGCCTGTGTCAAGGCAACAACAAAAAAAGAGCAACACAGCTAATTTGATTGTTTAATGCACATGTTTTTGCATGGCTAAAGAACTTTCTTAGCAGCAGAAACAACAACCATGGTCTTACTTGATTCTGGGATGAGCACACACTGGGGACAGGTGGGCAGTCCGACGCATTTTCCAAAGTAGATGTTCTGCACCTGTACACAGTACCGCTGTCCCTCCTGCAGCTCAGGGATGGTCACGGAGGCCAGAGCATCTTCATATTTAGCATACTTTGAGGGGAAAGCGTTTAGAGAACATTAACATATATTACAATCAGAAAAGGTTTTATTGCCACAATAAGTACACTTATGTGGAATTTGCCTTGGTGAAAGGGGCGTACATTAAACAAACAAACACAAATATTAATATAAAATAAACAATGAATACAGAAAAAATATATATAAATACAAAGTAACTGTTGCATAGAAAGAAAGGCTGAATGGGTTGAGAATATATACAGTAGTATCCGCAATGGGCAGATGTAAAGTCCAGGATGAAGGTTAGTAAAGTGTAGTGACTAGGGATGGGGGGGGTAAAGAATCAGTGTCAGTGGGGGTCTGGGGCAATATGACAGGTGGAAGACCAAACGTTCCTATAAATGAACAAATACTGGGGTTGTGAAATGTTTCTTTAAAAGCACTTGAATAAGCAATTCATGTTTAGTTTAAAAGGACATGTTAAATTATAGTGTGGTTAAAACTCCCTATTTACGTTACTTACAGTACTTGATTTACAGCTAATGTATGTGAATGTACTTGTGCTAAACAGACTCGGAGAGCCTGCACAAGAATGTGTCTGGACTGTTGGGTGTATGCACAATGGCAAATAAAAAAACATTTTAAATGTAGGTGATTACAGAGAGCAGGAGGGGACTGAACAGAGGTTTAACCGGCGGAGCTGCTCACATGTTGCCTGTGATCAACGGGTTTGTTGTTTGGCGACCAAATGAAAGGAAGAAGAAGAGATTTACCTTTTTGTTTAGTGCGCTAGGAGACTGTTGACATGACCTGACAATGCTGGTGGGTAACACATTTCCAAAATGAACAAACTTAGTGTGAACACAGTGTTGGCTCACTTACAGTACACATTCAACAGGAAGCAACAGCATGTGTACTTGTGTTAAACTAACAAGGGGCTCTTCTCATTTCTCTATTATGTGCCTCCTCCTTCTCTCTCCTCCTTCCTCCTGTCTGTAACCCGAAAAACTGATCTCACGCGGCATCTTGAAGGATGTCTCATTTCCTAAAAATGCATCTCAAGGAACCAGGAGAGAAGGCTTGCAGGAGGAGCTATGAGCGAGGACGCACTAATCACATACTGATATTGGATATTGGGCCGAGACCGACTCACCGGCTGAATCGGGTATGTTGTCTGATTACACGTTTGTGCACCACGTCATGCTGAAGCAGCAAGCAAGCCTTATTACTTTACCACTTCCTTCCCGTTTTGATGACAGCAGATGACAGCAGCATCTAGCTTCCTGTCTGTTAGCATGTACACAACACTGTGTTTAAGTCACAGTAAAAACTATAGAATTACACCATACCCTTTGCCGGAGTTGGACTAGGTTAACTTACTTAAGTTAATGTTTTACCGGGGTATTACTGACTCCAACGGACCGTAAATAAGAACCGTTAACACTTTATTTAGCCTGTGTATTAGTGATGGGACGTTTGACACCGAAGCTTGTATCACTCTCGCAAAGCACACTGGGTCAAAACAACGAAATAAGCATGTGACTGATGACGTCACTGAAACTCCAGAAGGGTTTACTGGATAGCGGAATAAACTAGACATGTTTTTCATACAGCTATAATAAGCACGAGACACCTGCTCCCCATGTAAAGGTAGCGGGAACCATACCTCAGTCATCAGATTGGCAGTCTATAGCGTTGCCTTTTCTCCAACGTAGGCTATGTTGTGAGACGAGATGAAATCAAAAAGGCTTGTGTAGTAGGCTAAGCATTCATGAGCTTCGCTTCACGTCGCTGCGTGCTTACAAATGGCCCGTTAGAAATCACTGGAACATCGCAGGGTTTATCAGTGCAGCTCGTAATTTATTCGATTAGCCCATTAATGGAAATTAGCCTACTTACATACACCTGTACGTAATTCTACGTAGCGGTAGAAGGTGGCATTGTTGCTGCAGTTTATTGAATCCATATTTAGCCTAATTAAACATACTTACATTCAAATCCTGATCACAGTAGTTTATATTATTATATTATAATGTGATATTCAAACATAGGCTTTATATTTTTAATTCAGTCATGTCATTTAATTCAAGTTCAGTCATGGCCATATGCATGTGGCCATTCTGTCTCTCCTATGTCCATGTTGTGAGCTTCGTTTTGGCTGTGTCGAGTTCATAGCCGCTGTCATTTCTGCCGTGTTGTCTTCGATGCTTTGACGCTTCGGATCATTTTGCGATACAATCAGGAAGAAGCTTCAGAGGCTCCACAAGGCTTTGTTCTTTCCATCACTACTGTATGTTGCTTATGCTAATCGCTCATTATTTCTGCTCTCTCTGCCTGAATCTTTTCTTGTTGTTTTTTTTGATTAATCACTTGGGAGTTTTATGAATGTCAAGCAGGATGTATTTAAATTTTCCTTTCCTGACATAAAATATGAACACAACAAGAGCCATATTTAGTATCACGAAAATGTGTTAACTGGGGGTGAACATCTCAGGTGGGAGGGACTAGGACGCGAGGAGAGGAGGTGGGGATGTACACACTGAGAAATGAGGAGAGGGGAAGGTTTCTCACCAGCAGGGACTCCCCTTCCTTGCCATAGTAAACCCTGTGTTTTGCATGGTCTGCATAGTCCCGGGCCAAACTGTGGTTCCTACTCAAATGAACGGTCAGGGAGCCGGGCCCTGGCATCAGACTGAAGTAAGGAGTACAGGAGTCACCTGGAAGAGCAGAACACATACACTGAGTGTTGACATAATCAGGACGGGGCTAAGCCAGCTGTCCTCGATCACCATTGTAGGTGTGAGATCTCATACAGTATGAAACTGTCACAAACTGCAGTAAAAACCCTGATTGATACTAATAATACCAGCATATCCCATACGTCTTAATCAGAAAATGCTATGTTGAAAAAGGCCTTATTCAGAATATCCAAATGGAATATGCTGTTTACATAACCCGTATCAAATTTGGAATAATGGCCTTTACAGCATAATAGTGGAATATTATAGTGCATGTAAACATACTCGATGATTTTATTTAAGTTATGAAAGCCTGCTATGAGTTAGCTTTTGACACTTCACAGAATCAGAAAGGGATTTCTTTTCACACTTTCAAGGAATTTGCCTTGGTTGTTGGTGCATACATAAATATATTAAAAATGAATATGAAATAAACAATAAATACAGAAACAAATATGTACATATAACTGTTTAACATTAAGAAAAGAGAGAAAGAGAGCGAGAGAGAGAGAGAGCGAGAGAAAGAGAGAGAGAGCGAGAGAAAGCGAGAGAGAGAGACACAGAGAGAGAACGAGAGAGCGAGAGCCAGAGACAGAGAGAGCGAGATAGAGAGAGAGCGAGAGAAATAGAGCGAGAGAGAGAGAGAGAGAGATATATGGATGTGGTTCATACACTATGTGGTTGACACCATGGTTAGGTTGGTTAACACCTAGAATCACACTACATGAGAGAAGGGCACACCCTAACTCTGATTTTACCTTGACATCAAATTGTAAAGGTCTGCACAAACTATGAAAGGCGAGAGTGATCGCGGCGTTATGACACTGATGCACACGGCCCTGTTGCCATGGCAGCTCGTGGTTTCTCACCATGTCTGCTACAGACTTCGACCGGTGTCGAGGTCAGCCCATGCCTCTCTGCTTGCACACGCAGCCTGACACAGCCGTGCTCGTCCTCAGCTTTGGTGGAAGTTACATTACAGGAATTTGAAGATTTATGGACGCAGGATGTTACATTTTTCCATACGAAGCTGTCAAAGCTGAGGACAAGGAACAGGACATTTACATTTATCAGTCCACAGTCTGTCATGATGTTAATAACAATGTTTGCATTAAATGTAAATTCAGTGTGGAAATAATGTCTGTGAGCTGTGTCACCATTTATTAATAATTGCTCTAAGCAAAAATAAAAATGCTACAGAAGGGAAGTATAATGCAATAATTGCCTGGCATATGTCCAGACAAAAATAAAAGGAGACATATTGTGCTTATTTTCAGCTTTGGAATTGTATTTTGGGGGCCTACAAGAACATGTTTACATGATTTTATATTGAATTTTTTATAATTCATACTGTCTGTCTGATCCCATGGTTTCTGATCCAGGCAGTAGGCCTGCACAATAAATCGTTATAAAATCGTGATCTCGATTCACCGTTTGCGAATTTAATTTTTAAATGACTTTTTTTTTCTCTCCTTCAATTCATTTATTGAAAGCATTTGACATTGACACGTTTTAATTATGTAAAGACATGTTCAAGGAGGTCAGATAGAGCCTGTATCAGGGCCATATTTAGTTTAATGTGTTATATGTCACTATTTTTGGTAGCCTACTGTACTGTAATGGCCAGTATGTACTTTATTCATTGAAGCCTCTATGTTTACAAGCTTGTGGTGATGCGCAATGTGCTATAGGTGCCATAAAAAAAATCTGTTTGGTACTACCAATTTGTTTTGTTTTCTCATGGTTCATGTGTGCAATAAACATTACACTTCATGAGAAAAAAAAATTATGGCAGAGAATCAGGATATCAATTCTAAGCTAAAAAAATCGTGATTCATATTTTTCCCCGAATCGTGCAGGCCTACCAGGCAGCACACAAAAAAAGTGGCTGGGTTGTCTTATTTCAGTTTGTGGGTTGGTAGGCCCTCCAGATTCCCAAATGTATGTTCACAACCACTGAAAAAGGAAGTCTGTCTTCTCATGGAGGTTGTAGAATCCCACACTGCAACAGGCACCACAGCATCAGAGCTCACCTGCTGTACTCAACAGTGTAGGTGGTATCTCCCTCCTCTGCAGCAGGAGTCCATGTCAGCAGCCAGTTATCAACATGGACGTTCTGTGGAGCCGGTGGCGACGCAGACAGTGCTGCGAGAGATGGGAATGGACATGGACAGAGGAGCAAATGAGAATAGGATTGATTTTTTTTGACACTTTATGCTTGAATACCAAGCAGTGCTGGAAAATTAAAACAATCCGAAAGAAAAAACTACAGGTCATCGAGTGGTCACTTGAGGGGTTCCAAAAGGGATTAAATCCCCCCGTTAGAATGCCCAACTTTACAGGTTTACTAAATAGTACAAAAAGGTTCGTCTCTGTAGGTGAACTTCACCCTTCATGACAACTTTACATTTAATTACAGTGAGGTTTAAAGTTATGCATAATTAAGGGAATGCTACTTTAAGTGACAGGTGGGTGGCTTCTGTCAAAAAAAGGTGAGCATAGACTGTAGGCTTCATTCAGCCGCCTCAGCTCCATCCACGCTCCATGGATACTACAATGGACGCTCCCCGTCCATCGGATTAGCCAGGAGTTAGGCGTATGTTATCTCGCATTTCCAGACCTTCCTCCACAGAGCTGCGGAGGTCTGGCTGGTCCACACAGCATTCCGGGATGGGAGAAAAATGTGCTCTGGTTTTTACTATAAATATAGTCTTTGGGGAATACAAGAGAAAAAAATCTAAATTTGGATCAATCTGACCACTCTTTCTTGATAACAATCATCACTATGGTAATTTGATAGTTAGAGGGCGCTTTTGTATGCATTTTACTTTTTGACCATTTCATCATCTTCTAACAATAAAACTATACCATTAGAATGAATTAACCCTTGTGTTGTCTTCCCGTCAACCTTGATTGCTTTTTGCAACGTTTTAAAATTGTAAAAACTTTCTTCTTTACATGTTCAGCACTTATTTCTACGTCCCGTATTTTCGGATTAACAAAAATTGAAAACGGGTCAATTTGACCCAAAGTCAACACAATGGTTAAAACAATGACCTGTTATAGTGCCATGTTTGTGTGTTTAAACTTTCGCCCGTATGAGATGCAACAATCAGCGTTTGTTTTACTAAATTAGAAAGAAAGAAAGTGTGTGATTTATCAAACTACAAATGGAGAGATCAACCATCTGTTTCCTATGAGCACAATAGGCTGCCAGGTGGGAATGACATTTCGGATACTTTGAATTTCAGTCAAACTTACACCAAAGTGTTCAGAAGTTACTGACCCCAGTGTGAAGCGGAGCTAGTTGGTGACCAGTCAAGCATGACGATGTTGTGGTTCAAAAAGCATATAAGCAACTTTTAGTGAAATTAGGTGTTGTTTAATGGATTCACAATGCCCTTTACGAATCAACTATAACATTTGTAATTGAGTCTGCCTGCTATCTAAACAGCTGTTTCCATAATAATAAAGAACGGCGTTGTTTAAGACTAGCTAATGGTAACGTTAGCAGCCTAACGTTAAGTGTGGGTGTTTAGCTAGTTTTAGTTACAGTCTATGGTTTTTAGCAAGCGTTAGCTTGAGGGAAGTTACTCTTACATTTCTCACAGACACCCACACGCGGGCTATTGCCTCACAACTAGCTAGCACATAGAGGTAACCTTAGGTTAGCTAAACACCAAACTCCAACTCTTAAGGCTAATTAATTACCTTGGACGACGACTAGAATGAACAGGACTCTGAAAAGCATCGTAACAGAGTCATTTCACAGCGTCCCCGAACACACTTGTCACCATAGCAGTTTATCTGTCTGTAAAGCGATAAGACGACACTTCCCCGAAACCTGGAATTGTCACATTCTGGGAAGTTCCTTGTTTTTTTTGGTAGCTTGTTGAAACGCCCCCTAAAGGAAACAGGGGCGATTCCAGGATATTTAAAGTGGGGTGGCCCAATAATCAGTCAGGGGGGCCCAGGGGATTTTATCAGAAGACAACATAGAAAATCTTCTTAGAAATATAGTACATTTTGGATAGCATAGAACAACACAATTCAATTTTGCTAAATAAAACACATCACATTCATTATGAAGGCAAACATTTAGATATGTGGAAACATTAATTGGTCATGTGACAAGGGCTGGGAAGGTTTTGTTGTCGCAGGACCGTATAAAAATAATGTGCAATACACTACACAAACATTGCTGTGCACAGTTTTCAGATAATAGGAAACAGAACAGAAAGAAGTGTGCAATACACAATTTATTTCTTACAGCAACAAGTGGCCTACAGTGAGTTCAATATGTTTCTACTTCTAAATTGGCCTCAAAAACAAAGTACACAGTTGCCATACAACGTGTGTTTAAAGTATACATCCATTTACCAAATGGAAAGGCAGCGATTGGCAGAGCAGGCAACAAAGTGACAGTACTCTGATCCAATGGAAATCAAATTTGTCAGATTGACAACACTCTACTCCAATGGATTGGGGGGAGCAGCAGGGGGGGCAATCATATGTCAGGGGGGCGGGTGCCACCCCTCTAGACCCGCCCCTGAAAGGAAACATGACCTATATTACACACCAATAATAATAACATTATTAATAATATAATAGTGTCAAAATATTGATGTTGTTGCTGTCATTTGATTGCTATGACATATATGTTTTATATCTATGGCTATGCCATAAATGGATGCATATGGTTAGCAAAAACTAGGCTGTGGCATTTAAACCATGTTAAATTGGTAATAATGGGTTGAATGTGTGCAAAGACAATATTTCCCACTGTACACCAGCAGCAGCCTGGACAATAAGGCAGTGTATACATGGATTCATGTTATTTATACCAAATTCTGGTCCTGACATCTACATGTGGTAGCAAAAATTACTCAAACCACCCTGTCTGCCATTCCACGGTCATAGTCCCACATTTCTGGTCTGAACAAAACTCAACATCTTAATAATAATGCATTTTATTCATATAACACTTTTTACAACACTCAAAGACACTTTCAGAGTATTTTTTTTTATTTTCTGCAACAATTTGTGCCTTGTCTGCATCAATTTATGGTGCAAATGTCTTTATTTATGTAAAGAAAGATATAATTTATATATATATATATATTATATATATTTGTAACATTTTTGATTATGGGGGTGGGGGGGGTTGTAACCCACCATCCCCCATGTAACTTACACCTATGGTTGTGGAAAGGGAGGTTCTGGAGGACAGGGGTGATGTGGTCACGGGAGCGTGAATGGGTGAGCAGACGAGCAGTAGAGTTCTGGATGTACTGGAGTTTATTTCGGTCTTATGATGATGTACCATAAAGAATGATATCGCAGTAGACAAGTCTGGATGTATTGAAGGCATGGATTGAGGTTTCAGCATCACATCCTTATTGTACAGTCTGTATAATAAATTATGCATTTCCAAAAATTCGATCTTGTCTACATAATTTCACTGTTTTGATGCTTGTAAATGCAGCCAAACTTTCCAAAGCAATTAGTGTGTTACTTTTGTTGTTTTCTTCCAACCACTTCAATGCTACTATAATAGCTACAAGCTCAACTGTATGAACTCATAGATGATATGTGGCTCTCTTCTTAATACATATCTTATATTGTGGAATGAAAACTGCAGCTCCAGTACGTCCAGTCTGAGCCTCTTTTGAACCATCTGTAAATTTCAACAGCTTATCTGCTAAGTGCTGCTTAATATAATGCTGCACTATATTCCCAGCAGATATCTGCTTGGACTTCTTTCTCAATTTCAGTTGGATATTTAAATCTACTAATGGCATCACAACCTGGGAGGAATAGCTGAATACAGGACTGTTGGACTATATTTTATATTACCTAAACCTATATTTTCAGCTTTTACATTTCCCATCCACACAAAACTATGGAAATTGGACTTGTTATGCTCCCAACAATCCTGCAAAATGGCCATTGTAGGGTGATCTTTACCATGACCTTGTAAATTGACCCAATACGCCAGTCACTTATGTGATAGCTCCTCGACTCCTCGGTCCTCGGCTGAACTGGAAGTTGTTCTGTCCCTCCTCGGTAAAGGACGTCTCAAAGCTCTTATTTTGGCCCCGAGGACCAGTCTTAGTCCCTCCCACCGAGGAGGCACGGGAGAGACGCGAGGAAGGGAGGCAGGTGGAGGAGTCAAGGAGGCAATTTAAGCGACATGAGAAGCACCCCAGGTCACGTCATCGTTGTCTTACGCAACATGTTCCTGCTCGTTCCCTGTGTTTGTTCTTTGTATTCTCGTGTAAAATCTTTTCAAGCCATTTTGGATTTTATTATTTTGGATTGCTGCCCTTGTTTGGATTCTTCTCTCACGTAACCCTGGATTTTCTGTTGGTTCTATTAAATACTTTTACATAATCAGTTCCTGCCTGTGTCGTGTATTTGCTGCCTCATCACTCGGCCTGTCGGGACAACTATCACTTTCCTCTATGCTGTCATTCTGCTGTATTTTTTTCTACTTTTTGACCACTGGCCCACATTATTCCTACCATCATCCTTCCATCCACCTACTTCCATTTCTCCTATCTTACTTCCTGATCCGTCACTTCCGTCTGCCATCTTCTGTCCATCTCCAGCCCGGTCCACCAAACAGCCCCAGGTTCTCACCCTGTGGTCCAAATCAAACTGCACGTAAACCTTCAGCATGAAACTACCTCACGCCAAATTCTTAAGATTATACGCAGTGGAGGGAGATCCTTGTCCTCCAGCCTTCCTTAAATACAGGGGGCGGGGCCACCCACTAATGATCAAATCAGAAGCCCCTAAGAAGAGCAGAGAGGGAGAAGAAAAACAAGGGGGGAGCCCGTAACACGTTGTCTGTGATTCAAATTACAGACTTCTCTGGGTTTGAACATAGTTAGAAACATTTGTGATAATGTGAGTACACAACTTAATAAAATGTATAACATAGGTATAGTCATTTTTAGACATTTAAATGTTGAAATTTTACATATTATACCTTTAAGGTCACTGAATTTGAGTCACAATTTGCTCCACATTTTTTTGTGAGACTTATGGCATTCGTGACATTCCGAAAAAACGAAAATAAGCTCCTGCTGTGCTGGATGAGATTCCTCAGTTGAAGATGAATTTAAAGTTGAAGGGTCTGGAGCTGAATGGGTTGAAACCCTGGAAGCCCTGTGATCCTCCATGTTAGTGCTGATGACGATGACGACCCTGCTGGATTTTTCGGAATTATGGGGTCCTACCCTGGTCATATCTGGTTCTCTTGTCTAGAAAAAACACGTCGGAACACAACTTAAACTATACTCATACATAGCATTTGAATTAGAAATCAATTTTCTCCAGGAATTAGTGTGTTGTGTGTGTATATATAGATTGTTACACATTACCATTATGTTATAAGAGTAAAAATAATCTTCCAACATTTTAGATCAGCTGATGATCAATACTTCTATACAATAAATCAAAAGTATAGTTTATGCTATGACGTTGCAGTTGGTTCAATGCCGGTAGAGTTTATAAAAGGTTTGCTGTGATTTAAATGGTCGGAGCTTGTTTGCTGCTGATACAGCCTGAGAATCAATGAGGCTTAAAAAGGGAACTTTTGTGGAAGTCTCCAACGACATTGCCTATTTGGCTCATAAGGCTTGACCTTATTTCATCTGGGCTCCTAAACAGACAACTGAATCTGATCCACCACTTGGATCTGCGTTTGCAAATTTCCAGAGGAACTAACATGTCAACCGTAATGTTTAGGTGCAAGATGTGAATTGAACCCACAAAAAATGTTCACGTTTTTACTGACTAATCAAACACTAACTTAGTAGGGGGCCTGGGTGACCTAGTGGTAGAGCGTGTGCCCATATATATAGCCTCAATCCATGAGACAGAGTTTGCGGGTTCAATTCTGACCTGCGGCACTTTCCTGCATGTAATTCCCCCTCTCTCCCCTTTCATGTCCAAGCTGTCACAATAAAGGCCTGAATGCCCCAAAAAAATCTTTAATAAACCCCACTAATTTTGTATGGTCAAATTAGGAAACTAGTTGTTTATTAGATATGTGTCACTAGCATAGTTACAGGCTGTTGGGACCACAAAACTGATGCCCTGTAAAATAATAAAGGTCTCAGGCTGCTCAAAACAGCACGTAGTGAGCTGTTCCCAGCGGCCCCCCTGAGCCCTGGCATTTACTGGATGAACCACAACAACTTTCCACTGACTCTCCAGACCACAAAAACCTTTTACCTGGGTCAGTGAGAACCTCTTTGGCCAGAACGATCTCAATGAACTTCTTCTCAGCCTTCTTCTTTTTATATGGATCCTGGATCATGTCAGGATGCCACTGTTGTGCCAGTCTCCTGTAGGCTTTCATAATGTCATTTTTCTGGGCAGTTCTGTGACAATGGGGAGCACATTATCAGCACATTTATTAAAAGATAAAAAAAAAATTGCACTTACACGTGGCACCTTATTTGAAGTCAATGTACTTCTCTGTGATTCTAGCTGTTCTGAGCTCGTACCTTCGTGGTTGAATGCACGTATTGGAAGTTGCTTTGGTTAAAAGTGTCAGCTAAATGTAATGTAAAAATCTTTAATATGCTACCTGAGCTTTCTAACATGAACGTGATTGTTGCAGGCGACCACAACATTGTAATTGACTGGCACCTGGACAAACCGGGCAGCTCTTCTAATGCATCAACAGGTTTGAAAACCTTGACCTCCTTAGAAATCCTTTCCATAATGTTGTCAGACACTTAGAATAATAATCTGAGCCTTTTGTGAAGGTATATACAAGTTGGACAATTGTCCTATTAACTTACATTGTAGCTTGTTTCTCCACTGCCGACTGCAGCGAATTTGCTTAATACTGGACCAGTGTCAAAGATTTTTGTTCCCATCAGACACAAAAACATAGGAACATAGGGTCCAGGTTGAAAAAAAAAACAGTAGTTGCCCTGCTGAGATTTCTGTATTTATTTCAGAATGTCCCTATTTTTTATCCCCAAATCATACTTCAAGTTAATTGGCTTTATCATTATGCCATTCATTTGTGGATATAAAGCACACAGGATATATCTAACTTTCAGAAAATGAGGGAACATGGTGCTTTTTACATTATTACGTTGGATGTCCCTCATTTCGGCCAGACGTCCGTTACCTTCCGCCTTCCTTCCAGAGGCTATTTTGCAGAGGCACCGTGGCTCTGTCTGACGCTTAGCGCCGCCAAGAAGATTGAGATTGGTTTAAAGAAATGCCAATAAACCAGAGCACGTTTTTCTCCCATCCCAGAATGCTGTGTGGACTAGCCAGACCTTCTTAGGAGAGCTGCGTGACTAGGTGACATGTAAAATGGCCGGAACACAAAGAATTCCGGGTGATTTCACCATCGGCAATCACTGGACATTTCCACATCTTACAGACTATACTTACTCCTAAAACACTGGGCTCCACACCTAACTGTAATTACACTGTATGGGATAAATGCACTAACAGATGACTTGGACATAGTAGTTATATGCTTTAATTAAGATATGGACATCCTGCTGTATTTATCTATATTCAGTCTTTATTGGGCTTTTGTTAATTCAAAGTGGATTTGGTGATGAGCAGAAAAATTGTTAAATGAGGCACAATTTAACTGGATGTGAGCATGCATCCCTTTTCTGACTGTATGCTGCTTGACAGCATTTTATTTGGATTATTACATTAAAATCACTTCTGGGGTGACCTCTAGCTCACCTAGTAGAGTGTACCCCCCATGTAGGCTGAGTCCTTTGCAGCGGCCCAGGTTAGAATCTGACTTGTGGCCCTTTGCTGCATGTCATCCCCTCTCTCTCTCCCTCTCCCCCTTTAGTGTCTATCCACTGTTATTGTCTAATAAAGGGAAAAGCCCCCCAAAAATAATAAAAAAAATAAATCACTTCTGAAGGCACCCAAATTACAACATATAAAATTATCAGAAGGTAAGAGTCTTAATGATGTGTCATTGATAATTTAACTTCATCTCCCTGTGTACTTCTTGTGGTGTTACAAGGCCCCCCTGTGTTAGACTCCTGCCATGACATCATTGTACAATGTACTGTAGTACAGTAGGAGTATTACAGCATACACTCAGCTGCCAGTTTATTCAGGTACACCTAGCTAAAACCTTCATGAAGGTAGGATTTCTTACAGGACTGTTGACTGTTGTATTTCTACTGAATTCATTTTAGCTAGGTGTAGCTAATAAACTGAAAACTAAGTGACCATTTCAGTAACTTCATTTAAACGGCTGTGTTCTTATAACCAAAACGTCACTAATACATACAGGTAAAATTGTGTGAGAAGAGTAGAGCTATTTAGAAAAAAGAATCATTATTGGTGTTAATAAATCTATATACTTCGTTTCCAAACAACAACAGCTGTGTCAAAATTCACATGCCCATAGATTTTCTCTATAAACTGAAATGAATCGGTTCCCAGTAAAGATTGGTAGACTGTACAGCATTCAGTGTGATGGCGGTTCTGTGTGTGTAAATCTATCAGACTGACTCTATTAAAGAGCCCCTATTATACTCCTTTTCAGTGTCAAATTTGTAGTCTTGGGGTCTCCTAGATTAGGTTTACGTGCTTTGATGTTCAAATCATACTGCTCAATGCTGCAGCTCCTCTGCCTGAAACAGTAGGCTCGTTTCAGATGAACTGCGCCTCGCCTGTAAAGTGGATGAGAGAAGGCGGCGCAGCCGGGGGCGGTGACAAAAATCTGCAGTCTAGCCGGACAGTGACCAGCCATTTCCAGCAGCCTTCAGGCTGAACAGTTTCCCGTCATGCCCTGGGTCCACCTGGGTCTTGCCGCCATTGGAAAGCAACTGCGGCGCCTGCCTGCCAGAGCAAGTCGGGATCAAGTCGGACACAAATCTAACCGGCATGCATTGGGCGGCGATCAACGGTGGTCGAGTCTGCGCAGGCCTGGCTCATCTCAAACAAGCCTTTTCTGTCTGAGCTCAAGGCCCACCTTCCTGAAAAGGAGGAGAGGGGGGGGGGCAAGGTGGAGGGTGGGGTTGTGGCCTTGACCAACTGCCACTTTGCTCGTTTGAAAGCCATGATGTCTCTCTCTCTCTCTCATGGGTGGGCCAAATTTTCTTGGCGGGCAAAGCAGAGAAAGGGGAGGTAACCTTGCTCCTTATGACCTCATAAGGAGAAGATTCCTGATTGGCCCATCTGAGCTTTCATTTTCTCAAAGGCAGAGCAGGATACCCAGGGCTCGGTTTACACCTATCCCCATTTCTAGCCACTGGGGGACCATAGGCAGGCTGGGGGAACGCATATTAATGTTAAAAAACTTCATAAAGGGACATTTTCATGCCATGGGACTTTTAAATTAATAGATCCGAACTACATACTACTAGATCTGACAGGCTTACCTTCCTCATACTCTTCCTCTTGGACATATGCCTCAGCTCTGTCCTTCAGCAGGTTAACGTTCTCCGGGTCTGCCTGGAGGACTTCGCCACACACTGAGACAGCTCTGCCGGCCAGCTGGCCCTGCTTGTGACACAAGGACAGCATGTTGGATAGATGTACTGTTGAAGACACAGAGTGAGTTAATGCGTCTTGTGGGAGCAGTAAAGGGTCTTACCTGTACCAACGCATGGACATGCGCTCTTTGGCGAGGAGAGAGAAATGGCGCACGTTGGGCTCGGTCTTCATCACTGCCTCGTATTTTCTCACTGCATCTGTATACCTAAAAGAGAAGGAGGCAGGTGGGGGTGTGAACAACGCAGACTGCAACATGGATCACTGCACCCACAAACATCGAGTGCTCTGTGATTCGCTGTTTAGTCTTGGGATCATCATATCTAAAACACACACACACACACACACACACACACACACACACACACACACACACACACACACACACACACACACACACACACACACCTCTGCTCTCGGATGAGTTCCTCTGCAGACTGGATCTGACTGTTGAGCTTCTTGGCCTGCTCGTAATGGCTGTAACAGTGTTTGTGATCAGGATCAAGCTTCAGGCACTGGCGCACCTCACTGCAGATCAGACAAGAGGAGGAAGGTCATAACAGGCTAATATTTTACCTGATGGGCGTGCTAAATTTCCATACTTTAAAATAACACAACTGATTTACAGTAAACTATGTGGTCGTATTTGAAGCTATAGTTTGCATTGTTGTTAGACAAACATCCCATAATGTATCGTTTCTGTGGGTCTCATTGCTCCCTGGTGCCAATGTAGTGTTTCTGTCTTTAACATGTGTCCTTTAGCTTAGTTTGTCCTTTATTGCCTGCCACATTACATTACTACACATTTTAAAGGGCAACATGAGACAACTTATAGAGGTAAAAAATGGCAAGCTAGGGACTGCATGCAGTCCACTGCAAATATTTATAATATTGAAGTGGAAATGTCCAAGTCATGAATGAAATATACATATACAGTGGGGGAAATAAGTATTTGACCCCTTGCTGATTTTGCAGGTTTGCCCACTTACAAAGAATGCAAAAATCTACAATTGTAATCATATGTACATTCTAACAGTGAAAGACAGAATCCCAAAGAAAATTCCAGAAAATCACATCATATGAATTTATTAAAATTGATAACCATCTGATGAGGAAAAACAAGTATTTGACCCCCTGGACAAACAGCAAGTATTCTGGCTCCTACAAGCCAGTTAGTCTTTCTTTAAGACACAGCCCCAATCCGAACCAATTATCTACATCAAATACACCTGCCTCACCTCGTTACCTGTATAAAAGACACCTGTCAACACCCAAACAACCAGCATCCAACATCACCACCATGGGCAAGACCAAAGAGCTTTCTACGGACATCAGGGACAAGATTGTTGATCTGCACAAGGCTGGGATGGGCTACAAGAGAATCGGAAAGCAACTTGGAGAGAAAAGATCAACAGTCGGTGCAGTTATCAGGAAATGGAATAAGCACCACACCACGCCAACCTCCCTCGGTCTGGGCCTCCACACAAGATCTTGCCTCGTGGGGTGTCCCTGATCATGCGAACGGTGAGGAATCATCCCAAAACCACAAGGGGGGAACTGATGAATCAACTGAAGGCAGCTGGGACCACAGTTACAAAAGAAACGGTTGGTAACACACTACGCCGTCATGGATTGAAATCCTGCAGCGCACGCAAGGTCCCCCTGCTCAAGAAGAAACATGTACAGGCCCGCATGAAGTTCGCCATTCACCACCTGGACGACTCAGAAGAGGCCTGGAAGAAGGTGATGTGGTCAGATGAGACCAAAATAGAACTTTTTGGCCTCAACTCAACTCGTCGTGTTTGGAGGGCAAAGAACACCGAGTACAACCCAAAGAACACCATCCCCACCGTCAAGCATGGTGGTGGCAACATCATGCTTTGGGGGTGCTTTTCAGCCAAGGGGACGGGACAACTCCATCGTATTGAGGGGAGGATGGACGGGGCCATGTATCGTGGAATTCTGGACCGACATCTCCTTCCCTCAGTGAGAGAGCTGAAGATGGGTCGAGGATGGGTGTTTCAGCACGACAACGACCCAAAGCACGCCGCCAAAGCAACAAAAGAGTGGCTGAAGAAGAAGCACATCAAGGTTCTGGAACAGGTAAGCATTAGCTTCAGGCTAATTTATCACAGCTACTAGGGACGGGCATTTTTTGTCATTTCAACATTTGTGTTGTTAACGTTACCGGGAGGACCAGGCAAGCGGGCCATGGCTGTTTACAACGTGTAGTTCAGCGGCTGGAGCCGACAACGGTGAGTTATTTTAAACCACGAGAGGGGGGCTGTAAATCGGAAAGAGAGGACTGTGAGTTTGCAGTGTGTTTAGTGATTGTTGCCGTAATTCTAAGCCAATGAAGTTTGTTCCGTCGGCAAGGTAGTGGTATTTTTAGCGTTTCGTATTGTAATTCTAAGTCAAGGAAGTGTGCCTGACTGGCGTGTGGAGAGGACAGTGAGGTTGTTGTGTTTTTAGCGGGTCATACTGTAATTTTAAGCCGAAAAAGTGTGTGTCAGTTGGTTACAGAGCTCCGCGTGAGCACGGGCTTTTATAACTGTCAATATAGCCAGCATCTAACGTTAGCTACTCCGCTGTGCTGTGGAGTAATGTCTGGCTATGTGAGACTAGCATCTAACGTTAGCTACTCCGCTGTGCTGTGGAGTAATGTCTGGCTATGTGAGACTAGCATCTAACGTTAGCTACTCCGCTGTGCTGTGGAGTAATGTCTGGCTATGTGAGACTAGCATCTAACGTTAGCTACTCCGCTGTGCTGTGGAGTAATGTCTGGCTATGTGAGAAAAGCGTCTAGCAACATTGTTGTGAATGCTGCGGTCTCAGCCTGGCAACCCCCGTGAACTTCGAGTCTGGGCAGGAGGGGGCGGGGGAAACCACTCTTCAGTATTTTGAATTGGTAGTGCAGTAACTATTTTAACCACTAGCTGCCAGTATTACACACAATATTACATATTGCACCTTTAATGTGTAAAATAACTAGTAACTGAAGCTGTCAGACTAATGCAGTGGAGTAAAAAGTCCAATATTTCTCTCTGAAATGTAGCGGAGTAGAAGTAGAAAGTGGCATGAAAAGAAAAGACTCAAGTTAAGTACAAGTACCTCAATATTTGGACTTAAGTACAGTACTTAAAGAGTAAATGTACTTAGTTACATTCCACCACTGGTCTTACAAACTGCAGTACTAGTTAGTTTACAAATGCTCTTCAAACTTAGCAGTAAAGTTAACATGGGCAATGTTGTGCTTGCAGGACAAGCAGGCACCGCCTGCAAGGTAGGTATCTCACCTCAATGACAGTGTTGAGCTGGGCAGCAGCTGTCTCATAATCCCTTCTCCAGAAGCTGATGCGTGCCTGGGTCACCAGCCGCTCAATCAACACAATACATTGCACGCTTATGGTCATGATTACCCTGCTAAGATCCAGTCCCACCCGTTTTTCAAATAGCACTTACTGTGAGGGCCCTCAATTCACACCAACAATCCTTATCTGCTCTGCTTACACAGCTACGTCCTCCTCCTCAGGGTCACTAAATGCACTAACACTTTGTCTGATCTATTGTTTATTTATTGTATTTACACATTGGTAGCCATGTGGTTTCAATGATCAGTGATTGGTTTCAAATCTGATCATGGGTTCCAAATTTAACATGCGCAAGTTTTGGTTTCCGTAGCATCCAGGTGCTTGTTGTGTTGCAGCCTTGGAGCACAGTAAGCAGCGCTCTAGTGTGGCTTTGTTTTACTTTGAAAAAGACCAGGAAAACTGCAACCCACTATTGAATCAAAATAAAACTTTCCTCTTATTTGTGAAATAAGCATGTGACCCGTTTCAACTCCACCCCTCAAAGAATTGGAATCGAGAATCGATAAGAACCGGAATCGAAAGGAAGAATCGCAATTGGAATCAGAATCGTTAAAATATAAACAATACCCAACCCTAGTCCAGTCTGATGTGTTGTCATCCTTGTCCTATACTGTCTTGTAATGTCCTGTGTGAGCAAAATCACCAAAATGAATTCCAGGCGATTTGCGTTGCTTTAGCAAAAATAAAGACTTGACTTGACTTGACTTGATTAAAGCAGTGTCACTAGAAAAAAAGTTAGAGTGACTTAAGAAAATTGTATTTAGTCCTTTACCAACACATATATATGAGCCCTTATACAGTATTTTTGAAGAGGTACTTGTGTTGACTTCAAGCATTGCCTTACAGAGCATTTGCAGTGCTTACCATTCCCTAAACCCATTAAATTATAATCATCCGCATCACAGATGTTATCATATTCACGAGAGCAATCTCAGCTAACAACACATCCTTTATAAATAGACCTGGGTATACTGACAGTGTTTCAGTTTGAACTGAGCAATAACCTGGTAGGCTGGATCTTTAAAGGACAATTCCGGCGCAAAATGAACCTAACATTAATAACATATGTGTACTGAGTCGACCGTTCTCTGGGATATGTTGTCATGCTAATTGAATGCGTCTCTAGCTTTAAACAAGCTACCGTAAACCGGTGGTTAGCTGCTAACGCTAGTTTTCGGGGCAGAGGGTAAATTGCTATTTTATACCACTAACAAGGCTCAAAATAGCACCACACTTCAACGGTAGCATAATGAGGGTCCCTACATGTAAACCGAAGCATTGAGAACTTTGTAAGTGTACAGACAGTTTATTAAAACATAGCTTATAAAGACAGTAGCGTTCATGTTTACATGTGGGCGCCATCTTGGAAAACAGTCATGAGCAGTCGAATCACGAACGCTGTGTTTGAGCTATGTTACTGGTTACTGGTTGCACGGCGTTTGTCGTTCGACTGCGCATGACTGTTATCCAAGATGGCACCCGCATGTAAACATGAACGCTGTGTGCAAAAAAAAAAAAAAAAAAAAAAAAGGGCATCAGCGCCTGTTCTGTTTGAGGAAACTGAGCTGCTTCCACATTGACAAATCCATCATGACCTTCTTTTACCACGCTTTCATTGGATCAGTTTTGTCATTTGCGCTAGCAGCCTGGTTTGGGAACCTCTCTTTGAAAAATAAAAACTCACTCAACCAAATAGTTAAGTGGTCTAGCAGGCTGATTGGTGAGCCACAGCTCAACGTGGAGACCCTTACAATCCCTAGGTGTGTAACAAAAAGACACACAAACTGTTTTGTCCCTGCAGCCATTACACTGAGGAATAAGTCATAGCTATACTTTGCACAGGTGTTTATTTATTGTATTTATTTATTAAATTTTAACATTTATGTATGTTTTCACAACCTAAACAAATTTGTACTGATTCATTTTGTTTTACTTTTTTTTTTACTATTAGTATTTAGTTCACATCAATATTTAAGTATAATCTGGACCGGTAAGAACTTTTTAATTTTAAAATGTTTGCCATTTCTTAATTTCTTAAGTTGAATGATGTGTGATATGGGCCTCTTTGTTTTTTCCAATATGTGTGTATGAGGACTCTATAACTTGAACTTGAACTTGAATATGACAGTTATGTCCATTCAGCTCATCAATAACAAAACCTCTCATGTTGTCAACCTCATAATATAACTGGACAGTATAATGAAATAAATAATACAAATAAAGTGTGGACAATGCATAGAAAAATTCACATCAATAAAGCTGTTCATAAATTAAACTATTGCCCTTCTTTCAAATGATATTGAAAAAACACTAAGCCTAGTTTTCATGCTAGAGTTTACTTTCACTACAAAGCCAGGCTACAGATCAACACTGACAGCTCCTGGTGATCTCTGCTATTCGGACAAAATAGGGTCTTGTTGAAGTGAAGCCTTGATTTGAAGTTGAAGTTTGCCTGATAACCGATTAAGTTAATGAATTTTAAAGTGTTGTACTTTGGCTCGGCTACAGCTCTGTGTCTGTCCCTCTGCTTCAGTTTCACTCACCCCTGAGTCTGACTTAATGTCCCCTCCCCACAACACTATCTGACTATCTTTTACTAGGGATTATTTCTCATTTATTTTATAATTGCTAAAAGCATTTAAACAAAGTGTTGTATTGGAGTTTGAAACATTCCAAACTCTTCAAAATATCAGTTATCGGTTTCATTAACTTATAATTACAAATAATCGGTATTGAAGAACCAGTATCACTCGATCTCTAATACCAGCTTCTTCAAGTCCCTCTTTGCTTCGTCTAGTCTCCCGTGCTTCAGATGGAGAGTTCCTCTCTGAAGGCGAGCCTGTATGGAGAGAGGAGTGCAGACTTATCAACATAGCTGACATAGTCTTCCCATTGCCAGACTTATCTCCACAGCACTGCAGCTGACTTCACTGACTGGTTTCCCAGCATAGTTGTGCCTTGGGCTGATATACAACTTGCACGTACAGTAGATTGCATAGCCTATACAAATATACCAGTTTCTTCCAATGATTTGTGTCCAGTAGATGTGTTCCTCATGCAGTTCTGTCAGACCAACAATATAAGTCTGCAGTATGACAAACAAACTGTGTGCAATTTATGTGAAAATAAAGGTTTGAGACCAACTGATGTAAAAACAGAAACTCACAGATGTGAAGTCTGGTTTGAGTTCAATAGCTCTGCTCAAATCTGGCAGTGCAGACTTTGACTTCCTCATTGCTAGAAAGACTATAGCTCTCCTGTAGTAGGCCATGTAGTTTTTGGGACCTCCATCTGAGAAAAGGATACAGTTAACATTACTATACAAGTTTTGGGTTAAATTTATTGCTGTAAAAATATATATTTAAAATTTAGCATGCTTCTGTCACTTACCCACAGCAGCATGGAAATGAGAGAGGGCATCAGCTAGCTGGCCAGTATCGAGCAGTTTCTTCCCCATCAGCATATGACTGTCTACACTCCCATACCTGTGACATTTCACTCCTGAAAAACATGCACAATACTGATATCCTGCACCACAATATTAGCACAGACTAGTTACTACAGTAACGTTAATGTTCCTAATGGGTCGATGTAAGGTTTGACAAATGATGGGCTGCAGCATAAAACGTTAGCATTATCAAGGGGTGGCTGTGGCTCAGTGGTAGAGCGGTCGCCTGCCAATCGGAAGGTTGCTGATTTGATCCCTGGCCCTAAAGTCCCATGTCGAAGTGTCCTTGGGCAAGACACTGAAACCCGAGTTGCCCCCGATGCTGTGCATTGGAGTGTAAACGTGTGTGAATGTTTATCTGAGGAGCAGGTGGCACCTTGTACGGCAGCCTCAGCCAAAGCGTATGAATGTGTGTGAATGGTGAATGGTTCCTGTACAATGTAAAAGCACTTTGAGTAGTTGTTAAGACTAGAAAAGCGCTATATATAAACAGTCCATCTGTAACGTTAATTATGAGAGAGATGACGAGCTAGCTGTCATATGTAAGCATGTTAACATTACACCTGTAGGCTCAAACTAACTGGTTACTTTAACTAATAAGCTTAAATCTGTTTGCTTCAATATAAGTTAACATAATTGATTAATGTTAGCCGTTATATATATATACAGTACAGGCCAAAAGTTTGGACACACCTTCTCATTCAATGCGTTTCCTTTTTATTTTCATGACTATTTACATTATAGATTCTCACTGAAGAAATCAAAACTATGAATGAACACATATGGAATTATGTACTTAACAAAAAAGTGTGAAATAACTGAAAACATGTCTTATATTTTAGATTCTTCAAAGTAGCCACCCTTTGCTTTTTTATTAATAAGGGAAAAAATTCCACTAATGAACCCTGACAAAGCACACCTGTGAAGGTAAAACCATTTCAGGTGACTACCTCATGAAGCTCATTGAGAGAACACCAAGGGTTTGCAGAGTTATCAAAAAAAGCAAAGGGTGGCTACTTTGAGGAATCTAAAATAATACAATCCTGTTCCAATTTAACGGGAGAAAGAGGAGCGAGAGGGGTTAGGATCATCTTCAGCCAGAGGACATTATTTCTTCAGCTTCTTCTTGCGTTGCCCCCCCCGGCGGGAGGTGTGCTAACAGGGCTTGTAGGAGGTGAATCGGTCGTGCTATTAACGTCATCGCTACACAATTTCTTAGTAAAAACCTAAATGAATTAAACTGCCTTGTTTTCTTTTTACCATGGCTATATGATGCTTACTGCAGAATGGATTTCAAGGACTGTGTGCGCCAATTAATGGCCTCCGACGTTTATATTTTTATTATGAATCTTTGAGTTAATATGTAGCCTACCAAACATGAGTTGAATTTGCACCGCAGCAGTGCAGTCATGCTGCGTTCATGAGCATGAGATGGATAATGAGCGTTGATTAAGATAAAATTACAATGCCACATATGGCAGACACCTTCGGATATGAGAGATCCCCTCAGATTTTTGACTTTGGTGCTTTCATGGGAGCCAGTCCTCACTCTATGGGAGCTCTGACTGTGTTTCTGTTTTTTAGACTAAACCTTTAATTAACACTGGGATCGCTTTGATTACTTTGTCAATTTGAGCATGTGTGCAAACTATATAGTCAGTATTTGGAGCAGAAGTTGTCATTAAACAGCATCACTGGTCACTAACTAGATTCGTTACTTTCCATCCAGTGCTGTAGAGACATCTGTGATTACATACCACATCACAGTTGATGCATCGTTGTTCCAGGCGGCAAATAAGAATTACGTTACTTGCTATCGTTAGCTTTCCAAGCAAAGTAATGTATATATAATAATATAATATATAGTCAGGTTCTTACCTTCATATCTCATGTCCATCAAAACAAGAACATATGGGATGTAAGTCAGTAGAGCTGGATACCGAACTTTGATCATTTTAGGCACCGACCAAATTGCCTCCATAGCATCGAGTATCGAAAAAGAAAAGTGTCTCCAACACAAAATCGCAATAGGAGTAATTAACCCTATGAGCAAATCCCATCAGCGTCAGTGAGCCAATGCAGCATGCGTCATAGAAATTCTGTTTTATGAGAGTGTGCCTCAGGGTTAAAGGAGCTGGGAAAAAAAAGATTTGTAAGGTTGTCATGTTTTATAGAATTGGTATCGAAAAATAGTATTATTCAGGAACAGGTAATTAACAATCTTCAGTTCAGCTCGACACTAATTCAGGAAATAATTGCCCTTTGGCCGATCCCATTGTGCAGAAAATGACCGAGAGATATGAGGGATTGTGTTGCTTTTGTATCTTCTTTTTTTATGGTGGAAATTAACTGATCCCTTGAGGGAAAGAAGAAAAAAAAACCTGACCCAACATGAAAAGAAAAGTGTGGAGCCCAGTTTGACAGCAGAGGGCGACATGAGTCCAATTCAGGGGACTTCCTGAGAGCTCTATCCACTGTTGAAACTGACCATCATGCTGCAATGGAACAAACTCTGTGCTTTATGACAGTACTGGGCAGTAGAGGGAATATTTGTGCCAATATGGACCTTGAACTTCTGATACAATGTAATGGCCCTTGGCTTTAAGTCAAGGCAAGTCAAATCTACAGTATTTTTATATATAGCACCCTTAATACAATAGTATACATACTATATAAATGTGCTTCACACTAAATAATTATGAACAAAATAAAATAAAACATAATGAAAAATAATTCATCCCCTGCCCACCCACCAACAACCAACCTAGACATACCCACCCACGCAGATTGAGAGACAGAAACAAAGTAACAATGTGTTAAGTTGTGTAATGATTTTGCTGTACCATTGCATGTTTAAGTTGGTGTTTATGCTGTAGTATGTGCTGTGCCTGTCATTGTCAATCTCCTTTTATTTATATGTTTTCTGCTTTGGCAAAATAGGCAATGTCTTGTCATGCCAATAAAGCTCCTTTTATTGAAATACAGAGAGAGAGAGAGAGAGAGAAAGAGAGTGAGAGAGAGAGAGTGTGTGAGAGAGAGAGCTAGTCATAGGCCTGATAGAACAGATAGGTCTTTAGCTTGCTTTTTTTGGTTCTTGAGGGACCCCACAGCAAATGTTAAAAATGCCAGTATTAAAGTTGTCAGGAGATACAGAGAATGTCCTGCCTGATAGATAGGAAGAGAGCCAGTCAATGGCACGGCTGCAAAGGCCAAGTGACGGTGTCCAAGACTGCAGCCAGGTCTAGTAATCCTGAGATGGAAGGTGTGTTTGTAACACTGCTGATCTATAGATCATACGATTCTTAGAGCTGTTTCAGTGCTGTGGTTAGTCCTGAAGCCAGATTGTGGAGTGACAGGTAACTATGCAGCTGTTTGTAGACAAACTTTTCAAGTATTTTACTAAGAGAAGGGATGTAAGAGATCGGTCTGTACTTGTTTGTCTCGGAATCGGTTGTTCTTATCGGGAAAGGTGTAGTAATAGCACGCTTGAGGTAAGAGGGGAAAACTACTGGTTGTAAAGAAGTATTTACAATATTAAGTATGTCATGTGACAGACAGTGGAATACACAATTGAAATACAGGCTGCTGGCCTGTTGCTGGTCTTGTGCTTCTGGCCTTGAACTGCTCCCAGACCTTTTTAGAGGGACTCTGCTGAGGGGTGATAGCAGGGAGCCACCACCTGATTGAGATTTTCAGTTGACTTTCATCATGGCTGCAGTGGCAGAGAAAGCTGCTGCTCATTTCTGACAAATGGTAAAACACAGGAAGTCAGTGTCCTCTGCATATGTGGCGACATAGTTCGCTGCGTAGCTGCACGTTATGTGTGGTAAATGGTAAATGGTCAGCAGTTATATAGCACTTTTCTACCTAACCGGACAAAGTGCTTTACTGGCCTGCCATCGAGAGCAACTTAGGGTTCAGCGTCTTGCTCAAGGACACTTTGACATGAGGACAAGGGAGGATGGGACCCTGTAGAAACAGCCTAAACATGTAATTTAATTAAAGAGTCAGTTCATTTAAATCACAAAATACTCATTTTTGCACTTACCCCTTGTGATACAGTTGTATCTAGCCATGAAAACAGGCAAAGCAAAACATTCTGGCCCCTGTACCATACCATCTGTGCGGGCCCGGCCCTGCAGGGTGTGAACCACGGGGGAGCTAGGGGGAGCTTGGCTCCCCTTAATAAGACATGGGCTCCTCTGAAAATGTGATTTGTGAAATTTTGGGGGGGGGGGGTCTCGAAACATATTAACATGTCATTTTGACGTGCAATTTCAGTTTTGTGTAATGTAATCATCGTGGATTATTATGTGTAAAATCGCAAAAATATTCATTCATGCATGACAGCGATTTAAACCTAATTCACTTCAATAAAGATAACTATACATGCTATTCTTGTTATGAGCATCAAGGCGTGGTGGCGCTGCAGTGCAAATTCAACTCATGTTTAGTACATGTTAACTCAAAAATTCGTAGGAAAAATATAAACATTGGAGGTCATTAATCGGCGTGACGCAAGAAGAAGCTGAAGAAATAATGTCCTCTCTGGCTGAAGATGGAGGTGGTAACAGATCATCAGAGGCCGGTCACCATCCTAACCCCTCTCGCTCCTCTCTCTCCCGTTAAACTGGACCAGCCAGCAGTGGAGAGACTGGAAGAGCCCATACACATGGCTGTTTGTTAACCCTTGTGTCGTCTTTAAGCGTTGAGAGAGATTATCTATTGAATGATATAGCTGACAGTATAACGCCTTTGCATCTTGAGCAAAGTCACACTTGACCATTGGCTGCATCCTTTGGTTTTATTCAGAATAGATGAAAGTAACAGCTGCATGTTTTTTCACCTTTTCATTTTAATAGCAAAGTTCTTGTTGTTTATTTTCAGGCTGGAGGCGATTCCAGGTGCAACTCCCAATACACTTTTGTTTGCAGAGTAAAGTTGAAGCTCAAACAGAACATGTTAGAGACCGTTTCCACTGCAAGGAGGTCCCAAACTAAAACCTACGTGTTGCTCCTCCAAGAGGCCTCAGGCAAAACTAGAACTACAGCCTGCACACACTGTGGACACACCGCACTCTGGTCAAATGCTAACACGCTGCTGGCAAAATGGTTAAGGATGGAAGCTTGGGGTGCGTAGCTAAGGTCTAATTGAACGGAGGAATTCTGGTATTCTTTGGTAGCCTGAGTAACTTTAACCGTTGTTCATGTGAAATCTCAAAGACAGCCTGATGCTTTATTTCTAGACTATTTGTGGCTGGCTGTTTGACCTATCTATTCCTGTTGATAAAGTATAATAGGGTAAATCCTGTATAGTGCATACACTTGTAGCTGTTATGTATCTTTGTAAGTCATTGTAAGTCGCAAGTGCACGACCCCAACCCCCACCCCAACGAAAAAAAAAGTGGGCTCTATAGTTTCGAACACTGGGGCCCTGTATACTTTACTTTTCCCCCAGTCCGACGCCCCTGCATGCAAATACAGTAGTTTGGGATTACTTGTCCAGGTTATAGGAGATCTGTCTCTGTGATTTCAGCCTCGACCACAACACAATAGGCTGTCTTCAAAGAAGACATGTTGACGTGTCTCAGGATGAAAAGCACAGGTGTCAATAATCAAATAAATTATGGCTGAATTTCATTTAGCTGCTTAAAAGTCCAACATGTAATACTTACAGCTAACGTTTAAAATGGTTACTGCAGTCCAAATTCAAAATACCCTCCTCCCCAGAAGCGAAGTTCACGGGAGTCACCAGGTTGAGAACGCGGAACCCAACGTCACACAATGTCAACGTTAGCTTGATGCTAGTCTTGCATTGCCAGACGTTACTCCACAGAAGAGTTGCTAGATGCTGCTATGTTGGCGGTTATAAAAGCCCGTGCTCTTGCGGAGCTCTGTACCCGACTGACAGTCACCTTTTATTGACTAACCGTAACAACAACGACCGGTAAAAAGACCACAACCTTGCAGAGCTTTGTGCCTGACCTCACGGTCGTCTGTACCCAGGGCACAGTCACCGTCTGTCAGCTATAGGCCCGCTGAACAGAAGCGGGGGAACAATTTCAGCACATTGTCGGTACTGCTACTTCCAGACCCGTTAGACTGTGTATGTATATTTACTGTACAGTCAGTACATTACACATTATGGTTGCATGCCAGTGAGAAAGTGGGAATCATCTTACTGTCCAACATATTACCTTGAAGCTGGCGATGGTAACGTTAGCCACAATAACATAACATAATGTAGTGCCGGAGAACAGAAAACCTTCAGAGCTGACCACTGCCCCTCCTGTTGAGGGGCAGGAGAACCCTTTAAACCCTTCATGTGTTAAGAAGAGTGTTGTGTGACCAACTCTGATTCTCCCCGAACAGAAACAGTTAACAGGAGGCATCGATTGTACAAAAAATAAGTTTGGTTTTATTCCAAAGAAGTTTAGAAAATCCCAATTAAAATAGCATGGGTAGATTAGTAAAATAATACATTAGATGGCAGATACATTTAGTCTTACTCTCCTCAAAGTAGGAAGGTCGGGTCAGCGCGCACACACACCACCCCGGGAGGAGACATAAAGAGGAGACAGAAGGCCCAGCACCGAACAAGGACATGCACCACACACTTATTTCTACACGATTCACTCCAGAATATCATGCAAGTCACTACAGAGGAGGCAGTGTGTCGACACAGACCCAGCCTCGTACAGGTTCAGGCTGTGGATATACAGAGAGAGGAGAGCAAACTGTGTCTGGACCTCAGCATGTGTATCAGCAACATGGCCTCATGACTTTCCTAAAGCCAAATGGCGTGTGCCTTTTGAGCATACACACCACGTGGCGTTGCCACGTTGCGTGTTATTGCGAGAACGTGACGTATCGCGATAGAGTCACACGCGTGTAAAAAACCCATCCGCCACCCCAACCAACCTCCCTCTGCGGACTTACGTCCCTTAATGCTACTCGCTACGGCGAAAATTCACTCGTAATGTAGGTCAGTGGTGGGTGAATTGAGTAGATAAACACGCTAAAAAGTGATTATGCGTCTTGATAACATGCCAAAATGGTGTATGAATTGGCGTGTCATACATACGCCACTTCATGAGATCAGTCTGGTATGAGAATCCACAGTAAAGTCACTCATTTTGACACCAAGGTTTGGTTTAAGAGGGGTTTTATTTGATTTGAATGATTGCCCATTAACATGGGTGCTGTAGATGCAATAGTTGGTAGATGTGAGACCAGGGACACACACTGACATCGCCACTGCTTTGTCCACACAAATGTCACCAGTACACTGCTAAACAATATGCTTATATACAATATATATATTATATACAAGTTACAACAAAAAGGCAAGACATGAGGCAATGCAGATTGAAAATTGCAATAAAGGAGGACTAGATCAAGCTTGAGGAAATGAAGTCCTAAGTTGACTAGACCGCTTTCTACACGCTCTATAAAACTTGGAAGGATGTTGCATTTCAGTGATTGTGCACTCCTTAGTCTTTCAAAAGGTTACTTACTGAACATCCTGCCTTGAATTCATTTTTTTTTTGTTGAAATTTTTTCTATCACATTCTCCAGTTTGAACACTTGCAGTCTCAAAATGTCCCCCATACATCCCAACATTGCAGAATCAGGAAAAGGCAATTTGTTGTGATAAAGCAGATAAAAGTGATGGAAGTTGTTTAACTGTACAAGTACACAGAGCACAGACAGCCTGCTCTGCTGTATCTATTCACTAAATAGGTTTGCTAAGCTGTGGACATTCAGGGAAAGCTCTGGCTGAATGTAGAAGTGTAGAAGTGTGTAGAGGAAATTGTGTTTTACGACCAAGTTCCCCCCTCAAAACAAAAAAAATTTAAAAATAAAACATGAAAGATGAAGTGCAAGTGAGGTGGAAATAATATACAGTGAATATGTAAGTATTTGAACACCCTGCTATTTTGCAAGTTCTCCCACTTAGAAATCATGGAGGGGTCTGAAATTGTCATCGTAGGTACATGTCCACTGTGAGAGACAATCTTAAAAAAAAAAAAAAGAAAATCCAGAAATCACAATGTATGATTTTTTAACTATTTATTTGTATGATACAGCTGCAAATAAGTATTTTAACACCTGAGAAAATCAATGTTAATATTTGGTACAGTAGCCTTTGTTTGCAAGTACAGAGGTCAAACGTTTCCTGTAGTTTTTCACCAGGTTTGCACACACTGCAGGAGGGATTTCGGCCCACTCCTCCACACAGATCTTCTCTAGATCAGTCAGGTTTCTGGGCTGTCACTGAGAAACACGGAGTTTGAGCTCCCTCCAAAGATTCTCTATTGGGTTTAGGTCTGGAGACTGGCTAGGCCACGCCAGAACCTTGATATGCTTCTTACAGAGCCACTCCTTGGTTATCCTGGCTGTGTGCTTCGGCTCATTGTCATGTTGGAAGACCCAGCCTCGACCCATCTTCAATGCTCTAACTGAGGGAAGGAGGTTGTTCCCCAAAATCTCGCAATACATGGCCCCGGTCATCCTCTCCTTAATACAGTGCAGTCGCCCTGTCCCATGTGCAGAAAAAAACCCCCAAAGCATGATGCTACCACACCCATGCATCATAGTAGGGATGGTGTTCTTGCGATGGTACTCATCGTTCTTCCTCCAAACACGGTTAGTGGAATTATGACCAAAAAGTTCTATTTTGGTCTCATCTGACCACATGACTTTCTCCCATGACTCCTCTGGATCATCCAAATGGTCATTGGCAAACTTAAGACGGGCCTTGACATGTGCTGGTTTAAGCAGGGGAACCTTCCGTGCCATGCATGATTTCAAACCATGACGTCTTAGTGTATTACCAACAGTAACCTTGGAAACGGTGGTCCCAGCTCTTTTCAGGTCATTGACCAGCTCCTCCCGTGTAGTTCTGGGCTGATTTCTAACCTTTCTTAGGACCATTGAGACCCCACGAGGTCAGATCTTGCATGGAGCCCCAGTCCGAGGGAGATTGACAGTCATGTTTAGCTTCTTCCATTTTCTAATGATTGCTCCAACAGTGGACCTTTATTCACCAAGCTGCTTGGCAATTTCCCCGTAGCCCTTTCCAGCCTTGTGGAGGTGTACAATTTTGTCTCTAGTGTCTTTGGACAGCTCTTTGGTCTTGGCCATGTTAGTAGTTGGATTCTTACTGATCGTATGGGGTGGACAGGTGTCTTTATGCAGTTAACGACCTCAAACAGGTGCATCTAATTTAGGATAATAAATGGAGTGGAGGTGGACATTTTAAAGGCAGACTAACAGGTCTTTGAGAGTCAGAATTCTAGCGTATAGACAGGTGTTCAAATACTTATTTGCAGCTGTATCATATAAATAGTTAAAAAATCATATATTGTGATTTCTGGATTTTTTTTTTTTTGATTATGTCTCTCACAGTGAACATGCACCTACAATGACAATTTCAGACCCCTCCATGATTTCCAAGTGGGAGAACTTGCAAAATAGCAGGGTGTTCAAATACTTATTTTCCTCACTGTAGCTCCAATGACAAATATGATGAAAATATATTTGATACAAATAAAATATGTCAAAAGAACAAATAAAACTATAATGGCATGCATATTCTATAAGAATCATAAATGGCAGAATAAAAATGTATTCAAATGCTTGTTAAAATTAATACAAGATTCCCTCAGAGACATCAAGTCTGACTGATTAGATGAGAAATAGAAAAACCAAAGGACAGAAATGAATTCCTAACTCCTTTTTGTTTGTTTTACACACAGAAACACACCACTTAACTTTGTAACTATGTTAACAGGTCGGAAAAGGTTTCATTTTATGTGAAGAAATTCCACAAGTAGCTGTTTTAGATGAATTGTTGGACATGACCAGCGATCCCTGTTTACGGTGAACTAGCCTGTTTAAAGGTGAGGCTGGAACATGCAGCTGGCCAACATGATTCCCCGAGGAGTTTTTAAATGACTTTTAAGGAATCTGAAAAGAGCGTCTGTGGGGATCTGCTCTTGTTCTTGTTGATAGTTTGAAACTACCACTTGGCACTTTTGACTTAGCACTTTATGACACTTTGTGTCCTATTCCTTCTTTGTGTGAATGCCCTTTGTGTGTCTCAATGAGATTATCTGTATAGAAAAAGAAATGTTAAATAAAAATAAAGTGGATTCATAATAATGGAGTTCATTTCAAATTTCCAAGGGGCGTTACCAAACGGCCTCTGGGCGCAACTGAATAGACCTTCTACAACCAATCACCGCAACGAAACGACGTAGCGCTGAGCGACACATGCAACTTGAGGCGGTGCTTGCTCCGTTTTGAAGCAGGAACAAAAATGGCGCCCCGAGTCAAAAACTTTCTAAAACTAGAACTAATCAGTAGACTAAAATGTGTTCCTTAAAACTATATGCAATAGAGTAACAGAGTCTTGATTCATCTATGAGCAGCACTGCCTAGTTTGACAATTTGATCTGAGTCTGGTGCAGTATACCGGTTACGTTCAGTAACCATGTTCGGTAACTACTAACACGACGCTCCTCTGCCAGTCATCGTCTTAAACCCGCCCCATATGAGTTAACCGGTTGTGATTGGTCCGCTGGGGTTCTGGATGGCTGGAAATCTGTCTGAATGTGAAACACGAGCTGGCAGAACCAGATCCATCTGGTTTACAGGCCAGGTCTTACCCTTAACTCGCAATGACCAGCACTGCCAGGGGTGCTGTTGAGTTGTATTATCCTACAGGTGTGTCTATTATTTTGCCCATCCCATTTATATCAATGAGAATAGGCTATATAACAAACACCTGTCAGGAAGACGATACAGTTCAACGGCCACAAAAACTGAACTTTTAAACCTCCATTAAGGAGGACTTACTGCCAACAGCAGCCGAGTGTATGTGCTTCTGTTTACTACTGATGTCAATTAGGTTTTTTGTAAGAAATCGCTGCACTCTCCTGTAGGTGCAAAACAGACAAGAGGCAGACTCCATTCAAAGCCTCCCACATCTTTCAACAACACTTGCACCCACGTCCACTGTTGGTGTCAGTCATACCTTCTGTAGTCACTTTATTTGACTTCATCTGCTTATGTTTATTTAATTAGGGCTGCACGATGACCTAAAATCCAAATCACGATTAATTGCACATTCTACCTCGATAACAATAAATGAATGATAATTAAATCACATTGTTCTAAATCATCTCTTTCCAGATGACGGACACTGCGTTTTTTTTGGCACAAGTTGCTCAGTTGACAGGGACTTGGTGTTTGAGTTATCCTCCATGATGCTGTCCATGCGGCTGACTGGTACAGCATCAGAAGTTCGAGGTCGATACATTTTCGATTAATCGTCCAGCCCTATACTTAATGCTACCTAATTAGCACCTTTAGGCTACTTATGTAAACCCATTAAAGCACAATGACATTATTAATGCAGACTAGGCTTCATATATACACTCATAGATACGCAATGTCTAATTTATAGTATGCTAACCATCTGTGCGCAAGCTTTTCTGCAGAGCTGCAGAGATGGTTTGCCCCACAGCTCCCAGAGAGAGGCTCGTCTCCTGAAACATGGGACGCCAAAAATGCCGCAGAAGACTGATTGGACATCAGAGCCGGAAGGTGGGATATCAGGACAGTTGTGGTCCCAGCATGCATCAGCCCACATAGGCGCACAGCAGCAGAAGTATAAATTTAGCTTGTCCTCTCACCCACATTTAGTCAGATTAGAGGGACCTTTCAACCATTCACAGCATGAAGGCTAAGACTGCGGCTGTTGGAGATGAGGGAAAAGAAATGTACAACATTAAAATTAGACAGGAACAGTAGGCAACATGAGGATCTGCATCAGTAAAGAAAGATATCAACAGTGAAGACCACATGTATCCTTCTTGGCAGTTGGAAACACGGAGTGACATCACAGCACATGGTTTTGTTCCCGTGTGACTCATTATCTTGTTTTCTAAAAGTCCTTTTTCCACACTTTTCTTCTTTTTTTTTTTTAAATAACTGTTTCCTCTCATTTCACAGTGACAGTTGGAGAAAAGGCACGCTGCACATTTTCCACAAACCTCTATCTTCCTTTACCACGGTTCATCCTCGCTTCATGCTCTTCTCAACAAACGTCTTTTTAGCGTGCATGCCTTGCCTTCATACACACATGTCAACAACGCCCTCGTCGGCGATCAGAAGTCGAGTCTTGAGCCCTGGAGCCATGTTCTTCATCTTCACCTGCTCCAAGTCGAGGAAACTCTGGCCAGAGTCTTCGTCCCCCGAGGACGATTGAATGCTGTCGGGCTGCCGCAGGCCCGAGCTGCACCCTGTGGAGTACACTCCTGAGTCTCCGCTGCCGCCGCTGCCCTGGCGACAGTGTCTGCCACTGGAGACATAAAGGGGAAGGTACATTTATTCTATCACTTGCTGGCAAAAATATACAACGCAACACACACAATTATATGTGAACATTGTGAGGTGAAAGAGCGGCTGAGTCTTTGAAAGCCATATAAATATAAAACCCCTTGAAAATGTTGGGGGTTTCCCACAGGATTGTGGGAGACTGTGTTGGGTGGACCTCGGAGCCTCTAGGGTTGCTTGTATAGATATGAATGGCGATGACACTGCAAAAAGTCACACCCACAGATGGGTGGTCAAGTCGAGTTTAGAGCAGTTCAAAAGTCTTATGAGTCTGCTATCTGAAGTTTGCTGGTGTTAGCTTGAAACAAACCAATGCTTACATCACTTTGTGCTTGTATAAATATCTATAAATAAATATATATAAATACAATCTATAAACAGTAGAAATGCTTGATTTTTTTGTTTGTATCTAGTCTAAATTGTCCTTAAATGAAATTCAGTCACTGTCAGGATTTGTTTAGAGCAACCCATCATCAGAGTAAAGTAATTTCTCTCACAATGTAGTGGGATTTCCTAATTTATAAAAGACACAGGTAACATGTTTTAAACTTCCTATGAATAATATCCAAATTATCTTTTGTTCATATGTATTTTGTATATACTCTGTGTTTTGAAAAGCAGATGTCCCATGTGTGTCCTGGGCAATTACGGTAAAGGTCAGAATACAGGTGCACTCCAATTTTAGCGGCGGTAGTTTGACCACGGACATGAGAGTGATGGCTAACTTGATGCAGCAACATGACACGCTGCCTCTGGACCACCCGAGAAGCTCAGAGGACAGGATAAGACCGAGGTCGGCTGATCGCCGTCTCTTGCATCTCCGTGGTCAAGCCCGTCGCCGCCAGAGAGACACAAGCCTCAGCGAGTAGAGTGACATACGTTGTGACATTGCTCGCGGAGCAATGTCTGTAAACTTATTTAAATGAAAAAAAATGTTTACGTTTTCGAGAGAATCACTGGCTGCTTGCATTTCCTGGCCCCGCGTAACGTTTTACCTTGAATGTTCTTATGAGAAGCATATTTGGGCTACGAGCCTGTGGCGAACATGTGACACGTGAGCTGATGTAGCCTCAGAGATGAACCCACCTGCTGTCTGACGGGGGCACTGGCAGGGCCTCAGGGGCAGGGATGTGGATTTCCGGGACCGGTGGCTCTGGACAGACGGTCACCTTATCACACAACAGCTCCGAGTCGGAATCCGGGGTGAGGAGGCGAGGAATGTCAGACCCAGATGAGTCACAAAGATACTGGGGAGGGGGGGGGGGGAGACAGGGGTGAGGAGGAGGAGAGGACAGAGATTGAAATGATGTCTGTATATAAACTTTAGTGAGATTAAATTCTGACATGCAAATTCTTCATTGACTTATAATCAATGTGGTGGATACTCAGCTGCTATAGCAATTGGCTAGCTATACGTTCTATCACTAACACCAAGAAACACAGCCTTCCTGTGCTGCATTTAAAGGGTAACTAGAGGTCGACCGATTAATCGGCCAATTTTTGGCATTTTTTTTTACATAATCGGCATCGGCCAATATCCCAGTATATCAAGCCGATTAATAGGCAGGCGGCATCTGCGGGCAGCCTAGAGTTAAGAACATGAATAGGCGACATTTTTTTACAGCGCACTCAGACCACCTGCCTCAAGCCCCTCCCCTCGTGAATTCTTGCGCTGTGTGTCTCACACAGTCACTTCAGGCTCCGACGCTACCGTTAGTAGTAGCTAGCATATTGCTGGTGTTCTTGCCTTGGGATTAACTGTACTAATAAAATCGTACAAAACACCGCGGCCACACCGCTGTGGAAGCTCCCCGAATGTCATTTATCAAAGCCTGGTTGTTACCCTGTGCGTGGCAGTCTCATCCACTCCTATAACGGAGCTAACTGGAGCTAACCACTAACGGAGCTAACCGCTAACGGAGCTAATTGTTGCTAACAGAGCCTTCAGTTCTCCGTGCCTGTATCCATTAACTGCATCTATGGACTCGAGCATGAATAAAACCCTTAATTTTATTAAATTGGCTGGACGAGTTTTAAATTACAACTCAGAGTTTTGATCCTAATGAGTGCAACAGGACATGTAACATTAGGATCCCCAAAACACAGATACAACACTTCAACAAATAAACAATGATCTAACAAACAAGGTAAACAAGAATTGACTTTAGATAACCCTAGTCTGATTTGATTCAACAGGAGTTAGGAGGAAATAGTGTTGAGATTAATAATAACATGTCACTTTCTGTGAAGATGTGCAGATTTGTATTCTCAGAAGTTTAATAAATGCTGCTAAGTGCACTAAACTTTATTTTTTCATTTACAAGTTTATTTGACAAAGTTTAGTTTCTTCTTACCTGTTTCGTTTATTTAATATATTTTTCATATATTATTTATACAATATACAGTATGTTTTTAAATTATACATTTTTAATTGAAGTATACAAGTGTAGATTGGTGAAGTGTTCAATAAATGTTTTTGTTGAGAAATTCAGTGTATATTAGAGTTACATTTTATCTTTCAAATAGAGGTTTAAAAACAAGCACATATCGGCCAAATATCGGGCAAAAAAAAAAATCGGCAGCATTTATCGGCCATCGGTTGACCTTGATTTCTAAAGATCGGCATCGGCCAGAGAAAACCCATATCGGTCGACCTCTAAGGGTAACTACTGTTTTTTTTCAACCTGAACCCTATTTGGGATGGAGTCTGGTGGGTTTAGTGCTAGCGACTTCAGAGCTGTTTCTGGTTAAACAGAAAGGTCTTCAGAAAGGTCTTAAAGAGGTTTTAAAGGTCTATCTCTGTAGGGATCATTTCCATAATGGTAACAGACACTTAGAATATTAATTGGAGCCTGTTAGCAGCAAAATAAAGCCCTTTTAGTGGACTAAATTGACGATGCACATTTGCCCCACAGGGTCATATTGCATTGGGCAGTATAAAGGTTAGAGACGCAAGCTTGTGACCAGGAGGTCGTCTGTTCAATCCCCAGACCGACGGGATAAATTCTGGGTGGGGAAAGTGAAAGAGCAGTGCTTGTCCCTCCCTCATTACCACCACTGAGGTTCCCTTGAGCAAGGCCCTTAACCTCCAACCACTCCAGTGGAGCTGCTCAGTGGCCAGCAGATCAGACTGGGGTTGAACTGGGCAGCTTCCAGGTATGAATCTAGAACTGTGTGAATGTGATCAGGGCGTTCCTGCAAAAGAGAGGCAGCCTCCCTGAATAAATAAAGGTTAAATTTAACATTTTTAAATTGCTGTGGCTGCCGGTTACAGCGTTCACACTTAATACTGGACCAGTGTCAAATAATGTTGTTCCCATCAGTCACTTAGACACAAAAACTAGGGTTGAAAAAAAAACAGTAGTTACCCTTTAATTCAATTGGCCAAATATAGGACCATAAAACCCATGTTCTCAAAACAACTATTTTGACTTTACATATCAGAAACGTTAACAGACTAAATGTGCCTGCTGTGTGCACAGAGCCAAAGCTTTGGCTTCATACCTGGAAGTGTGTAGGCAGCTGGTTGGAGGGGTAAAACGTCGCCTTAACAGTCTTGAAGAACCAAAAGAAGCTGCAGAGTATGACTAGCACGAACAAGAAGCAGATCACCAGAGAGAGCAGGAAGTAGCCAAAGATCTGCCACCACAGAAAGGCACCTGTTAAAGTGGGACACGTACATAGATCACACCAAATTTGAGTAGAGTTGCAGGTTGCTTTCTGTTATCACCTACATACACTCACACAGGTACATACAAACTTGAATGTGTAGCTTCTGTTATACTCCTTTCCCACTGGCCAAAAAGCCACTTACACCCACTAACATCTGGCTTCTGTCTGCAGTGCCAAAGGTTACAATCAGCATTTACTCCCAGGACAAATTACTCTGCAGTAGGCACGGGTATTTATCGACAGTGATGGATACAGGACACCAAGCGTGGACAATGTCTTCTTAAATCTTAGCGCCGTTAATCCAATACACTTTTTGTCAAATTTCGCGAATATCTCCTCACGGTCACACTTTCTACTTTCTGTGTGCGCTGAAAAAAAAAAATGGTGTTCCTACACAGCCCTGGCTGTGCAAATGGAAAACAAACCGAAATGTCACTTCTATGTCAAAATGAAACTGCAATCAAAACGCAACAATCCTACAAAACAATACACACATGCACCACTTGAATTACACACTGAGCAACAACACACTGATGTACTTTATACAAATCACTGCTCTCTTTAGTACTTTGTATACCTATCTTCTCATACAGGCTATACAAATAAAGCGGACTTGCATTGCTTTCATAATATATTCTCAGAGGGCAGCAAAAAGCGTTACCTTCGGTCTGCACGCAGTGGGGTGAGGTGAAGCTGCTCTCCTTGTTGAAGAAGTCATAGCGTGACTGGATGCTCACACAGTACCAGGTCCAGGCCTTCAGGTCCGACAGAGTCACCACGGGGACGTTGCTAGCCAACGTCTGGGTTTCTAAGTCCTGAAGGAGAGGTGAGACCTTTAGGAAGGCTACTTCATTTCATTTATTCACGAGCCAGCGTACTACAGTCAAACCCAAAGTTTGAAAAAAAAAAAAAAATAGATCTTTCAGCACAGATGTCATTCAACCACATCATTATTATATATTTTTCATTAATATTTCATTAGGATTAACTAACTGACGAATGATGATAATTTATTTTAATATTCATTGTAGTAAATCGCCCACTTCTATGCATATTTGTTTACCCCTGAACACTATATTGAAAAGGCTATAATAACAGTCAGATCAGATCAGAGTCACTTCATAGCTGTCGTGCATTAGTGTGACCACAAATGTCTGGGCGGACAGATCTTTTGACATTGATGGTAGTTTACGGAGATTAATGCTCTGTATGTAAACAGGACTTTGGGTTTCTCCTTTATCCTCATTCAAATATGGGTGATTCTGTTAAGCAAATGACAGCCAGCAAGCTTGAGAGCAAATACGATAAACAGCGGCGGCTCAAAGGTCTGCGGTCAAAGATGGCGTTGTGTCACAGTGTGCCAGCACATGGTGAAGCAAGGTGTGTGTTGCTGTCCCTTAACGTCACCGGCCTACATTTGCAGTATTGCTACCATAACACTTAACAATAAGCTGGAATGGAAGTTTCTCAACAAATAGCTTTATGGCTGTTTCCTCAAAACACCAGTCAACTCTCACAGGAAATGCATAGGCCAGGCCAGAGGAACTGAGAATCTGAGCTGGTGGAAATTTGGTGTCTCTCATTAGGGCTGCACGATATATAAAAGAATAAAAAAACATTGCAATATTTTTCTTTTCCGCAGGTATAGCACATACCGAAGTATTTCCAATCCATCAAAATGTTGCTGAAATATTTTGTTCCTATGCTTTCATGGACTCTCTATGGGCTTCTCCCTTGACTGTTGCCTCCACGCCCCCCCGATTGCCTGCGAGCTTCTCCTGACTATACGGTAATTTGTCTACTATGAGACAGAAAGTTGCGTGGTTACAACACAATCATTAGCCTATTTTTATAGTTTCTTTAGAAATAAGCAATGGACAAATTGAGTCTTTAAACGCTTCAGATGTAAAGTTATTCACTGTCAAAGTGACACCAAAATCAACGGGAGTAAATGGAATGCTAGCGGAAGGTGATGACTTGTTAGCCTCAGAATCTCCCCATGGGAGGTAGGCTTTCTGAATGCTCACTTATCCCCTTGGTGGATACACTAATTATATTCACTTTCGTTTATGGTCCCATGGCATGAAAATGTCCCTTTATGAGGTTTTTTAACATTTATATGCATTCCCCCAGCCTGCCTATGGTCCCCCAGTGGCTAGAAATGGTGATAGGTGTAAACCGAGCCCTGGGTATCCTGCTCTGCCTTTGAGAAAATGAAAGCTCAGATGGACCAATCAGGAATCTTCTCCTTTTGGAGGTCATAAGGAGCAAGGTTACCTCCCCTTTCTCTGCTTTGTCCGCCCAGAGAATTTGGCCCACCCATGAGAGAGAGAGAGAGACATTATGGCTTTCAAATGAGCAAAGTGGCAGTTGGTCAAGGCCACACCCCCTCCCTATTAGGAGACCACTAAGGTCTATATAAAAGATACTTCAGATACAGTATTAGGGGACCACTAAGGTTTATATAAAAGAGACTTCAGATACAGTATTAGGGGACCACTAAGGTCTATATAAAAGCATCCAAAGAGCACCATGTAATGGGGGGACCTTTAAGATAGGGCATTTGTGCTGCATTCATGTTGTCACGTGTTAGAATAATCAGAAAATAAGTTACCAACTGGGAAAATTCCCACTGCATTGAGATAGGGCATGCCTTGCGGAGATCTGAGTCTTGTTCTTATCTTTTATATCTTATCATTTTTATATATCACTCAATCACACAGAGAAAGCACGGCAATCAAGACAAGTCTGATGGGTTGCTGACATCACTGCAGACCCCTGACACTGAGTAGCCGACAGTCTGCCCCGGCCCGGCCGACAGCCCTGCCAGCAGGGAGAGAGGGCGTAGCACTGCTACGGGAAGCGGGGAGCAGGAGCTGTCAGCCACGAGCCACTTCCACCCAGAGCCTTTCCAAGCTGACCTAAAGCCTAAGCGCTGCGGAGGATATGTGCCCAGAGATACATCCCCCAGCTGATTGTACCCGTTGAGAAGTGTAAAATATTTTCAGTTCATTATGAAAATGGGCCTGCCTTAGTCTCGCTCTCCCAGACCTTTCTCGCTAAGCACTGGACGCAGCCCAAGTGCCCATCGGGAAGGAACTTGTTTTGGTGGAATGTGTACGTTCAAAAGTTGTTTCAGTCGTGCAACAGACTAGCTGTCTGGATTTACCCTGCAGAGATCTGAGGACCAGTTAACCATAGTCCTCACAAATCCACCGGAGTTTAAAATTACAACAAAGAAAGCGGAATCCAGCCGAAAATAAAGAGCTCAGCAACGGAGCAATTTGGAACCTCGTGGATATGGACTGTAAATAATTAATGTACAACACTAGATTAGTGCTTGATCCCCAGCCTTCTAGCCAATAATAACTTCTCATCCCATGAAATGGATACAGAATAGATACAGAAAACAGGTAGCTAGCAGAGTGATATGGGTTGAGGTGTGTGTTTGGATCAGAAGAATGTAGTTGTTGTTGTAGTTAATGTAGTCTGATTCATCGGTTTCTGCCATATCTTCCGCCTCCTGACACAGGTGAGGGAGGTGTGGGTGGAATCCTCCAGTTCTCTACAGCTCCGCTCGCTGTAATTCTCTAGAAACTTGGTAACCAACGCCCTTTTTATGATGCAGTCTAATACCTCTAGAAATGATCCAACGCCCATTTATCGTGTTTACTCAGAAAGACGTCCCGTTACAGAAGCCTCTTAGGCCTTTAAAAACAATCTTAACTTAAATATTAAGGATTTTGGGGCTGACCCTGCAAATCAAAGGATGTTTCCTAATGCAGAACTAGATAGAATTTACAGTTATCATTTTAAAACATACATTATTTCTAAATGCCCAGTAAAATCTTGTTCACATGACTAGAATGTAAAAAAAAAAAAAAAAAAAACACAAAAGCTACATGACATGAGGGCATACTGTGTTAACCCCATGCAAGAACAAGAGGGGGAAAAAAGAGAGGTTTACGTTTTCAACTGAGAAACTGTTTTTTTTTTTTAAATAATATATATTTATCTCTCTGCAGCACATGCAATATTAAAGGACATGTGATGGTATTCATTTTCTAGGCTGTTTCTAATTACTGTTTTTTTCCTTTTGTGTATGCTTTGCCTTTATCCATATCATTTGACATACTCCTTAGCTCTGGGCTATTTCAGAACGCACTGTAGTAACCTGCGTCTTCCTCGTCAAACCAGTTTGAAGTCAGACCTGCAGGCTGTTCTTTTTACAAACAGCTGGCCGGAAATCCTGTAACCATAAAAGAACTCACGTACTCTTTCATGTGAGATTCACCCGCCTTGTAGCACAGACAGGAATCACTGCTGCCAGGCATATAGGGCACAAGTAAAAACCACTAAAATAAACACACCGCTGAACATACGGAAGAGAAACACAAAAAGCAGGTGCTCTGTTAACAGGGCTGATTGTGAGCGTATGACTTGATTATGTGGCTGCTGCAGTCTCAGGAGTTTCAGCAGCTCTCTTTAGGGACTGAAGAGAAAATAGGAAGTGTCAACAGGGGAAACTGTTGGGTATTTTCCTGTTTTAACATGTCTGTGTGGATCTCTCCACACTGTAGTTATTGAACAAAGAACCTGTATGAGAGTTATCACAGAACATAAAGGCTACAGAGGAATTGATGTAAAAGATGTAAAAGTCTGTGGAAATGCTGATATATATTCTTCATGTAGTATACAGTAAAAGGCCACTTTCAGACTGCAGGGGGAAAAAAAAGGTAGTCCTAAGTCAGATACAGGTCTGATTTTTAAGAGCCTTACAGCCAAGTTTAAAGAAGCTAAAGACTCAAACCCCAACAAAGCTGTCGTGGATGGGATCACCTGCCTGTCTGACAGCGAGTCTGACCCTGGCTTAGGCATGAGCTTAGTGTTTGTCAGAGGGATGAGAGTTGGGTTTCCTACCTCTGTGTCTACGGAGCGTTCCCAGTAGAGGATGTGATAGTACAGGTCAGGGATATGGTCCTTCATGGAGCGGTTGCCGCTGGTCAGAGGGTCAACGATGATAATGTCCAGGCCACTTCCAGCAGGAGAAAGATCCACTCTGGATGGAGGACCCACAGCAGCTAGCGGGAGAGAGGAATGGATAGACGAGAGGTCGTTTGGGCCTTTTATTTTTGAAAGCTTCAATAGCAGAAACCTTTTATTCAATAAAAAAAAAATATAAAAAGTTTTAAATTAACTTTACTCGTAAATTTAACTTCAGGAATCTTGTTTCACAATATCATCATGTACTCAAGTATAGAAATGAAACTGATATTTGATTAATTAGTCGATTCACAAAAATTGTATCAACTACTCATAGTATCAAATGTGAAACGCAAGTAGCTTTGTGGGCTGACCTCGGGCGCTGTTGCTATGATACCGGCGGGATAAATGAGTCTTGCGCCCGACGCAAATCTAAAATGGGTTGGTCTGAAGTAGCTAGGTGTGGTTTGGGCGTAACGTGCAGTAAACCAATCAGAGCTTCATCTCTCATTCCCTTTAAGAGCAGGCGTGCTTGTTCCATGGCAGATTGCTATTATGACGGTAGATTTGCCTGACGCACGCCAGCGGGAGCTGTCCGAGATGCAGCAAAGTAATAAATGAAATATTATTTATCGATGTTGCTGCTCCTCTCGGGCGCATCTCCTCAAGTCTGGAGAGGATTGCTGCAGCCATGGAGCGTGGGCCTCCAAACGCACCACCTGCTCCTGTTGTGCCCCTTCCTCCTCCCCCCACTCCATCTCCGTCCACCCGCTCCACCAGGAGCACATCACGCATTACTCCCGGACCAGATCCCGCCGGAGTGTCCAATCCCACCGTAGTTCAACATCACGTCTCCTTAAGTCCTCTAATATTTCCTCATTTATGTCATCAACACATCCATCATTCATGGAAATGTTGTGTAAAACACAACAAGCCACAAAGAATGCTGGGACTTTTTGAGGACTGTACTGTAAAGTGCCTCCTGATCTATCCAAACACCTGAAGCGCATTTTCAGTAATATTTTTCTTTGTAATTATGTATGGTTTGAAAAAATGGGAACTGCTGCGTCTGTGTAGATGAGAGAAGCAAAGTGTATGCACGTTATGTACACGCCACATTATGGCCAAGCATGCCCCTAAAATAGCATCTGAATAACGACTACTGAAGACTAGGACCACTGACTTCAGACTATCACTGAACTAGGACCACTGACTTTAGACTAGGACCACTGACTTTAGACTTTTTAGACTAGGACCACTGACTTTAGACTAGTGCCACTGACTTTAGACTGACTTAGACTAGGACCACTGACTTTAGACTAGCGCCACTGACTTTAGACTACTGACTGACTTTAGACTAGGACCACTGACTTTAGACTAGGACCACTGACTTTAGACTAGGACCACTGACTTTAGACTAGGACCACTGACTTTAGACTAGCGCCACTGACTTTAGACTAGGACCACTGACTTTAGACTAGGACCACTGACTTTAGACTAGGACCACTGACTTTAGACTAGGACCACTGACTTTAGACTAGGACCACTGACTTTAGACTAGCCACTGACACTGACTTTAGACTAGGACCACTGACTTTAGACTAGCGCCACTGACTTTAGACTAGGACCACTGACTTTAGACTAGGACCACTGACTTTAGACCAGGTTTTTCCTGGTCAGTGGCAGATTTGTTTTCTGAAACTGCAAAATAGCACCAGGGAACGTTTGTACCTGAACACGCCTCCTCTTTTCGCTGAACCGCCCCCGGGAGCGCAAATACATTCCCTAATTTACTGACGTGTGTCTGTGGAGGGAAAAGTCCGCTGTGTGTCGGGTGCAAAATAGGAATGATACAAAGGCAATTGCGCTGAGTGCAAGATAGGGCCATATGTCTTTTACAAGCAAAAATGACGATCAATCTCTCTCTCTCTCTCGCTCTCTCTCTCTCTCTGAAAACAGCTGAATGAGCATTTTAGAGATAGGCCTTTTTCTATTTAATCTATTTATTATAGGCTGTTTATTTAATATACATTTTCATTTACATTTGTTGCAGCTGTGTATTTTCAAACAAGAAAGGAAACCTTGTCTTTGCATATTATTTTGATGCAATCTGTTCAAATTAAAGTGCTTGTGACATCTCATACAGTATGTAACCTACTTACAATGCACATTTAGCCTACTTTTTAGAAGTTATATATTGTGTATTGACACAAAATAAAAAATAGATTTTATAATAATAATTTTTGGTCCATATCGCCCTGCCCTACCACAAGACCAAACTAAATACGAATTTGCTGCGATAATGGGATGATGCTTAAAACATTTAATGTGATTACAGCAGGACCATCAGTGAAGCAGTTTGCATTGATCTATACATGAGTGTGTGGTTCTTCCAGTATGTGTTGTCGGTAATAAACCCTCTCCTTCAGTTCATTAAATGCCTGCAGCCATCTGAAGGCAGCAGGACAAATATGTTGTGAAATCTGCAGCCTCTGATTGGAGAAGTGCTGCTGCAGAGCCATTACACACAGCACACTCTACTGTGTTAACCTGGGTACAAATATGGAAACCAGACTGCTACAGGATAACCACACACACACATCAGAATGGCTGATTGTCGCCCAGCTACTCTTAATGTCAGGGTTTTGGGTTTGAGCCCCAAGTTGGGGTAGCTTGTGGTAGTAGGTAGATAGGTCGCCCCATGATCACAAGGTTGGCGGTTTAATCCCATGTCAAAGTGTCCCTGAGCAAGAAACTGAAATCTTTAAATACCATCACCTTTTATCTGATCTCAGCTGACAAAACCACTAACAAATCAACCAGTGAGCAGTATGAGGACCTGCTATTCCAGCTCTGCTGCCTGTGTGGGGAATTCTAAGCTTAGTGACGCTGTGTTTACAGAAACCATGTTAGAGATATTATGAAAAAAAAAAACATCCATGCTGTTTTGAGTGAGATACGGTTTCTGAATGTCTTCTGCCTTCAGTCTCCGGGTGAGCTGGTCAAAATCTGCACGGCTTTCTACGTCACTGGCTGAAACGAAGGGGCTAACCGTAGTGCTCAATGGCAAAACACTGCTACAACACACACTAGTTCACCATAATATCCAGAAGAACTACTTCCATGTCCCTGTTCTGCAGGTATTCCACGCAAAGTTGGAAGTGTGCTCTCGTTTAGAAGAAGTCTCCCGGCTAATCCTGCCTTGTACTGACTGAAGTTGTTTAAACAGCTACCTAGCTACTGAGCATGTGCGACTGACAACAAAGATGTTACAGCAGCGAGAGGTCTCACTCTGTAGCTAAAACAGAGACCTGATTACAGGGTGAAAAGGGGAGCTGCAGCAATGAAATTAAACCATGTGAACCTATTCTGGCACAACCTCAAAATACAATTATGAACCTGAAAATAAGCATAATATGGGCACTTTAACTTGTGCTTCTCACGTGATCTTGACTCAACGCTGTGGTTTTCATAGTTCAGAGCTGCAAAACACATGCAAATGTTGCTCACAGCTACTTTGTGGTTGTAAACTCTTCTGTTCAGTTGCCGTTTTGTTCAGTGCATTTGTCTCGTTTTGGATGGTTTGTGGTTTGTGTCACCTAAGATGAAATGCTGCCATAGGGTTGTGTATGAAATATCTTTCCTGGAAACTGTTAAGTATCGGTCTGACAACATTTAGAGGGCCTGATTCTCTCCCTCAGCCCACCCTCCTGCGCTGCCTCCACTCGTCTTCATCTCATCCCTCTCTCTTACCATCTTTATCAGGGCAGAATTCCTTCATTATCCAGTCGGAGACACGCCCGTTCACACTGGCTTGTACGCGAAGCATGTAAATGCCCAGGTAGTACAGGTTCAACTTTGTAAGGTCACATGACCTACGTGACGTCTTCTCACATGCAGTTTGCCACACTGGACTCTTTTTCTTAGACCTTAGCTTGAACTTCCTGAGAGGACGAGAAACAAAACAAAATGTAGGGTATTAATCATCGTAACAGAAAATCCATCTTGAACTAGACATCCTTTATTTTAAAATTTATTTTATTTAAAGAAAAAAAAGGTAAAAGAAATGCAATGATTAACCTGTAATGCTAACATGCTATTGGTACAAATAAACCCCCCAACAACTGTTCTAATAATCTGTATTTATGTCTGAAACATCACACAAGAGAAAGATATCTCATCTGAACAAATTTTGTAATTTTACATGCCAATCAAAATAAAATATGATCCATCATCTACACCGCAGTTTTACCTTCTTCATTTTGTTATGCTCAACTCCCCAGGCATGACACTGCTGGCTATTACACAACTTTTATCTCCTTGTGCAGTTAGTTTTTCAGTTGTTTCCTGTAGTTGGTTTGGATTATATTTTGACTATCTTCAGGGTTTCCGGTTTACGTGGCCTGCCTTAACAACACGCGCCTGTCGCCTTAATGAAGTCTTCAAAAAAAAAATTTTTTATATCCGCCGTGTTACTCTGTCCTGTTTGTGTGGCTGTAATGTACAAGTCGCATCAACACAGTCACAGGAAAACAAGGTAACAGCCAGTTGATACCACCAATCACAACGGAAAGAGCATTTGCTGCGTTTATTCACATTTAAAGGGATAAAATCGCCATTTGACCGCCACGTGCACATCGGAGTTTGTCAACAAATGTGCGGGCGGCTATATATAGGCAAACCTACCTGAGTAGCAACTTACTGATTTATTGTCAAAGTTCTGGTTCATCAACACGGCGGCACGCACGCAGGATAAATGTGCCATTAAATGTCAAATCTGTATACATTTTAAACCCTAGAAAAATAATGATGTTCAAGTAGGCTACTTGAATTAAATAAAACATTTTATTTAAATTATCTGTCAGTTTAATTAAATTAATACAATTAATTGGATCATAATATAATCCAATAAAATAAAATATATTACACTGCATAATGAGCACTTTTACTTTTGGTACTTTAAGAATATTTTGAGAATACTTTTGTACTATTACATAGGGAAGATGTTGAATGCAGGACTTGTAACTGACAAGTAATTTGTAACTCTACAACACAGTTTTTTCTACTTTTACTGCAATACATGATGTGAGTAAGTCTTCCACCTCTGGAAATCACCATTAACACCTGCAGCTGTGTTTAACACTGAAAACACACAGCTCAGTTCAGTGTTTCCATGCAGCTCTGCTACAGTAGCAGCTAACCTTTAACGTTACCTGCCGGTCACATCGTCTCGAAACAGTCCGCTCACAGTGAAGTCCTGCACGGATAAACAGGTATAAGAGTCCGGCGGCTGCTCGCTCCGTTTGTTATAAGACACACACCGAGCAGATTGATGCGCTCACAGAGCCAATCTTTGCAGATGTTACCGCTCGGTGTTTGGCTAGCTAATAAGCCGTTAGCCTGTTAGCTTGAGCTTTGTCTGAAGGAGCCGAACGGCCAGCCAAGGTCCGACAGACACCGACACATTCCGCACATCCTCCGCTCAGTTTAACCGCTAACCCCCAATACCGATCAGAAAGGCGTGTTTACTTTGTGTCTCGGTCCTTCGGTGCGTCCAGCGACGGGCACCGGTGCCCAGTTTTTAATTAGCCTAAATTAGTAAAAGTTAATTTTGTTACGTATGAACTTAATCATAGGAAAGGCAAAATAATAGAAGACCTTTGTAACGAAATCCAAGACTTTATAAATGCAAGGCTTTATTAATAATATAAATAAATAATATTTCTCCAAAGTTGACAGGTAGGCTACGTAAATTAATTCATTTCACAATTTCACTTTTCTACATCAAATCCGTTTACCTTTGCCAGCACCGTCCTCCCTTTGGGAAACCCATAGATATTGGGGAAACCAACCAAACTAAACGGGAATGAGGGAGGAATGAATAACACTATCAGTCGCCGATATCCCCGATTGACATTAGAGGAAGAGACCTGATGGTGTGATTGGTCGAACTCTTTGTCTTTAGTTTTTTTTCCAGCATGCTCGTGGCTGCTACGCTGTTTAGCCATAAGTTTGGCTGCCTACTACCATGAAGTGTTAGACTGAGACGGTTACTGCGCGTCAACGAGTGAACTCAAAGCAGTCACCTGGTTTACGCTTAGTTTAAAGTGACAAATCGTATCACCGTATTTTGATGTTAAAATACGTATCTACTACGCAAAATGCGTACAGGTTGGCAGGTCTGTATAGGCATGCCCGGGCAGAGACCGGGTGATGGACTTACCGGAGTTGGTATATGGCAGGCAGAGAGCATTTCTATATGTATCTCTGTCCTGTTCTGTTCTTCGCATCAGTGAGGCTTTCTTCTCTTGTTTCAACGAAGTGAATACATGACGAAGTGACTGGAACTATCCATCACCTCTCGCGCCGCGTGGATTCTCAACGTCCTGGCTGTTCCCCGGTCTTTGAGACACAGCTGTTGTCTGTTTTTTTAATAACTACACGCGGTTCACAACACACGGTTAGTTAGCGTAGTTAACACTACACACAGCGAAATGACGTGTCCTGTTTTTATTTCACGCATACTATCTGCTTTGAGTGAGTGAATCTATGGGCTAAGCACTGTTATCTCAGAGCGGGTTGTTTTGGAGAAGAGTTGTCAGGCGAAGTGGAAGAGAGTGTGTCACGGAGGATAATGGGAGCCATGTGAGTTAAACTGTTATAGCACCTTTTTTTTTTTTTTTTTTTTAATAGTTTAATGAGCATAAAATTGCATTTTTGAAAAAGCTGGTTATTTATTAATTATAAATTATTATTGAAATGTAATACTTAGTGTATTTGCGTAGTAGATGCGGTCAGATGCCAACCCTACCACCTTAACCACCTAACCCTGTCCTTACAAACCACATCTCACAAGTTTGGCATAACAAACTTGCTGCTGGGCCTCAGGGTCGCTGGCTTCTCTTCCTCGTGTATGAAGGGTCTGTAAAAGTGAGACTTACGCCACATATTGGGTGGTGAAGTTGACAGCATGTCCCTCTGCAAAACTCTGGTCCCAGCTTAGGGTGTAGTTGGTGTTCAAGGTGATCAGGGTCAGGTTCTCCGGTGGGGCCAGCTCTGCTGCGACTGAAACAAGCAAGGGGAGATCCGGCATGACCACACAGCCTATGCTGCAGATTGTGTCACAACAATATGGAATGATTCAATCAGGGTCCAAAATTAGCACCATTAACCAGCCAAATGCCAAAGTGACTAGTAGATTTACTTCACTCACCAGCCAAAAAACAATGGTTATCTATTGAGTGGCTGGTAAAACTTGTCATTTGGCTGGTGGACAAAAAAGTTCATTTTGGACCCTGGATTCAATAAAATAAATAATATTTTAATAATGAATAACATTACTGTCTGCTGTGATTAACAATTCTTTTCCTTATCGATTACTTTGCTGGTTATTATTTAACCCAAGTGTACTCAATTTATTATCCTATATGATAAAGAGAAGCATTTCATTCTCACATTCAAGATTCAATGCTTTAAGGTTCAATTCTTTATTGCCACACAACTTAGTTGCTAGGAGTTTGCCTTAGTGTGCTCATGACAGATCAACAGACAATCACAGCAAAACAGTAAAGACACATAGTAAGAAATAAACATTTAATACATAACCCTAACCCCATAAAACATTACATACATCCAGGGATGAAAGATACAGTACAGAATAAAGTGTCAGGTGCTATTAAATACAGTATTAGTTAGTGCAAGCTAGTGCTGGTGCAGAATGCTCCAAAAATAAAAAAGGCATTCATTTATAATATTCTTGTTGTGAAAAAATCCCATCTCAATACTTTCTGACTTCCCTACTTTTCCATGCCACTCAACCTCAAGCCCACTGGTTCTTCCTGAAGACCTAAATCTATACAATTAATCACAGATATACAGTGCATACGGAAAGTATTCACAGCGCTTCATTTTTTCAACATTTTGTTATGTTATAGCCTTATTCCAAAATGGATTAAATTAATTAATACCCCATAATGACAACTTAAAAAAAGTTTGAGATTTTTGCAAATTTATTAAAAATAAAAAAATGAAGAAATCACTTGTACATAAGTATTCATAACGTTTGCGATCAAGGTCAAAATTGAGCTCATGTGCAATCTGTTTCCACTGATCATCCTTGAGATGTTTCTACAGCTTAACTGGAGTCCAACTGTGGTAAATTCAGTTGATTGGATATGATTTGGAAAGGCCCACACCTGTCTATATAAGGGCCCACAGTTAACAGTGCATGTCAGACCACAAAACAAGCATGAAGTTGAAGGAATTGTCCGTAGAACTCAGAGACAGGATTGTCTCAATGTACGGACCTGGGGAAGGGTACAGAAAAAATTCTGCTGCTTTAAAAAGGTCCCAATGAGCACAGTGGCCTCCATCATCCGTAAATGGAAGAAGTTTGGAACCCCCAGGACTCTTCCTAGAGCTGGCTGTCCCTCTAAACTGAGTGATCGGGGGAGAAGGGCTTTAGTTAGGGAGGTGACCAATAACCCGATGGTCACTCTGACAGAGCTCCAGGGTTCCTCTGTGGAGAGAGGAGAACCTTCAAGAAGGACGACCATTGCTGCAGCACTCCACCAATCAGGCCTGTATGGTAGAGTGGCGGGACAGAAGCCACTCCTTAGTAAAAAGGCACATGGCAGCACGCCTGGAGTTTGCCAAAAGGCACCTGAAAGACTCAGACCACGAGAAACAAATTCTCTGGTCTGATGAGACAAAGATTGAACTTTTTGGCGTGAATGCCAAGCGTTATGTTTAGAGGACACCAGGCACCGCTCATCACCTGGCCAATACCATGCCTACAGTGAAGCATGGTGGTGGCAGCATCATGCTGTGGGGATGTTTTCCAGCGGCAGGAACTGGGAGGCTAGTCAGGATTGAAGGAAAGATGAATGCAGCAATGTACAGAGAGATACTGGAAGAAAACCTGCTCCAGAGCGCTTTTGACCTCAGACTGGGACGACGGTTCATCTTTCAACAGGACAACGACCCTAAGCACACAGCCAACATATCGAAGGAGTGGCTTCAGGAAAACTCTGTAAATGTCCTAGAGTAACCCAGCCAGAGCCCAGACTTGAATCCCTGTAGGAGCCATTTATATTCACCTTTTTTGGTTAGGTTAAGTTAGTTTATATTTATTTTAGCCACTTGGGGGAGTATTGCATTGGGTGTGGTATGTCACTCTGAATTGGATATATCTGCAGGTGTGGCAATCAGTGAGAGCAAGGTGTGGATGGTGGGAAACACACAGTTCTTACCGCAGCTGTGAGCACCCACTGCACTGACAGCAAGTCCCCGCACTTTATTAATTAGCCACGCTGGGTGAAGTACTATTTTATGTGAAATACCTCCTTTTCTACTTTTTTATAATAAACGGGAACACCACCCAACGATAATCAATGCCTGGAATCAAGATCTTTTGCTACGTGTTGAGAACACCATGCCATCCATACCGAGGCTTAGGATAGCCTCAACAATCCCATTGAACATCTCTGAAAGGATCTGAAAATGGCTGTGCACCGACGCTCCCCATCCAACCTGATGGAGCTCGAGATGTTCTGTAAAGAGGAATGGGCAAAACTGGCCAAAGAGAGGTGTGCCAAGCTTGTGGCTTCATATTCCAAGACTTGAGGCTGTAATTGCTGCCAAAGGTGCCACAACAAAGTATTGATTAAAGGCTGTGAATACTTATGTACCGGTAGATATTATATTTTCATGCTTTATTTCTAATAAATTTGCAAACATTTAAAAAAAAAAGTTTTTTGTGTTGTCATTATGTGGTATTGTGTGTAGAATTTTGACGAAAAAAAGTAATTTAATCCATTTTGGAATAAGGCTGTAACATAATGAAATGTGGAAAAAGTGAAGCGCTGTGAATACTTTCCGTATGCACTGTATAGTTTAATTTTTTAAAAGGCACAATCATTTCTTAAAACAGCTGGTCACTGTAGTTTTAAGCAAACATTATTAAAACAGTAGGAAATTGTGCATTAGTTGGGATTTGGTGTTGGATTAATCCAGGTTTGGTGCTCCAGTAAGTATTTGGGGCAGCAGGACTGTGTATATGTTCATGATAGTGAAGGAACATGTCACCAAGTACAACAGTGTGGCTCATGGATGTGTTTTTTTTTTTTTTTTTTTTATAGTTTTTGGACAACAATGGAGCTCTATGACACAAAAGGATAGGACTTGTTAGTAGGATCATTTCATTGCTGGTTTGGGTCTTGACAAGTTTGTATGTTAGAAGTGGTTAAATGGGATGAGGCATGAAGAGATCTTGTACCATGTGATTTCTCATCGAGGTAAAAGGTATCTCGCGATATCAGTACACAAGTGCAGAGTAGGGCTGCCACCTCTTAGTCGACTAATCGGTCGCTTTGGTCTTAGTCGACTAAGATTTCTTTAGCCGATTAGTCATTTTTTATGCTTATTCATTCTTGATTATTTATTTCCAAGAAACTTCTGAGCACATTTATGGTAAACACAAGATTTAAAGTGGTGCTTTTGCAGGATTAATTGTGGAGAAACTCAGTTTTACAGATGGTTAATTAACTACATTTATATTGTGCTTTTCTAGTCTTAACCACCTCTGAAAGCGCACAGCTCTCTCAATTAAATCAACTAATTGATTAGTCGACAAAATCCTATAAGTGTTAGTCGACTAAGAATTTCTTTAGTCGAGGACAGCCCTAGTGCAGAGTAGCAGCCAGCATGATGGATTAGTCTGACTTGACCTCGAAACTAGCATAGAAGATCCCTCCACCCCGTTCTCCAAAGTTGACTCCGAGTTAACTTTTGCAGAGCGAAAGCGGAAGAAAAAAGCTGCCTGTAAAACCCACCGTTGGAAGGTTAGAGAGTACCGCCACTCTCTCTCTCTCTCTCCCTTTCTTGGCCCGAGACACACACACTGCTGTCTGCTGCCTGCAGTTCACTGTGGCACTGTCTCATGCTGACCACTCTCTCTCTGTCCTTTTTATAATGAGTCACTTAACTTTTAATGACATTAAAAAAAGAGAAATGTTCTCCCTTTGTCCTATAATGGTCATAAATCAATACTAGAGTAGCCTACTTCCTTGTTTACTGCAATGAATAAAATGCAGAGGAGAAAAGAGCATCGGTCTTCACAAAAATCATCCGTTGAGTGTTTGATGGTACTTTATTTGTGCTTTAGAATGTAATCACTGTGAAGCAATGAAATAAGCTTTATTTCTCTCGGTCTACTGTACAATGACAAATTAAAGTACAAAACAACTGGTCTCAATGCATTTCTTCATTTATAACTTTTCCGTAAAACAGTGTTAAAACCTCGTCTCTGTCTCAATCTCGTGAACTCAATCTTGTGTCTCGTCTCATGAGCTGGGTGTCTCGTCACACCCAATGAGCATCTTCAGGAGCATCATAACATGCAAACACAGCATGTTGTGTCAGTGTGAAACTTGGACAGGAAGCCTGACATCTCACTGTTGCAACAAACCAGACAACAGTGGAAGTGAGACTGTAACAATTAACCTTAGAGCATAAGAAAATATGATATGATGGTCACTGTAACTCTCATCTCTCACTCATACAGAGGTTACCTGGTGATAAGGCCTGCGTCCCAGTCGGGACTGTTAACTTTACCATTGAGCATGGCTCTCCGGGGGAAGCCAGGTCGCCCCGGTGAGGGAGCTTACTATGGAGCTATCTAATGCTGTGGTTGCATTGTTTCCGTTGGCGCTGTTAGCTATCTCCGTTTCTGCCACAATCTCTCTCTCTTTGTGACCGCTGAGCAGCTGTATTAGCACAAATATTGATTTAAAAAAACAATTTAATTGATTTCAAAATGGTCCGCAGAACTGCTATATAGGGGGGACTTTAAGATAAGTGTTACCATTGTGACAGTTTAACGTTCATTGTGTACTTAGGAGACTGGAGTGAATTTAACACATAGTATGCAGTTTCAAAGCAATACAAAATACAACTGGTGCATGTTTTTTGTTAACAAAAGGAAGGTGCATATTCATGATTTTGTCATGATTTCATTTTTAGAGAACTATTTAAAACAATAATAAAAAAAAAGTACTCATGTGCTCAGGTACTCATACTCAAAACTACTCCGATACTAGGGGTGGGAATCACCAGAGCCCTTACGATACAATATCATCTCGATACTTATGCCACGATACGATATTATTGCGATACATATTGCAATATTCTGCGATATATTCCAATTAATTACCTTTTTTCCAACTTAAAATTTTTCCCAATTTCAAATTATGTCCCCTCCCCAAAAGAAATGTCAAAATCTGTTTTATCTAAAAGAAATACATTTCTCTGTTTGTTCATCTCACTTCAATTGTATTGCTGCAAAATGGGATTGTCAAGCAGACAGACTGACCAACACACATAATAAAAGATCGAATCTTGGCATCTGTGTATCGATAAAGTATTGCCATGGAAAATATTGCGATACTATATTGTATCGATTTTCCCCCCACCCCTATCCGATACCACTTTATGCATCACTGCTTGTGATGCTTGTTAGCACCGGCTAATGGCTTGCTTAAACACGGTTAAAAATCTTAAAGTAATTCACTTAGAAGGGTTCAAACGACCGGAGTCCCAGTCCAGGACGTGCAACCATCTGTAGCTAAAGACACAGCGCAGCTTACCGGTATCCTGCAGATTCACTTTTCCAGACACAAAGACCACTGCTGGAGTTGGACATGATGAGAAACAACACAACTGTTAAATCCTCCTGCTTCCCTGAAGTCACCGTGTGGCAACATGTTGCCTTCCCCGTGAGTTATGTTAAACAAACCACAACGTTAAAGCGTGTGGGCACCAACAGGACTTCATGGTGCATTCAGGTACGCCTCATAAAGTCATGATGCACTCAGGTGCAAATAATGCATGTTTTCAAAGTAACTGTTAGAACTGTAATGGTATTTTTAAGTACTTATATCAGTGCTCAGTGTCGGCAAGTACCAAATTGTAATTACTTGTACTTGGTATGAAATCGGTGCATCCCTAAAAAACAGGCACACATTTTGCCAACTGGGATGTTAAACCTTTGATGCTCAGAATCTAGTGAGTGCACTCAATACCAAAAGAAACAGTTGAACACACAAAGAATACATGAACACGCACCAAATATAAATAATGTCAATATGAAAACCAAACCGAGAACAAAATAGAGAGGACGTGTGCTAATGCCGTCTGAAACTTGAGCAAAGAAGAACCATGATCAAGATAAATCCCCGCCACACAACACTGTGACCTCAAGAAAGAGGAACAAATCCAAAACAGAGAATCGCTATGAATAATTCTGGCTCTTCAAGACACCTGTGTGCATATTTCGCCATCTCTGCGCAATATTTGTTAAAGATAAAATCTGCGTCAAACCATTCTGAATGAAGTATTGTGGTGCTGCAGCGCCGTCCCGGCCTACACATCGTATCCTACAGACTAAAGACAAAATCTTTGTTTGGTACAGATCGTTTACGAAAATCACACAAAAATTTTAATGTAATATTTTTCAGTGAGAATAATGATACAAAAATGATCATTTCCTCCAATATCGTGGATCATATCGCAATGTAGGTTCAAAAAAAGGAAAAAACTGGTTACAAAAGTAGATAAAAGATGTTTCGGCCTCCCGCATGACTGAGCCAGCATGATCCTACATGACAAAAACAGGAAATGCCTGAGGGAAGAAAAGAGGAGTTTCGGGGAGGAGGGTGGCTTCTCTGTGGACTACTGAGGATTTTGGCAGAAGAGGTTACACAACATTTTCCTCACTGACTCACTTACTCATTCTTTTGCAATTATTTGTTTCTGTCCATCTCATACCAATTTCTCAGCCACATTGCAATTTAAATCACACATATTTCAGTCCATGCTAAATCAAAGCGGAATGGTTTCGTCCACAGACATGACTCAGACACTGCCCCACAAGAACTCCGACACAAGGTGTAAACACTAGACTAGGGCTGCCCCCTGAAAGTCAAGGCAAATCATCCATCAGTGACTCCACAGCCAAAGTCACATACTTCAAGCTGAGCTGTTGTTGTGGTTTCTTCACATATTTATATTCTAGCAGGGATAGCGTGCCGACGGTTTGTGACAGGTGTTCTATAGATAAGACTGGTGAGGACACGGCAAAAAAGTCACACATACACACAAAGCATGGTGAACAGGCCGGGTCAGGACAGGCCGGGTAGGTTGCCGACAACGTCCACCAGCTGACACCAGCTCCACACGACAAATACCAAGCTACCAGCTAGCCAGCTACCGGTCTGGAACTGACGTGAGGCAGTGATCTAGATCATTTATTGAGACCAGGACCCATCACTCTGTTGGTGTTATAGAACTACAAAAAGACACAGCCAGCATAAAAAAACTACAGAGTAATGTGTCTTCTCTCAGATTGTGTTTTAATAGTTCAGACACCGGCACGCAGCCAGCATATGACAGCCAAGAGTGTTTTTCTTATTTGGCAAACTCACAGCATTGAGTAAATGTACCAGATACAGTTGTATTTATAGTGATGTCATTTTCCGAACACACCAGACTGTTCTAGCTGTTCTATTATTTGCCTTTACCCACAGTTATTATATCAACATAACTGATGATTATTTATCAAAAATCTCATTGAGTGCATATTTTGTGAAAGCACCAATAGCCAACCCTACAATATCGCCACAATGTTAATATTGAGGTATTTGGTCAAAAATATTAGGATATTTCATTTTTTCCATATCAACGAGCTCTTACATGTATACACAGACATGATACACAAACAGCCACTACAAAACACTACAGTGGCCAAATTCTCTCAAATTAACTGAGATGAATACATGATTCATGTTGTACACCTAATGGAGTCTGATACCACGTTTTGCAATTGGTAGTGTTGGCATTAGAGAGAGTCCTGGTTAGTAATGAAGATGAAAGGTTACTAAATCATTACAGTACAACTTCACAACATTAGAATATTCTTAAAAACTCAGTCCAGAGAAGGTCTGCCTCACCCCCGCAGACACAGATTCTATAGCAGCATTCCACAGGCTGTCATTGAACCTTTGGTTATTCAGGTGTGGCACACCATATATGAGTGATACTAAATGAATGACTCACACAGTTAAACATAAACCCAGCCTGTCAAACTGAAACACTCACACTAATACTCTGAATATGACAATATTCTGAATTTGATACAAGTCCCCTATTAACTGCTACGCCAGACGGCATGTCTTTAAATTCTATGTACTCCTGGCAGTAGAATAAGCCACTTATAACCATTAATGCAAAATATACATACTAGGATACAAATTTGTGGTCATACCCTCGAGCACTAACTTAGGATGAGTAGTTTATTTACTTCACAACAGCATGAGCAGCAGGCCTACACCGGGCGCCGTCAAACCAACCTTGCTCGCTCACTCACAGCTCTTCACAGCGTAGCTGCTTGTTCTGGCTCTCTAGCTGCTTCCACGTCATGTCAGTCAGTCTACCTGTATTAACCCTTCGTTCTCTTAATACATCCATGTATTAACCACCCCTCCCCATCCAGGCCAACACAGTGACAGAAAGATGAAAATGAAAGAAAAAAGATTGGGGGAAAAAAATACACCAAAATGGCTCGCTTTAGCCAACTATTGTTCCAAACAAGGAACAAGGACAGGAAGAGCGTGGCCTGAGATTAAAAGAGCATATTTTAAGAAGGAGAAGAAAGCCTTGGGTGAGTTGGGACTATCACAGGATACAGAATAGGGGAAATGGAGGAAGCTTCAAAACATGCCTTTTTATTTGTTCTCTCTACAATACAATAAACAGAATGTTTTATTTCAGCAAAAGGTGCGTTCAGGCTGTGCAGGTTTATACTTTCATTGTGAACAGGGGCGGAAGGGGTTGCCGCAGGGGTAGTCTCGTATTGCCAGACCTTCCTCCACAGCGCTGCGGAGGATGGTCTAGCTAGTCCACACAGCATTCTGGGATGGGCAAAAAACATGCTCTGGTTCATTGGCATTTCTTTTAACCAATAACAATCGTCTTGGGGCAGCGCTGAAAAATAGCCTCTGGATGTTAACTGGAGTTAACCATAGTCCTCACAAATCCACCGGAGGTTAGAACGCCAACACAAAGAAAGAGCGGTGTGAGAACACCATACAGTAAACAGAAATTATCGCCGCCTTTATTGCTGCCACAAAAAATGTTTTAAAACACTATCAGGGTGAAAAAAGAAAAACTGCCTGGGAGTTTTTTTCTGCTGTAAAGTTGGACATTTTAAACATGGTGTGAATAGGGATTGTGTCCCTTTTGGAGATGGCCTCAAGTTGCTGTGGTCATAACATCTACATCTTATAACTTATTCCCTGTTATATATTGTTCTTAAGGTATATTACTTCTTTTCTTGTTTGTCAAGCAATTCTATTATGTTTACATTATTGTCTTTTCATAGTCATAGTTAATATTTAATAATAAGCTATTGCACTGTTCAATCCCTGCACTGTTCACTTTTGCACCCACTCTACCATATAGCACCTTATCCTGGTCATTGCATCACATGGTCAGTCCATACCAGACCTTTGTAATCACTTCACAAATTGTTAACTCTTTAAATTTCCGTGACTGATTTTGTATGTGAGAGGTGTGTTTGTTGTGTTATGGTTGTCTAAGCTACTGGATGCCTAAAATTTCCCTCAGGATGAATAGCGTATCTATCTATCTATGAACATATTTTGCCACTTCCACGTTGGCTCAGGTCCATATACTGAGGAATTTGGTCAAAAATATTGTGATTTCTGATTTTCTCCATATCATCCAGCTCTATATTCCTGTGCAGTTTAGGAATCAATGTCATGTCACAATGCATTCTGGGTATTTCAGGAGCTAATTTAGGTACCCTTTAACAACGGATATTAGATTGTAAAAATCTTCAGAAAAAGACAAACTGACGGATAGATAGATTGATAGAAACATGCGAGGGAACAGTTGCTGTTGTTACAAAGTCAAAGTACAAAGCAACTTAGCTATCCATTAAGGCTAACGTTAGTTCACAATCACGCTAATAAGATTGTTATGATGGTTGTCAGTTCAGAGTAGGCGACTTTTAAAGACCAATAAAAACCACAGATGACCTTTTTTCTACATTCTTTGAAATTTCAACGGCAGATTCATCTTGTAACGTTACATGACACCTATCTAAGTTAAAATCTAAATGGTCAGGAAACACAAACTGAAAATGCCATTGCACTTCAGTACTTTCTGTTTCTGTGAGCATATAACGTGATCAGACTATAAAGAACATCAACCTGGCACCTCCAGCGTTATGTTTTGTGCACGTCAGCCTTGTTGTTGCAGCTTAGTTAATGTATTAGGGTCTAGCTTAAATGTTAGCAAACCTTACCCACTAATTGTGAGCTTGCAGTTGCAGTTACACACCGTGTAGCTAACAGTAATAAATGTGCCCATTGCTTGATTACGACAGACACAGGTAACAGGCTAATACTCGCCATTTTACCTAAGACGATGTGAAATTTAAATATACAGTACATTGGTAGAGAAGCTAGCTAACAGTTAACCTTAGGCCTGTAGCTTAGCTAGTAACAGTCCGGTTTGTGCCCTATTTGAGGAATTCACACAGCGCATTGAATAATAGCGTTAGCTAGCTACCACGACCACACTCTGACTCGAACCGAACGTTTGGAGTACAAACAGGCGAACGGCAACAGAACTTACCAGCGTTGTTTTGGAGGTACCAAAGGACAAGGCAGACGTAAAAAGCAGCAGACATGGTTGATATTCTTCGAGGTAACGTTACTTTTTTCACATGGACTCGTCGTCTCCTTCCAGGCTTGGACACGGAACGACTCAGCTGCTCGGCGGCTGCTCTCCAGTCCCAGTCTCCACCGCTGGATCACGTGTCACTGCCACTGCCAACCAACCATGGTGCCAATTTCTCCACTGTTCGGAAACAGTGTTCCGGTTGTACTTTCAAAATAATAGCCAGCTCGAACCAAAGTGAAACGTGGGTTATTTGCAAGTAAAATAATCCGTTGGAGAACCTTTATCGCACATTCATACATGCCATCCACATTTTTCAATATCATACAAGCAGCAAAATGTGGTAAGACCCTTTTCCCTAATTTCTCCCTACCATTATTTTCAGTTACCTATGCATTTTAGAGTTTAGTTTTTTAAAGGTACGTACTGTGTCATTTATTTAAGCATTACCAATTCTTAATCCAAGAGAAGATAACCCAACATCAACACGGGTATCTCAGATAATGGTAAAACTGTCTCCTTATAAAGTGATAACAGTTTAACACCCATGGACTTCATCAGCACTTTGTCTAGTCATATGTCGGTGAAGTTTGATCAGATTTGGATGACAGTGGTGGAAACATAAGCAGACAACTCAACAACTGAACCGCCACAAGTTTCTTTTTTTTGCTTCCCATATTGTTTAGGTTAAATTCTCATTGGAGGGCGGGAATATGCGACAACATGCCAATACATAATAAAATTCATGATAAAAGGGAGGAAAACCTGGTCAGAGGAGCCTATAGGCTATTCATAATTCAGTAATATACACTATTGGTATAGTTGTTTTTTTAACATCCACCACCACCACTGACAGATCAGGTCTTTTTGTCTTTACGTACAGTATATTATCGAGAGCAAAACATATTTTTTTACTTTGAAAGAACAATCATATTATTTCCGGTCTTATTTCTGTAACCTGACGCAGTTTGAGGAATAGTGTTGGAGACCACCAGGCAACTCAAGTCCATAACATTTTACGGCTATCATATTTTCCACTTATATTAGGAATATGTTACAGAATTCCAGCTATTGTTTGAAAGAACATTTGTTTCACTTTCCTTTTTTTCTTTTTTACCATTTTTCTTTTACTTTTATTAGAACCTTTATTGTAAGCAGATATGTAGCCCACATTACTGGGTGTTTTAAGACATACTGTAGATATATTTCGTCTGTAGGCCTAACTGTTTTATTATTCAGATGGTGACTTGACATAGCCTACTGTGTGTGTGTGTGTGTGTGTGTGTGTGTGTGTGTGTGTGTGTGTGTGTGTGTGTGTGTGTGTGTGTGTGTGTGTGTGTGTGTAAAAAATATGGTATATCGTTTGTGTATACAGTACTGTAAGAGCCAAATAGGGACTAGTTCATCTGAAATAATAATTTTGTTTAAAAACAGTTAAAATGGTAAAAAAAATAAAATAAAAACTTTCATGAAAATTCATAAAAAATGTATTGGTTTAAAATGCATGATTTAGTAATGTTTAGGTCTGATAACATTTCAGTATTTTGAGCTTCCAGTCAGATAGCACTACGTCATAACGTAATTGACTGGATGTTTAGTTTGAAGTTAGAAAGGTTGGAAGCTACACAGGTTCCATGCCTATGTATCATTTTGTGTTTTATAAGTAAACATTTAAAAAGAAGACCGTTTGTTTTGCTCGTGTTTCAAATACTGGTTGTAGTTAGACTGACTTCAAAAGGTGGCACAGAAGAATTAGAAGCAAAGAGGTGCCACTTCAAGTACATTTTGGAAAACTTAAATTATTATCAGGCGTGGGCATTCCAATAAGTTATACAACAATCCTTTGCAAAGAAAAACTCCTGCACACTGCCTAACTTGCAAAAAATATAGAGTTTTAATAATAGGCAAAGTGAAGATGAAGATTAAATCTCTCTATTTTTGCAAGTTAGATAGTGTGCTTGAGTTGTTCTTTGCAACTCTTGACCATGCTAGTCCCCCTCCTATGCACCTGTCTCACTTTGTAGATGTGCCAAGTATTTTTCTGCAATGATACAACAATCCTTTCCCAAAGAAATGTATGTCATATAGGCTACAGCGGCGGAGAGGGGCATTTACAGACATGGCCACTATATACTAATCCCATACAGTGTGGGATAAAAACAATGCAACTATGCAAAAACCATTCACGATTCACTAATGAGCCCAGTTGTAATCATGTGTGATGATGTTCGACCCCATCGGAGCCATTTCATTGTAGTGAGAGCACTTTTGAAACTTGACCTCACTGAACTTTTGTGACCTCGAGGACAAACATACTGGGGTCAGCTGAAAAAAAAAACTAAACCGTGCGCACAGAATGAAAATGTACGGCAGTTAGACGAGTTTTTAGGGACCGTCTACAAACTAGGCTACAACACTGAAAAGAGATACAACAAAACTTACCTTAATTATAACTTGTCTCCTGCTGGTTGCACTATAGCACTTACCTTTAAAAAATAAGCATAATATAATTTGGGAGAATATTTTTTTGCTGACTCCCATTAAATTTTTTTAGCAAAAAATATTCCCCCAAATTATGCATATGCCTATTTTTAAAAAGTAAGTGCTGTAGTAAAACCTTTCTGTGAGGTAAGTTTAGAGACATCACTCTTTTTAATTATTAAAATATAATTTTGTTTGGCAAAAAACATTCCCCAAAATTATATTATGCTTATTTTTGAAAGGTAATTGCTGTAATACAACCTTCTATGTGCGGAGTAGTTTTGGAGAACTGGCTCTCTGTTATTATGATATATATTAATTCTTTTGGGAAAATATATATATATATATATATATATATATATATATATATATATATATATATATATATATATATATATGCTTTATTTATTTATTTTAAAGTAAGTGATGTAATACAACCAGCAGGAGACAAGTTATAATTGAGCTAAGTTTGGAGACACTACCTTATTTAATAATTTAATTAATAACTATTTTTGTTGTATCTCTTTTCGGTGTTGTTACCTAGTTTGTAGACGGTCCCTAAGTGCTGTCATAGGCTCATTTTGATGAAAATGAGTTTGTAACTTGTTAACCTTATTAGGAAAGATGCGTCGTTTGTGATTGATCCCGGAAGTTGGACTCTGTGAATATCTTTCTAACTTTGCTCACGTTAATGAAACCAAGAGAACGGATTTTTATTCTGTGCTCACGGTTTAGTTTTTTTTCTCAGCTGACCCCAGGGGGGCTCCGTACCAACACAGCCTCATGGAACTTTACAAACTAGAGACAGAGGGCATTCAGAGGAAGTATGGCTTTCCCAAGTGTAATGCAGTTAGAGCAGCCCAGATTATTATGGGATGGATTCAGATGTGTTAGCTAAACATTCATTGTGTAAACTCTACTCCAGCATTGTGTAACAAAAATAGGTTTTGAGATTAGTAATGCTGTTGTGTTAACGCCAAATTCCTAGCCTGCCTATGTTATGCCATTTGAAAATAGTAACATCAGTTTTTTGCCTCTCTTTAGGTGGCAGAGTGAAAATGATTCATCCTCAACATATGTTGTGTTCTGGTTTCAGAATGACGAATGCAGTTGGAGAACAGTTAGATGCAAAACAGGATGTCGGCACTACAGGATGATTTTCTTCCTTGGCATCATGTTTTTCCCATAATTTTGTAAAAAAAAAAAAAAAAAAAAAAATGTAGCTATTCCATTATCAAATGGCTTTTAAAAAATATGGTGCATATAGCTGTGGTAAATCTGGAACTAACTTGTCTGAATGGTCCCCAGCTGCTGAGGAAATGTGGGACCTCTCTGTCTCCACCACTCTCAGCTGGAGCTCCTCCTGCAGGCCTGCACGGTGCACGCCACCGGATGGCTGGATGAAGTCTTATTTCGATCTCTTTTTTTTAAAACCTATTTTTGACACTGATGGACTATAATACAGCTACTGTATATCTCAAATGCATTGGTGCTGTATTGATTCTCACCAAGAACACAGTAGTGATGTTGTATTTGAGTTGGATATATACCTCTTACAGTAATTGGCCCACTTATTCCATAAACACATCTTCCATATGGATCTTCTGTAGCCTTTTTGGACATAAGGAGATTAAAGAACAGGTTTAATAACACAAACAGTCACTGCATTTACTTAGCTGCAACTGTAATGCTTAACCAATTACTTACAGGAAAAAGTCACAAGATTATTGTAAGTTATATATTATCTTTCATGCTATCGCCAACATTAGTTGTAATTAATTGTTTGGTAGTTTCAGGTTAAGGACTACATTGTGATGGCAAAATGAATACAAGCCTGTTTTATTCTTATTTTCTTCCAAAAGGTACAGTTTTCATGTGTTTCTTGTGGTTAAAAAAAGCAATTTTTAATTTATTTTTTACTGTTTTCAGCGGTGATCCAGAATGAAAATCGGCGGAATTTAGCACTTTCTTATTTTTGCTTGCGGAGATGTGCTTACATCCTGAGGTTTATTTTTAATTAGAAAAATTCTGCGGCCGCAGAATCCGTGTTTCATGTCAGAATAAAATCAAACCAAATGAACAGAGGCATACCAACTTTAGCACATTAAAAAACAAAAAAAAACAACAACTTTATTTAAGTTTAACTAAGTACAACATAAATTGTAAACCAAGCTAGACGTTGTGTGGTGATGGCGCAGTGGATATGACACATCCCTTTGGTGTGGGAGATCTGGGTTCAATTCCCACTGTAGTACATCAACCAATGTGTCCCTGAGCAAGACTTAACCCCTAGTTGCTCCAGAGGCAATATATATAGCAATTATAAGTTTATTTGGATACAAGTGTCAGCTAAATGTAATGTGTTAGCTATACCTTGTTTCCTCTACAATCACATGGCTTAGAGACCATGACACACTTCAGATTGCCAGCCTGGAAATCCAGACCCAAATCCGAAAGATTAGGGGTCTGGCAATGAGTAATGAAACTGGCCCAAATTGAGGGGCGGCACCAAGCGCTGCATTTAGATGACACTACAATTGGATAACACTATGACCAATCACAACAATACACAGGGTGACGTATCCAGAGCGTACCCATATGCTAAGCTACCAGTGGAGCTAACTGTTTAGCTCGCCTCTGTATATCAGATACACCGATGTGATTGGTTCAGCTCGGCTCCCAGGGCATAGTTAATGAGCATCATTACTCAATGCCAGAGTGACTCGCTGAGCAAATTCAAATTGTGCTCTCGCGAGAAATATGGTTTTCCAGGGTACCAGATTGCTACAATGAGGAAATGAAAACTATGTATGCTTTACAAAATATGATGCCCATTAAAAACAGATTATGCCATTTTTTTTTCAGTCCACGTGCATACTGGATAATACAGAATCATACACGGTTAAAGGGTCATTTCATTTAATTTATTATTTTTTTTTACCTGGACCCTATTATGTGCATTGGTGCTTAAGTTGCTGATGTGAACAAGAATCTTGGAAATCGTCCAGTATTGAGCGAGAACACTGTAACCGTCAGCCGTGAACCAGGCTGCAATGTAATCCGATAGGACAATTGTTCACCATCAGTTTGTGTCCACTATGTTATTGCCAATGCCAGGCTCAGATTATTATTCAAATGATAAGAACATTATGGAAAGGATCCCTACAGAGATAGACCTTTTTGTTAATGTGTAAAATCCTTTTTAACAGGAAACAGCTCCAAAATCGCCAAACCCACCAGACTCCATGTAAATAAACAATACTTTAGTCATCATATTTCCACATGTAAATGGGTGAATTAAGGGTTTATTTCAACCAAACCAGAGTGGTGATTGTTGGAACAGTGAATGGAGATTTCAGGGCTGGTCTATCTCTGTAGGGATCCTTTCCATAATGTTGTCAGACACTTAGAATAATAATCCGAGTCTGTCAGTGGCAAAAACAGAACTTTTAGTGAACGAAATTGAAGGTGCGCTTTTGCCATTTACCGTTACATTGCAGCTTGTTTTGCTGACTGCCAACTACAGCGGTCTTGCTTAAAACGGGACTAATTTCAAAAAATGTTGTTCGGGTGCCCGGATAGCTCAGTTGGTAGAGCGGGGGCGCCCATATATAGAGGTTTACTCCTCAACGCAGCAGGCCCGGGGTTCGACACTGACCTGCTGCCCTTTGCTGCATGTCTTCAGCTGTCCTGTCAATAAAGGCCTAAAAAGCCCCAAAAATAATCTTTAAAAATAAACATTTTGTTCACATAGACACAAAAACATGGGAAAATAGGGTCCAGGTTGAAAAAACAAGTGTACGGGCATCTTATACCATAATGGCAGCTTAAATACTTAGTGCGGGCAGGTCCAAAGGGCCGTGCCGCACTCCTTCTGTTAAGTACAGTATGTGGTAATACTGCGAGCTGTACAGCACAAAAACCACATCATTTGGATGTGGTACCAATCTTGTAAGTACTGTACATGTCTCTGTGGCTTCTAATCACTTCACAGTAACGCCTGCTCTGAGGAATAATATAGGACTGCTGCAGAATTTGTTTCTTTGTTTTCTAATACTCTTAAATCAAGCAAGAATCGGTTATTTCCCTGTTTGTCAGTGTCTTTGCAGTCGTCCCTGCTGATAATCTCCAACAGTCCCAACTTCTTTCATTGCTGCTGTGCTTTCCAGCATTTCCCTGTTTCCAAGCATCTCTATGTGGTGCCAGGCTGTTTGCTGCAGCTAGTCCCTGCTGCCTCCAGAGGGAGCCCTTCCTCCAGAGTGCTGCTGTCTGCGATGATGCTGACCGGGTCAAAGATCTCCTTAGGTGGATGGGAGTTTCGCATGTCTAGGTACATGGACGAGTTGGGGGGTGCCAGCAGGTACTGTAGGGGAAGGGGGGAGAAAACTGGTTTAGGTTTGTGTTAAATTAATTTTTTTTTTTTAAGATAATTTTTTGGGGCTTTTTTCCCCTTTCTTATAGTGACAGTGGACAGACATGAAAGGGGGAGAGAGATGGGGGATGACACGCAGCAAAGGGCTGCAGGTCGGATTCAAACCCAGGCCGCAGCCTACATGGGGTAAACGCTCTTACTGGGTGAGTAACAGGCCGCCCCTTAAATTTACCTTTTGCATATAACTGATCCCCATGTGTTTCATATAAAAATGTTCAGAATAAACTCAGCTTTCCGTATAGTGCCGGCCACATTTTTTTCTAGAGCAATGTGTAAATAGATTTTTTTGGCGCTAAAGCTGAAACGTTGATGTTGGCTTTTTGAAATTCCTCAAATCTTTTTTGAAAACAAGACTTAAAGTGCTCATATTATGCTCATTTTCAGGTTCATAATTGTATTTAGAGGTTATATCAGAATAGTTTACATGGTTTCATTTTCAAAAAACACCATATTTTAGTTGTACTGCACATTGCTGCAGCTCCTCTTTTCACCCTGTGGGTTGAGCTCTCTGTTTTAGCTACAGATTGAGACATCTCACTTCTGTTACATCTTTGTTGGGAGTTGCACATGCTCAGTAGCTAGGTAAGGACTACTAGCCAGTCAGAAGCAGAGTATGAGGGCGTGCCCTGACAGTACCTAGGTAAGGACTACTAGCCAGTCAGAAGCAGAGTATGAGGGCGTGCCCTGACAGTAGCTAGGTAAGGACTACTAGCCAGTCAGAAGCAGAGTATGAGAGCGTGCCCTGACAGTAGCTAGGTAAGGACTACTAGCCAGTCAGAAGCAGAGTATGAGGGCGTGCCACACTAGCAGCTAGGCGAGCATTATAGGCGTTGGTCTCTGAAGTAGAGACTGGATTACAATAGAGCTGTTTGGAGCAGTTTGTGAACAGTGTTTTTTGTTGGAGAAGGTAAGTCCCTTTGGGGGGGGGGACTTTGGGCTTTTTCACTTTGTAAACCTATAACATGCAAAAATCGACAAAAAATATATATAACACAATACAGGAAAGGGGAAAAGCCAAAAAGCACAATATGAGCACTTTAACTTATGATGTGTTGTACAAATTGTTTCAGTGCTTAACTGAGCGTACCAAAGTCTTAGGCATATATGATTAAAATTGTAAATAAATGTCTGAAATATCGCTTTTTGAGTAGGAGTTTTGTCAAACATTGTGTGGACGTGCCGGTGCGTCTTTTGTCCTCAGAGGATTAACTAATTAAATACCTGTCTAAAGAATCCAAAAGAAGGGAAAACACTTCAAGACACCTATGCATGAATACAGACATGCACACAGTGGAAATCAGTATATAGTGGACCACGAGGAGATCACGTTTTGTTGCTTGCCACATGCACAAAGACTTGACAGGGTTGGAGGGTGAATGAGTCATTCCAACCCACCTGGTGCACACACATCCATTCAGACTAATATGAACATACACACCTCTTTAAAGTGCTGAGGCAGTGCATCCTTTGGGCATAGAAAGTGGGATATACGTTTCCGATGCACAACTGCGACCACCACTACAGCCACTGCCATTGCCATGACGACAAACGTCACCACAGCTGCCAGCCAGGGAGCCTCTTCTTCTGCAAAACATTCAGACCAAGGAGATGAGCCAGATCTGCGCAGAATCGATCACCGGCGATCGCCGCCCAATGCATGCCGGTTAGATTCTTGTCCGACTTGATCCCGACTTGCTCTGACGTTATGCACACGTGGGCAACGATAATCTCACGAGACCAAGGCGGCCGCAGTTCTGAGATGCAGGCAGCGCAGTTGCTTTTCACCAACTGCAAGAGCCAGGCGGACGCAGGTGGACCCACTGCATGCTGGGAAACGCCGGCCTCTCATCTGATCGAACAGCTGATTGGTTCAGAATCAACTTAACATGATGACGTTTTATATAAACTTTTTTATTGATTTTGAATCGGAGGGATTTTAACCGCGATTTGTCTGATTTAAAAGCTTATTCTGTACAGAACACATGTAGTGAGGCTTATAGTTATGTTTAGAAGTCAGAGAGACTAAATCTGATCAGATTACAGATCATCTACAGTCTGTTGTTAATTAAAAACAGCAACAGATCACATGTAGAGAATTTTGACAGCTACTCTGTCATAATAAAATCAACTGGAGACTGTGTAGGAGCTGATATATGGGTCTGATAACATTTTATTAAATCGGAATCGGACCACAGCGTTTGTGTCACTTCCTGTTCATCCTGAATGCTGCTGGAATCAGCTGGAAAACTGTCCGACTTGAGAGCGGACTTTTGTCACCGCCCCCGGCTGCTGCCGCCTGCTCTCGTCTACTTTACAGGCGAGGCGCAGTTCATCTTGAACGAGCCTACTCCTTCTTTAACTGTCTATGCGTTAATCGCGCAATAAAAAAATAGTCGGCGTTAAAATGGGTTTGCGTTAACGCCGTTAATGACAGCACTAATATAAATGTATATATATATATATATATATATATATATATATATATATATATACACACATGACTAACTTCTAATATCATATCAATGAAGGGTTGGCAAATCTTACAATATTTTTCAACAAAACCACACAATGTATACCTGAGTTTTTCCAGTTTTAGGGGCTGCATAACGTCTTTGATCAACGTAGTAAAAGTGGGAGGTTGTGCCAGTTTCCAGTTCAATAGAATTCATCTACGCGTAAGAAGGGTTATGCATCGTGGCTACTGAGAGAGAGGGTCCTGTAAGAGGACAGTCCTCTCCCGGTACTCCAAATACAGCAAACACTGGGTTTGGGTTTAACCGCTTGTCCCAGAATATCAGACCAACTTTTAAATATTGAGTCCCAGAAACTGAATAACTATGGGCACAACCAGAAAAAGTGCCCAAACGAGACAGGAAATATCCCACACCGGTCAAATAGATTATATTTTTTATTTGAACCTGTAAATAAAGTTTCAGTTTATTTCATCCTGGGAAGGGCTCATTGCATGGGTGGAAACTGATCTTGACTTAAAACATGTTAAATGTCTCTTTCAAAAGCAACTCAAGGATTGCTTTTAAAAGGAGACGTGCATTTTTTACTTATTTTTTAAATCAAGATCAGTTTCCACCCATGCAATGAGCCCTTCACAGGATGAAATAAGTGCACCCGGAATATCCAAAGAGCACAAGAATGGCGAGAGAGACAGATTTAGTGCTTTTACAAATAAACAAATGAAAAAGGTGCTCACCGATGGTGGTGCTCTCACAAACAGTTGCGCTGGGCTCGCTGTGGTTGGGGTTGGGGTTCCTCTCTGTGTCGAGCTGGACTTGGACACAGTACTTGGTCCAGGGGTCCAGGTTGGGAAGAACCACCCGGTTTTGCCTCATGTCGTTGATGCTTATGGCCTGCAGGAAGAACAGAGAGGGGGTCAGGTGTGCAGTAGTCTTGTATAACCAGACCTTCCTCCACAGCACTGCGGAGGAAGGTCTGGCTAGTCCACACAGCATTCCGGGATGGGAGAAAAACGTCCATCCATCTTCATCCGCTTATCCGGTGTCGGGTCGCGGGGGGAGCAGCTCCAGCAGGGGACCCCAAACTTCCCTTTCCCGAGCCACATTAACCAGCTCTGACTGGGGGATCCCGAGGCGTTCCCAGGCCAGGTTGGAGATATAATCCCTCCACATAGTCCTGGGTCTTCCCCGAGGCCTCCTCCCAGCTGGAGGTGCCTGGAACACCTCCCTAGGGAGGCGCCCAGGGGGCATCCTTACCAAATGCCCGAACCACCTCAACTGGCTCCTTTTCGACGCTCCTTTCCTCACTGATGACTGAGCTTCTCATCTCTAAGGGAGACGCCAGCCACCCTCCTGAGGAAACCCATTTCGGCCGCTTGTACCCTGGATCTCGTTCTTTTGGTCATGACCCAGCCTTCATGACCATAGGTGAGGGTAGGAACGAAAACTGACCGGTAGATCGAGAGCTTTGCCTTCTGAATCAGCTCTCTTTTCGTCACAACGGTGCGATAAATTGAATATATTACCGCACCCGCTGCGCCGATTCTCCGACCAATCTCCCGCTCCATTATCCCCTCACTCGCGAACAAAATCCCAAGGTACTTAAACTCCTTCACTTGGGGTAAGGACTCATTCCCTACCTGGAGTAGGCACTCCATCGGTTTCCTGCTGAGAACCATGGCCTCAGATTTAGAGGTGCTGGTCCTCATCCCAACCGCTTCACACTCGGCTGCGAACCGATCCAGTGAGTGCTGAAGGTCACAGGCCGATGATGCCATCAGGACCACATCATCTGCAAAGAGCAGCGATGAGATCCCCAACCCACCGAACCGCAACCCCTCCCCACCCAGACTACGCCTTGATATCCTGTCCATAAATATTACAAACAGGATTGGTGACAAAGCGCAGCCCTGGCGGAGGCCAACCCTCACCTGAAACGAGTCCGACTTACTGCCGAGAACCCGGACACAGCTCTCGCTTTGGTCGTACAAAGATTGGATGGCCCTAAGAAGAGACCCCCTCACCCCATACTCCCGCAGCACCCCCCACAGTATCTCCCGGGGGACCCGGTCATACGCCTTTTCCAGATCCACAAAACACATGTTATCCCCTTTAAAACCCTTTTGTCTCAGAGCTGTGGCCTCCAAATGAAAAACAAAAATGAAAAAAGTGATCCGTTTCATCCTGAAAAGTCCGCTTTTTCAAAAACCAACATGGCTCAGTTCAAAATTTTGTTTCAACCGGTTGGGCATACTCCCAGGCTCCCTCCAGGATCCTTGCAAGAGTAAAGAGCTGGTCCGTTGTTCCACGACCAGGACGGAATCCGCATTGTTCCTCTTCAATCTGAGGTTCGACTATCGGCCGAACCCTCCTTTCCAGCACCTTGGAGTAGACTTTACAAGGGAGGCTGAAAAGTGTGATACCCCTGTAATTGGCACACTCCCTCAGGTCCCCCTTTTTAAAAAGGGGAACCACCACCCCGGTCTGCCACTCCTTTGGCACTCTCCCAGACTTCCACGCAATGTTGAAGAGGCGTGTCAACCAGGACAGCCCCTCCAAACCCAGAGCCTTGAGCATTTCTGGACGGATCTCATCAATCCCAGGGGCTTTGCCACTGTGGAGTTGTTTGACTACATCAGTGACTTGCGCCTGGGAAATTGACAACAATCCCCCATCATCCTCCAGCTCTGCCTTACCATAGAGGGCGTATAAGTCGGATTCAGGAGTTCCTCAAAGTGCTCCTTCCACCGCCCTATTACCTCCTCATTTGAGGTCAACAGTGTGCAATTCTTACTATACACAGCTTGGATGGTTCCCCGCTTCCCCGTCCTGAGGTGGCGAACAGTTTTCCAGAAGCACCTTGGTGCCGACCGAAAGTCCTTTTCTATGTCTTCTCCAAACTTCTCCCACACCCGCTGCTTTGCCTCTTTCACAGCAGAGGCTGCAGCCCTTCGGGCCCTTCGGTACCCTGCAACTGCCTCCGGAGTCCTCTGGGATAAGATATCCCGGAAAGACTCCTTCTTCAGTTGGACGGCTTCCCTGACCACCGGTGTCCACCACGGTGTTCGTGGGTTACCACCCCTTGAGGCACCTAAGACACAGCTCCTCGCCGCAGCTTCAGCAATGGAAACTTTGAACATTGTCCACTCGGGTTCAATGCCCCCAGCCTCCACAGGGATGCACGAAAAGGTCCGCCGGAGGTGTGAGTTGAAAGTCTGTCAGACAGGGGCCTCCTCCAGACATTCCCAATTTACCCGCACCACCCGTTTGGGCTTACAAGGTCTGTCCAGAGTCTTCCCCCACCCCCTGACCCAATTCACCACCAGATGGTGATCAGTTGACAGCTCCGCCCCTCTCTTCACCCGAGTGTCCAAAACATACGGCCACAGATCAGATGAAACGATTATAAAATCGATCATTGACCTTTGGCCTAGGGTGCTCTGGTACCAGGTACACTTATGAGCATCCCTATGTTCGAACATGGTGTTTGTTATAAACAATCCATGACTAGCACAGAAGTCCAACAACAAACAACCACTCTGGTTTAGATCAGGGAGGCCGTTCCTCCCAATCACGCCTCTCCATGTATTGAAGTCCCCCAGCAAAACAATGGAGTCCCCCACTGGAGCCCCATGCAGGACTCCACTCAAGGTCTCCAAGAAGGCCGAATACTCCAAACTCTTGTTTGGTGCATATGCACAAACAACAGTCAGAGTTTTCCCCCCCCACAACCCGCAAGTGTAGGGAGGCGACCCTCTCGTCCACCGGGGTAAACTCCAACGTAGCGGCGCTCAGCCGGGGGCTTGTGAGTATCCCCACACCCGACCGGCGCCTCACACCCTGGGCAACTCCGGAGAAGAAAAGAGTCCAACCCCTATCCAGGAGTATGGTTCCAGAACCGAGACCGTGCGTAGAGGTAAGCCCCACCAGATCTAACCGGTAGGGCTCTACCTCCCGCACCAGTTCCGGCTCCTTCCCCCACAAAGAAGTGACGTTCCACGTCCCCAGAGCCAGAGCGTCTGCTGCCCGGGTCTGGTCCGTCGAGGCCCCTGACCTTCACTGCCACCCATGCGACAGCGCACCCGACCCCAGCGGTTCCTCCCACAGGTGGTGGGCCCATGGGCTGGAGAGATGGGAGCCACGTAGCTTTTTTGGGCTGTGCCCGGCCGGGCTCCGTGGCAAACCCGGCCACCAGGCGCTCGGCGACGAGCCCGCCATCTGGGCCTGGCTCCAGACGGGGGCCCCAGGCTTCCTCCAGGCAGGGTCACTCCATCTCTACCTCGTTTATTCATAGGGTTTTTCATAGGGAGAAAAACGTGCTCTGGTTAATTGGTATTTCTTTAAACCAATGAAAATCGTCTTGGGCGGTGCTAAGCACCGGAGAAAAGCCGCAGTGGCGCTGCAAAAAAGGCTCGGAAGGAACTTGTTTTGGTGGAACATGTGTACGTTTAAAAGTAGTTTTAGTCGTGCAACAGAAAACTCAGATTGGACAGATAGTCTAGCTAGCTGTCTGGATTTACCCTGCAGAGATCTGAGGAGCAGTTAACCATAGTCCTCACAAATCCACCGGAGGTTAGAATTACAACTCAAAGGAAGCGGAAGGAAACGGACATCCGGCCAAAAAGAGGGACATCCGGCGGAATTTCAGGCGGCACCGGAGCAATCCTGTAAGTGGAACGTCGTGGATATAGACTAGGTGTGCAGCAGCTAGCCTGCAGGACACCACAGAGGCAGCAGGGTGCGAGGACAGACAAACAGAACTGGTCATCTCATTCTCCACCACAAACAGATGATAATCTTCTGACGGGCTTTTGGTTTTGAATGCAGCTTGTTAAATTAAAGACAGAAAACACAATTTAATTAAATGAAATCACCGTACGGTGACATGCAGGACATGGCCAAGATAAATAGGAACTGAAACAAATAAACAAAAACAAAAAAATCTGATTTAATGATAAATTGTCAAGAATTCTCTGATGTCAGCTTGTTAAATGTGTGTATGTATATAAATGTAAATATTGTTCTAGTATCTTCTCTCCTCGGTGACAGTAAACTGAATATCTTTGAGTTGGGGACAAAGCAAGACATTTGAGGATGTCATCTTGGGCTTTGGGAAACCCTGATCCACATTTTTTTTTAACCATTTTCTGACATTTTACTAATCGATTAATCGAGAAAATAATCGTCAGATTAACCGTCTATGAAGATAATGGTCAGTTTCAGCCCTACCAGCTACCACAACAAAGAACAGAGAAGCTCAGATTACAACACATGCCGGATTCTTGACTACATTTTAGGCACCCATCCACGTAATTAAAGGGGGGAGGGGGGCGTGTCTGATGGTGTGACATCACTTTGGCTGTGCAGACACTCCCAACCCATCACCGACGCATCACGCATAACTAGCATTACATGTCAATGAGTTGTTTTCTGCTACAGTATATTCATGTTCTGAATGTCGTATGCAGCACCTTTAAACCAGTGCACCTCACCTTTTCCTTCTGGTCGTGCTTCCAGTAGGTGATCTTGTAGCTGGCCAGGTTGTAAACATCTAGGAGTGTAGAGATCCTGAACACTGGATCTTTGATGCTGACTTCAATAGTAGCCCCGTTGGAGAAGAGAGAGACATTGGGCGAACCGATGACAGCTGAGAAAGAGAGAGGAAGGAGTTAACAAAGCTTGAAGCTGTGGTTCTCAACCTGGGGGTCCCGACCCCACAAGGGGGTCGTAAGATAAATTCTGGGGGGGTCGCCTGATGGTTGTGGAGAAAAAAGGCCGCGAATGCCTCAACCCACATGGGGCGCACGCTCTGAGCTAGAGGTCGCCCCCACATTTTTTACTTTTAACGGGAGGGCATAACACACCTCACCCCTGGCCCATTGCGTCATTGTTCAGTGTTTTACAGTGACAAGCCATGAAAACAGAGAGTTTCTACTCACTATCTTTGTCCAAGGCAATTTGGTTGCTTTCCACCCAGGCGGAGCTCTCTGTCCCCAGCTGCGCCCGCACTCTGCCTGTATACCTTCCATACTCATATATGTGCTTGGGGTTGGTCAAGTCACATTCAAGGGTGGAGATGTTCACACAGCCTTTGTAGCTAATGAAGGAGGAGCTGTGGACAAAACACAGTGCTGCTGTTACAGATGTGCCATTGGTGATTTCAGCGTCCCTGTCAGGTGTGTTTGTGATGACAACTTAGAAAAAGAACAGCAGTAACAAAACCCCTGTTAAACTGTGAGCTTGACAGCAACACAGTGTGTGGCGCATGTGTCAGTGTGTGCATGTGTGTAAATACGTTTGACACAAGGATGTCTAATTAAGACCTGATCATACATCAACACATTGATTGAGGCTATGACCCCCCACCCCCACCCCCATGTTAGCAAGCAGGTGCCTATGTAAACATCCAGCAGTTACAGAGCAACATTAGCATTCATTTGTGTTTGTGTCCACCTGATGAATGTAAATCCAATATTTACTTTTATTTAGCTCAGTTTTGGTCTCCACCATCTCCAGAGCACAATATGTGCACTCTAAGAAATATGTTGTATGACTGTATATTTTTAATAGAAATGGTCCATAGAATTGATTCACAGCTGTATTTTTGATTTTTACATTTCGAATTGTATAATTTGTGCTCAGACAACTTTGGTCGGCCACGGAGGTTGGCTTTGGAGATTATAGAAATCCAGGTTGTCACTTTTTTTACCTTTTTAAAGCTCTTTCCGTCATTTTTGTCGTTTCTGTTGCCTTTTTTAACGGTTATCACTTTCTTCCGACATTTGGGAAGTTTTCTTCAACATTTTCAGACGTTTATAACTGAGTAGCTTCTATGAGGGAATTTTAAATAACAGAAAATATTCTGTATTTTTACTGTTGCTACACACACAATTTCCTTTTTTAAATCACGGGGCAATGTCCAGGTGATGAGCTGCCAGAACTTTTTCTGTTATTTTGCAGATTTATTTCTTAGAGTGTGTCTCTAAATGCTCCACTATGTTCACCAGCGAGTCTCCCACTGTATGTAGTGGGTTTATCAGAGCGTTTTCACTGAAAAACAGCTGCTGCGGTTGGAAACGAGATTGATGAGAATGTGGTTTTCTTGTTTTCTCTCTTTTTAGATCTGTTTTGCTCTACACTACCTAGGAAACCATCTATCGCTTTAGCTTCTAGATGTTCCACTCAGCAGCTGCCATCTTTCTTTGTCTGCCCACTGCTGGAAACAAAGTCAACTATATCTGAAAGTGTGGGCCAGAAAACCAAAATTGACTACAAAGCTGTGTAGCTCTGAGGGGAGCAGCAGAGCCAGGCGATACTTTGCTGTGGGTTCCTCACTATGATGCCCTTCACATGGCCCGTAGTCAGTTGATCTCCTGTTTATACAAAAATATTGATTATTGTAGCTTTATTCCAGCAGCAGTCAGACTCTTTAATACAACATTATAATGTAGCACTGCTAGCTGATTCTGCAATATGAGCCATCACTTGACAATATTCTGCACTATGCGTATTCATTTATTTATGTGTCTCCTACTGTGCAATATGTCATTACTGTTCATCCGCATCTGTATATATATATATATATATATATATATATATATATATATATATATATATATATATATATATCTATTTATTTCTATTTCTTATAATACTTTTTGTATATTTTTCCTATGTATGTTTAATGTGTATTTGTGTTATTCTGATATGTGTGAATTTTTTTTTGAGCTGCTGTAACAAGGTGGGATTAATAAAGTCTATTTTATCTTTAATCGCCTAACCCATGTCGGCATAATTCGGCCAATCACTTCTAAAATACTAGAACACAGCCCAAAATGAAAACAAAATTCTGAGATATTTTCTAGTGTCTTCTCTCCTCTGTGATAGTAAACTGAATATCTTTGAGTTGGGGAAAAAAAAAAGACATTTGAGGACGTCATCTTGGGCTTTGGGAAACCATGATCCACATTTTTCACCATTTATTGACATTTTATAGACCAAACAACTAATCCATTCATCCAGAAAATAATCCTCGGATTAATCGACAATGAAAGTAGTGGTTAGTTGCAGCCCTACAGATTTATCATTTACGTTAAAACTATAATGCATCACCGACTCACTGATGTTACCCAGGTTGCACTGCATAAGTCATATCGTCATAACTTAACGGTAAACTGTGGAAAGTCAATTAGGAACAATGAGCTCATAGATTTCAGATTGGTGTGTCAGGAGGACAACAATGTGTTTGCTCATTATCTTATAGTGGGTGGATCAGTCTTCTTTCCCAGAAGAGAAGGTACTTCTGTACCACGCCACTCATAGGAAACGTTTCACTGGTCACAGTTTCTGTGTCGAGTGGCAGAGGGGGAGTGGGGCTTGATAGTAAGTGCTTACTTGCCTTGCAAGTTTTTCAGTTAGTTAAAAAATGCCCCCACCCTGATAAAATCTGGCTGTTAAACCCAAAGCCCCAATCCAAATACACAACAAAGCATTTACCAATCCAGCAACCTTTAGACCACATTAACCACATTTCAAATTTCTAATCATTAAAGGGTAAGTTTGTTTAGTTTTTCCAACCTGGACCCTATGTTCCCATGTTTTTGTGTCTAAGTGACTGATGGGAACAACAATCTTTGAAACTGGTCCAGTATTAAGCAAGACCGCTGCAGTCGGCAGGGGCAAAACAAGCTACAATGTAACGTTAATGGGCAATTGCGCACCTTCAATTTCGTCCACTAAAAGTTCTGTTTTTGCCACTGACAGACTCAGATTATTATTCTAAGTGTCTGACAACATTATGGGATGGATCCCTACAGAGATAGACCTTTTAGTTAAAGAGTAAGATCCTTTTAGTTTAACATGAAACAGCTCCGAAATCGCTCTCGCAAAAACCCACCAGATTAAATTAACAGTAATTGTATCATCGTAAAACACACTTCATTCAAAGTCAACATGGACAAAATAAATCAAAATCCATCATGGTTCGTTTTTCCACTGTTCCAACAATCACCGCTCTGGTTTGGTTGAAATTCACCCATTTACATACTGGCTCTCTATACATGCTAAAGTATTGTTAATTTACATGGAGTCTGGTGGAGTTTGGGGATGGTGATTTCGGGGCTGTTTCATGTTAAACTAAAAGGATCTTAGTCTTTAACAAAAGGTCTATCTCTCTAGGGATCCTTTCCATAATGTTGTCAGACACTTAGAATAATAATCTGCGCAAAAACAGCACTTTTAGTGGACGCAAACCGACGGTGAACATTTGGCACTAGCACACTGACAAAAGAGCAAATGTTTGCAGAAGCACAGAGGGTTTTATTGGCTGAGATACGTGTTGACTCACTTGTACTCAGTTGTGTAGAGCAGGCCGCTGGCTGGCTGGTCAGGTGCATCCCACCTCAGCACCAGATCCATGTTATAGGAGGTCAAGCGCACGTTTTTGGGTGGGCTGAGGACTCCTGACACCACTGCACAGTCCACATCCAAACAGAATACGACATAAAGTTAGTATTATTACAGGTACGCTCAAGGGTGGAAAAAAAGAATTCAGATCCCTTACTTAAGTAAAAGTACTGATACCACACTGTAAAAACACTCTGTTACAGTAAAAGTCCTGCATTTAAAATGTTACTGAAGTAAAAGTATACAAGTATCATCAGGAAAATGTACTTAAAGTATTAAAAGTAAAGAACTCTCCTCCCACTGTAGAAAGAGTAAAGGATCCAACCAGTTGTGTGTTTAATGGTCATATTGTTGGCTAGTTTCATTCATAATAAAACATCAGATTTTATAAACTACATGTGTTTCTGAATGTGTAAAGTAACTAGTAACTAAAGCTGTAACAGATTAATGTAGCGGAGTAACTAAAGTAACTAGTAACTAAAGCTGTAACAGATGAATGTAGCGGAGTAACTAAAGTAACTAGTAACTAAAGCTGTAACAGATGAATGTAGCGGAGTAACTAAAGTAACTAGTAACTAAAGCTGTAACAGATGAATGTAGCGGAGTAACTAAAGTAACTAGTAACTAAAGCTGTAACAGATGAATGTAGCGGAGTAACTAAAGTAACTAGTAACTAAAGCTGTAACAGGTGAATGTAGCGGAGTAACTAAAGTAACTAGTAACTAAAGCTGTAACAGATGAATGTAGTTGAGTAAAAAGTACAATATTTCTCTCTGAAATGTAGCGGAGTAGAAGTAGAAAGTGGCATGAAAAGAAAAAAGACTTGAGTAAAGTACCTGTACCTCAACATTTGGACTGGAGTACAGTACTTAAAGAGTAAATATACTTAGTTACATTCCACCTCTGGGTACACTCAGGAATGGAGAGAACAGTAAATTATCTTTTTATGCTAATACAAAAAGTATTTAAAGTGTAAAGTGTTTTCTGAATTGAATAAATAATAATATGAACTACTACTTGCTGTTGTCTTTATGATCACCACTGTGTCACCCTTTTTAATTGCGTCTTCAGTAAGTAGCTACATGGTGAACAACTCAGAACAGGTGATCTGGATGTGGCAAAAACACGTTCTTTCTATTCAGACAATGTAAACTCAATCGAAAAGCCCTATGACAGAATATCCTTCAATAAACTCCTCTACTACTACTGTTAATCTTGAATACTTTTCAACTTTTAAACATAGCCGTGATGTTTTAAGTAGGTACTTGGCTGGTGACGTTCTAATCTAAAGATAACACAGTTCATCCTTAACTGCAGTTACAGTAATTAAACAGACACACAAACACACTCACACACACACACACGCACACACGCGCGCGCGCGCGCGCGCTGTATACTCTCGGCTGGATGATTAACAGAGCAGTTATTACCTCTGGATCCGCATAGTGTTGAAAACGTCAGGATAAAGGCAGAAATAGAGGCTGACATGATATCCCAAAGGCTCTTCTGTCAGTTTATAATGTAGTCCAGCGGCAGTGTGTGTGAGTATGTGTGTGTGTGTGTGTGTGTGTGTGTGAGCGAGTCGCTTTCATTTATAAACTGTATTTCCTGGTAGCATTCTCTGACGACAAGAGAAGGGGGAGTCCGCGGAAACGAAACTCCTGCGCAGAAACGCCTGCGGCTTCCAGGAAGCAGCCTATCGGTGCCAGGGACTACTGTCAAATATGAATAAACTAGACTAATAGGGGAGGTTCCAGTGTTGTGGTTGAGTTGCCTCTGAATGGATCGAGAATTTTGAATAGCGCATGCGCATAACGGATCGCGCAGGCAGCACAGATCCATAGACAGTATAATGATGGACCAACAGATCAAGTGTCTCTGGCTCTTAACCCTTGTGTTGACGTCACATTGACCCGTTTTCAATTTTTGTTTCATATCAGAAAATATGGGACGTAGCCTAGAAATGGGAGGTTTGGATTAGTTATAATACTACCAGAGCAGTAGTTCACATGGGCCTCATCCAAGTCGATACCCCTTTAATTCCCATAATTACTTTCATTTTCTGTTTTCTTTTTTTTTTTTTTTGGTGTCTAGTCTAACTTTGAAGTTGCTGCTGATTTTTCTTCACTTCAAGACATGTGGGGTATTGCTGAGGTTTATTTTTAGCTACTGCATCTGTATTTAATTGCAGTAGGTTCAGTGCTGTTCTCGGTAGTGTTGGCTTGAAACGGCTGCTCTTTTTATTTTTTTAAGTATGTACTGACTGTATGCTTAAATTGGCACGGTGAGGCAAATTGCGAATTCAGGGTTGATCCGAGGTTCAGTTTCAATCTGTTTAAATTTGTTTCTGCTTTTCATTTTTCAAACACATGCTCAGAAAGCATTCACACACATACAAAATGCCACAACACCTATCTACCAAAGTGAATGAATTTTAAAATGAAGGTGTAAGGATGCCTCTTCTTTAAAAAAAAGAAAAAAGACCTGTTCAATCTGTTTCAAAAGCCTTTCTACAATTTGGCTTGTGTGGTCTCTGTTCTCTGCAGGTACAGCTGGGCAGCATTTTTAATCTGGATGAAATGCTGCCCAGCTGTGGAAAGATAATACATCATTATAATTCACGTGCCAAAACGTGTCACAACTACATAAATATGGTACAGAAGTGGCAGGTGTTGACAACTGATTCATCCAAATCTCCCCAGCTAATGTTGACATTGGAGTTAAACTACAAGAAAAAACAGCTATTAACTTTTGCAGTGTTGATAACATGAGATTGCCCATTCATCCATGTCATAGACCTGACCTTCATAACCAGCTTCTGTTTTGGATGTGTGGTTTTGCATGGGCCATTCTCCCTGCCATGACCATTGGTGTAATGGTAGCTGAAGAAGTGGCTCTACTGTGAACTTCACCCCGCCCTCTCCTTCCTACCTGTGTGCACATTCACACCAACTATCTGTCTGGTGAAGTACTCGGCTGCAGTAGTAGACTTATTTGTGCTTTTAGTACTTAATAATAAAAAAACAGATGTCCGAATAATGGTTTTCTATTTGTTAAACACAAAAGAGCTGCCACATTTGTCTAACAAAACTATTTTTACTTTTTTTTTGACCCAATGATCACTGCTACACTTGCATATGTGTATATATCTTTTGGGAGATGACATGATTTTTCCAACGTTGTCTCCGGGAGCATTCATATTCCACTGATTGCAACAGCAAATATGTTTTGAAGGAAGCAAGAACGCCGCCTGGATTACAGTTTGATCAGCATAGTGAGAAAATGTTCTCGAATGAATTAATCTGCAATGTTGCAACACAAAATGCAGTAAATGTATCAACATAGTTATGTTGTCAGTAATAGGTGAGTATTGCCTGCTACAATTTCACAAATCAATTAAATCTGATTAAAATCCATATCTCATAATTAATAGAGTTGTGTCCGTGTGATGCTGTTGCTTTTGCGCAGCAAGTCAGGAACTGATGCGGCAGCTGCAAACCAATCCAGCATCACTGTTCTACTGGCTTATAAGGGAGCTGCTGATTGGATGTTCAAATATTTTTTTTTCCTCAGTCAGTATAAGTAAGACACACACGCACAAATATCTAGAGGCCCTACTGTGTCCATAATTTCTCCATTAATGACCCGATGGGTGAATTAATGATGTTTTTGGATAAGTCGTAAGTACTTGCATTTACCTTATATGTTACACCACTGGCCATTACAAATGAGAGATAATAGCCTGACTCCTGTGGATGTGTTCTCACATCCAGGATGCCGTCTATGTTATCCTAAACTCTGCCACTGATCTGCACCATGACGGATTCATGTAAAAAAAAACATGTCTTCCTTGTTTAAACTGAACAAAGAGGTTGGACTGTAGTGTCTTTGAAACGTCTTCCTTTCTGTTGTCATTCCCCATTCCCTTCACTCGTGTGACCTTCCACCCATGCATGCCGTGTGCCATGTGTCATTTTGACGTGCTGCTAACATGCTATGACTTCTTTTTACTTTGATACTCTAACTTAGACTTCCCTTTTTATTCCTCAATTCAGTTATATTTCTGTATTTCTGACCTTAATTTTTCTATCTCTCTCCCTCTTTTTTCCCTCCTGCTTCCCTTTTCTCTGTGTCCTTTTCCTGTCTTCATGTGTGATCTTCTTGGGCACCTATGGACCATGACATTGCCATACACACAAATTTCTCTCTCTCTGTGTTTGTGCTTTTATTATGTTTGCTTTTTCTTCTTGTCACTTGTGCTATGATTATCACTCAAAATACTCTAATGTGGACATCGGACTATATAGAATTGTCTTCTGTGGTTGGTCAACAACCTCAGCTACCCTCGGTTGCCAATGTGTGACCTACAGTCTGGCAGCACTTCTGCTGTCCGTGCTCACTGCGCTCTGGCTTTCATAAACTGTTATGGCTGTGGCTAAGACCCAGAACACGGAGTACCACACACAACACGGAGGAAAACGTTTAGAATGTCTTTAATGAATGTCATAAACAAAAACTCAGCAGCCTGAGACAGTCGGCTGCGCTGGTGGAGGAGACAGGACTGGAGCGGCGTGGGCAGAGCGTGGCGTGTCCAAAAACAACTCTCACAGGGATCCAAACGAGGAGATGAAATGTTTGAGGAGCGAAAGGCTGGCGGCACAGCAGTCGTAGGCACAGGTTCGAGTGGTGTAGGTCTGGATGAGAGGACAAAAACAAACATAGGTAAGCGGAGCACGAAAAACATGAGGCAAGAAACTTGAGCGCACGATTCACTAGGAGCCAAGTTACCACTATGGTAGCTGTAACGATCTGGCGCCGAAGACAGGTTCCAACCAGGTCTAAATACTGCAGCTGTGATGAGACAATCAGCAACAGCTGAGCAGAAAGAGATTGCAGGATAGCCAGCAGCTGTGCAGGTAGGTGGATCGCCCGGCCACGCCCCTTGACCTACTTTCGGCCACTCCAGCAACATGGACAGACACACAGGACAAGGAAAACAAACAAACCCAACCGCTCCCATAACATAAACTGATTTTGTTCAAGGAGAAAGAGGAACGTCTGAGCCTTTTGAAATCTTTGGGCCGAGACTCCTTTTTGCTTTCTATGCCTTTTGACCCTTGTGCAGCCACACACAGGTTTGAAAAAAAAAAAAAAAAAAAAGATGGAAGAGTCAAGACATCGAGGGTGCTCAGTACTTGCATCATTCTCAAATTTGGGGGGGTGATTTAGATTCTGTTAATAGTTTTTGTTTTCATCTGTTTAATGTTGTATATGAATATATTGAGAAAGGGAAACATTTTAGAGGGTTTTGTCAACGATACAACTTGGACTCGGGTGCTTAATTGAGATACGGTGAAGATAAAGTGTTGCTGTTTTGTCTTAGATATGATTAGTAACACATTCATAATGCCTTAATGTGATCTTAAGAAGGGGTGATACAATACAATAATTACCTTACACTGTTTTGATTATGTGTCTACAATGTGCTAACCAGAAATGGCAATTGTAAAGAGACTTTTATTTTGGAACTTATTGCCTATTAAACAGACACAACTTTCCACTGTTATGTCACAAAAGACATAAAAGCATGAACACTGCATGAAAGCTGACACAAGGCATGATCCTGTATTCAGATATAGTCAGCTGCTTTGAAGCTTCCCAGTCAAGCATTATAAATGTGTTAACCAGGTGAAGAGTACACATGCTGTGCCTAATTTCTGTTTTTTTGGATACAAGCTTGAAATGTCCTGCTGTACAAAATGATGAGGGAAAGATAACAATTGCAGAAAAATTCGAGAAGGAGAAGTAGGTAGAGGAAGAGGAAAAGCCCCAACCAGAGGTAGAGGCACACTAGTGGACCATGTTGTGAACCACGGATTGATGCTGAGGGAGACTGGACTAAGAGTTCAGCCAAATCTTAGTAGATATACAGTGGCATCTGTCATGAGGACATTTCAACAAGGAAACAGGTCAAAGAAAATCTGTCTACAGCTACAGTAATCAGCTGCTCATTGGATGCACCATATCAGCACTGTTGATATGGCATGTCTGTGACATGAGGATTGAGGGTCGAAAACAACAAGGAGGAAGGGGGCCCATATTCACGCGAGGGTTTACGATCTCTGACCCCAGGCTCAGGTACCCCTCATTGAGGCCCCAGGCTCAGGTACCCCTCATTGAGGCCCCAGGCTCAGGTACCCCTCATTCAGGCCATAGAGGACCCCTGTGACCAAATCTACGCTGCAGCTGTGCAAGGATGGATTCGACATTCAAGATGGTTCTTCCCACGTTGTCTTGCCAATGAGGATATCACCTGTGATAATGATGAAATTCTCTTGGCCGGATCCAGCTAGGCGAAGAGATAATGTCTAGTATTTTCTGTACTTTTTCAGATCTTTTTTTTTGTTTTGTCTGTTTTTTCTGTGATTGTAACCTGTTCTGGATAGAATATTTTAAGTTTTTTGTTTGCTGAGCTAACAGTGTTATGCACACTACTGTCGTAGAATGAAAACTGGGACATGTTTTGTTGTTGATTCTCCATGTTGACTGATTTGGGTATATGGAGAGAAATAAATTATATTTCCCTCAGTCTGCAGCATTGGTCTTGTGTAGTGTTTGGTGAACTTATTGTAAATATCTCTGTGTAATTCATTTACAGTACTCTAATCACTGAGAAGTAGAATTGCTAAAGTGTTTTAGGTTAGCAACAGCAGTGTGTATATGGTTAAAACTTAATTAAGTCAAATGAAAGGTGTGTGTTTCATATGGTAACAAAATATGTTTTTTATAAATTAGTGTATAGTTTTTGCAAGAGTGTTTCATTTTGCAAAGGTGCAAAGGTGTTGTGCTAATTGGGTGTGTGGTTGTGCTAATTGTGTGTAGTGTTTTGAAAACACGGGCCCTGGTTAAAATCGTGCTTAAGCAATCCAAAAAAACTGTAAAACACACTAAGATGTTAGTGTTACTTAACACCTTTCAGTCAAAATGGCTAAACATGGTTTGCTTTAATTTTGATATAAGCTTTCCTTGTTTCAAATCCCACGGGCCCACCAACTGTGGGAGGAACCACTGGGGTCGGGTGCGCTGCTACACAGGTGGCAGTGAAGGTCAGGGGCCTCGACGGACCAGACCCGGGCAGCAGACGCTGGCTCTGGGGACGTGGAATGTCACCTCTCTGTGGGGGAAGGAGCCGGAACTGGTGCGGGAGGTGGAGTGCTACCGGTTAGATCTGGTGGGGCTTACCGCTACGGACGGTCTCGGTTCTGGAACCATACTCCTGGATAGGGGTTGGACTCTTTTCTTCTCCGGAGTTGCCCAGGGTGTGAGGCGCCGGGCGGGTGTGGGGATACTCACAAGCCCCCGGCTGAGCGCTGCTACGTTGGAGTTTACCCCGGTGGACGAGAGGGTTGCCTCCCTACACTTGCGGGTTGTGGGGGGGAAAACTCTGACTGTTGTTTGTGAATATGCACCAAACAAGAGTTCCGAGTATTCGGCCTTCTTGGAGACCATGAGTGGAGTCCTGCATGGGGCTCCAGTGGGGGACTCCATTGTTTTGCTGGGGGACTTCAACGCACACGTGGGCAATGATGGAGGGCCTGGTAAGCCCAAACGGGTAGCGCGGGTAAATTGGGAACGTCTGGAGGAGGACCCTGTCCGACAGACTTTCAACTCACACCTCCGGCGGAGCTTTTTGTGCATCCCTGTGGAGGCTGGGGGCATTGAACCCGAGTGGACAATGTTCAAAGTTTCCATTGCTGAAGCTGCGGCGAGGAGCTGTGCCTCAAGGGACGGTAACCCACGAACACCGTGGTGGACACCGGTGGTCAGGGAAGCCGTCCGACTGAAGAAGGAGTCTTTCCAGGATATGTTATCCCAGAGGACTCCTGAGGCGGTTGCAGGGTACCGAAGGGCCCAGAGGGCTGCAACTTCTACCGTGAAAGAGGCAAAGCAGCGGGTGTGGGAGAAGTTTGGAGAAGACATGGAGAAGGACTTTCGGTCGGCACCAAGGTGCTTCTGGAAAACTGTTCGCCACCTCAGGAGGGGGAAGCGGGGAACCATCCAAGCTGCGTACAGTAAGGATGGGACACTGTTGACCTCAACTGAGGAGGTAATAGGGCGGTGGAAGGAGCACTTTGAGGAACTCCTGAATCTGACTAATACGCCCTCTATGTTAGAGGCAGAGCTGGAGGATGATGGGGGATCTTGTCAATTTCCCAGGTGGAAGTCACTGATGTAGTCAAACAACTCCACAGTGGCAAAGCCCCTGGGATTGATGAGATCCATCCAGAAATGCTCAAGGCTCTGGGTGTGGAGGGGCTGTCCTGGTTGACACGCCTCTTCAACATTGTGTGGTAGTCTGGGACAGTGCCAAAGGAGTGGCAGACCGGGGTGGTGGTTCCCCTTTTTAAAAAGGGGGACCAGAGGGGGTGTACCAATTAGAGGGGTGTCACACTTCTCAGCCTCCCTGGTAAAGTATACTCCAAGGTGCTGGAAAGGAGGGTTCGGCCGATAGTCAAACCTCAGATTGAAGAGGAACAATGTGGATTCCGTCCTGGTCGTGGAACAACGGGCCAGCTCTTCACTCTTGCAAGGATCCTGGAGGGAGCCTGGGAGTATGCCGGTCTACATGTGTTTTGTGGATCTGGAAAAGACGTATGACCGGGTCCCCCAGGAGATACTGTGGGAGGTGCTGCGGGAGTATGGGGTGAGGGGGTCTCTTCTCAGGGCCATCCAATCTCTGTACGACCAAAGTGAAAGCTGTGTCCGGGTTCTCGGCAGTAAGTCGGACTCGTTTCAGGTGAGGGTTGGCCTCCGCCAGGGCTGCGCTTTGTCACCAATTCTGTTTGTAATATTTATGGACAGGATATTGAGGCGTAGTCGGGGTGGGGAGGGGTTGCAGTTCGGTGGGCTGGGGATCTCATCGCTGCTCTTTCCAGATGATGTGGTCCTGATGGCATCATCGGCCTGTGACCTTCAGCACTCACTGGGTCGGTTCGCAGCCGAGTGTGAAGCGGTTGGGATGAGGATCAGCACTTCTAAATCTGAGGCCATGGTTCTCAGCAGGAAACCGATGGAGTGCCTACTCCAGGTAGGGAATGAGTCCTTACCCCAAGTGAAGGAGTTCAAGTACCTTGGGGTTTTGTTCGCGAGTGAGGGGACAATGGAGTGGGAGATTGGTCGGAGAATCGGTGCAGCGTGTGCGGTATTACATTCAATTTATCGCACCGTGACGAAAAAAGAGCTGAGCCAGAATGCAAAGCTCTCGATCTACCGGTCAGTTTTCGTTCCTACCCTCACCTATGGTCATGAAGGCTGGGTCATGACCGAAAGAACGAGATCCAGGGTACAAGCGGCCAAAATGGGTTTCCTCAGGAGGGTGGCTGGCGTCTCCCTTAGAGATAGGGTGAGAAGCTCAGTCATCCGTGAGGAGCTCGGAGTAGAGCCGCTGCTCCTTCGTGTCGAAAGGAGCCAGTTGAGGTGGTTCGCGCATCAAGGATGCACCCTGGGCGCCTCCCTAGGGAGGTGTTCCAGGCACGTCCAGCTGGGAGGAGGCCTCGGGGAAGACCCAGGACTAGGTGGAGGGATTATATCTCCAACCTGGCCTGGGAACGCCTCGGGATCCCCCAGTCGGAGCTGGTTAATGTTGCTCGGTTTGGGGTCCCCTGCTGCTTTTATAATTTGCCTAAATATGATTATTTTGTATTTTTGTCCATCTGATTGAATGCTTGTATATAAATAAATCAGACGTTACTCAACAGTTACTCAGTACTTGAGTAGTTTTTTCACCAAGTACTTTTTTACTCTTACTCAAGTAATTATTTTGATGACTACTTTTTACTTTCACTTGAGTCATATTATTCTGAAGTAACAGTACTTTTACTTGAGTACAATTTTTGGCTACTCTACCCACCTCTGTTCGCTGTCAATGTGACGTCAAAATGAATGGCAGTCAATGGGATGCTAACGGCGGGTGATGGCTTGTTAGCATCAAAATGGCGCCATAGGAGGTACGCTTTGTGGAGGCTGGCCAAGGGGATAAGCTTCTCCTCGGTCCGCGTGCAACCAGAGCAAGGTTACCTCCCCTTTCTCTGCTTTGCCCGCCCAGAGAATTTGGCCCACCCATGAGAAAGAGACATCATGGCTTTCCCCCCCTCTCTCCTCCTCAATAGCTACAGACACAGAAATGGCACATACTAAGGAAAGCTCATTGTGGGACTGGCTCTAGTAATTCTGCACCTTTGACAGAATTTCGGGAAAGAGACTTCAGATACAGTATTAGGGGACTACTAAGGTCTATATAAAAGAGACTTCAGATACAGTATTAGGGGACCACTAAGGTCTATATAAAAGAGACTTCAGATACAGTATTAGGGGACCACTAAGGTCTATATAAAAGATACTTCAGATACAGTATTAGGGGACCACTAAGGTCTATATAAAAGAGACTTCAGATACAGTATTAGGGAACCACTAAGGTCTATATAAAAGAGACTTCAGATACAGTATTAGGGGACCACTAAGGTCTATATAAAAGAGACTTCAGATACAGTATTAGGGGACCACTAAGGTCTATATAAAGAGACTTCAGATACAGTATTAGGGGACCACTAAGGTCTATATAAAGAGACTTCAGATACAGTATTAGGGGACCACTAAGGTCTATATAAAAGAGACTTCAGATTAGGGGACGTATGTGTGTGTGTGTGTGTTTGACTTGGAAAACATGAGCATCTGGCAACAGTGCTTGTAGTAGTAATCCCACAATTTCCCATGAACACTATGGGTCCTATCCTGCACCCAGCGCGGCGCAAAGCCCGACGCAAGTGTCTTTGCTATTTTAAGACCGTCCAGCGCCCACGTCGTTTAAATAGCAAATACCTGCGCCCATCTGTGGCCCATGGGCGTGCTGGTCTTACAGGGAGGTGTGTTCAGGTGCATTCTGGGCGTATTGCTATCTCGAGGCAGCGGGAAGTGATCGCGCCATTGACCAAAAACCTGGTCTAAAGTCAATAGCGCAGCATTAAAGTTAAAGAAGTCGTACAACTCTCCTACAGGATACCATGCTTTATTCACCAGATGGTTATGATTATATTGCACTCAAGAAAAATACATGTAAGAACAGTAACAAAGAAAAGAGTCACAGAAAAAGGACAACACGAAAAATCACAGCATTTAAGTAAAATTACAATAATAAAACAAGCGCATGCAGTAATAATACTCAAACTAATGCATGAACTATGCTAACGTTTTATGCCTATTCCTATGACTTGGTTGTTCAGGGTCTAATGCATCAGTCTACTTTAAATCTAAAGTGAACTTTTGATTTCTGTTCTGTCCATACTCATTTGATGTAGTTATTCAATGGATTATAAAAGTTCTATTAGGAAATGAAGTCACAGCAGCAGAAAGAAACCATTAACAGACAGCAACTTCATCTATCTCAAACACATTTTAGAAAGTCAGAAGAAGAATCAGAGGATATTGGCATAGAAACAGGATAATAACAATTTACAAAAACATCTCACTCTGATAGTAAACCATACACTTTACCCCTCAACTTCTACCTTTTATCTAAACCAGACAACCAAACCAACTCCACCTAAACAGACTCCGCTGGTCTCCAGCTTACATCCTGTCCCTCCACAACACTTCAAACGGCTTGAAACATTTGATTTCAGAGCCACGCGGCTGTCTTCCTGTCCTTCCTCAGAGCTGCTCCTCAGTGAATGAACAGTCAGAGAGTCCGACGGGAGCACATCCACCAGTCTGGCACTGGAGGAGAATGTATGACTGGAGAGAAGAGAGAAAGAGTCAGAGATAGACAATACGCTACCTAAAGTCTCACCAGGGTTTGTGTTGTTGTTGTTTTTTTGTAAAATTAAAGGTCCCATGGCATGTAAATTTTATGAGGTTTTTTAACATTAATATGCGTTCCCCCAGCCTGCCTATGGTCCCCCAGTGGCTAGAAATGGTGATAGGTGTAAACTGAGCACTGGGTATCCTGCTCTGCTCAGATGGGCTGATCTGGAAACTTCTCCTTATGAGGTCATAAGGAGCAAGGTTACCTCCCCTTTCTCTGCTTTGCCCGCCAAGAGAATTTGGCCCACCCATGAGAGAGAGAGAGAGAGACATCATGGCTTTCAAATGAGCAGTTGGTCAAGGCCACACCCCAACCTCCACCTTGCACCCCCCCCCCCCCCCTCCCCCTCTCTCCTCCTCAATAGCTAAAGACACAGAAATGGCCCATACTAAGGAAAGCTCATTGTGGGACTGGCTCTAGTGGCTGTAATTCTGCACCAAGGCTGAATTTCAGGAAAGAGACTTCAGATACAGTATTAGGGGACCACTAAGGTCTATATAAAAGAGACTTCAGATACAGTATTAGGGGACCACTAAGGTCTATATAAAAGAGACTTCAGATACAGTATTAGGGACCACTAAGGTCTATATAAAAGAGACTTCAGATACAGTATTAGGGACCACTAAGGCCTATATAAAAGAGACTTCAGATACAGTATTAGGGGACCACTAAGGCCTATATAAAAGAGACTTCAGATACAGTATTAGGGGACCACTAAGGTCTATATAAAGAGACTTCAGATACAGTATTAGGGGACCACTAAGTCTATATAAAAGAGACTTCAGATACAGTATTAGGGGACCACTAAGGTCTAAATAAAAGAGACTTCAGATACAGTATTAGGGGACCACTAGGGTCTATATAAAGAGACTTCAGATACAGTATTAGGGGACCACTAAGGCCTATATAAAAGAGACTTCAGATACAGTATTAGGGGACCACTAAGGTCTATATAAAAGAGACTTCAGATACAGTATTAGGGGACCACTGAGGCCTATATAAAGAGACTTCAGATACAGTATTAGGGGACCACTGAGGTCTATATAAAAGAGACTTCAGATACAGTATTAGGGGACCACTAAGGTCTATATAAAAGAGACTTCAGATACAGTATTAGGGGACCACTAAGGTCTATATAAAGAGACTTCAGATACAGTATTAGGGACCACTAAGGTCTATATAAAAGAGACTTCAGATACAGTATTAGGGACCACTAAGGCCTATATAAAAGAGACTTCAGATACAGTATTAGGGGACCACTAAGGCCTATATAAAAGAGACTTCAGATACAGTATTAGGGACCACTAAGGTCTATATAAAAGAGACTTCAAATACAGTATTAGGGGACCACTAAGGTCTATATAAAACAACTTCAGATACAGTATTAGGGGACCACTAAGGTCTATATAAAAGAGACTTCAGATACAGTATTAGGGGACCACTAAGGTCTATATAAAAGAGACTTCAGATACAGTATTAGGGGACCACTAAGGTCTATATAAAAGCATCCAAAGAGCACCATGTCATGGGACCTTTAATTAGTTCAGGTACTAACTAATCAAACAGACTGATCGGAGTAAGTGTCTGGATAACAGTGGCACCTTCTCTCTGTGTGCACATGGAGTATATTTTGAGTGCTAAATGTAAGGCGAGGATGAACAATTGATTCTTCGAGTCCCAGCACACACAGTTGGATCTGTTACCAGGGTTTTGGGGAGGCGTTGTCTTAGTAATTCAAAGCTCAGCTGACCACCGTAGATGCCCAATCCAGTGACGAGGAAGCCCAGGGCACAGAAAGCCGCCAGCAGGCTGAAGACCACATACACTGGGGAGGACAGGAGGACAGCAACATGCATCACATTCACAGACTGGCACACTTGTCATTATATCAGAAATCCAGTTACTTGTGGAAAGGCTGGACATTCAATTAGCCTTCAGTTTGCATGGCTACTATATTACATTAAGGTGAGAATCCCAGAAAATAACCTGTAGTCTATATCCTTGACGTTCCACTTCCGGGATTGTTCCTTTACCGACGGAAATTCGGATTTCACTCATTTAGGCCGGATAATCCGTCCCCTTCCGCTTCCTTTGTGTTGGCGTTCTAACCTCTGGTGGATTTATGAGGACTATGGTTAACTGCTCTTCAGATCTCTGCAGGGTAAATCCAGACAGCTAGCTAGACTATCTGTCCAAAACGTTGGAGTTTTCTGTTGCACAACTAAAACTACTTTTGAACGTACACATGTTCCACCAAAACAAGTTCCGTCCCGAGGACGTTGGGCGCTTAGCTCCGCCCATGACGATTGTGATTGGATTAATGGCCCTGACACACCAACCCGATAATCGGCCTTCTGGCGAGGTCAGTTTGGTGTGTTCCGTGCCGTCGCCCCTCTAAGGAGCTGTCGGCCGACCATGCTTGGTCGGAGGGCAGGCAGTCAGACTAAGTTGCTAACCCGGAACACACGAGCAGGATGGGTGACGAACGGCTCTCAAAATCTGACGAAAATCTTTTAAACTGACCTTTGTCGATCTGAAATGAAGACAGATTCAGCAACTGCACGGCCTATTTCTCACTTAAAATGTTTTCAGTGAACTATTTTCGTAAAATACAAGCTCGTATTTCGAACATGCCACCATGAGTGTCAGCTGGAGAAGCCAGACCCACGTGACGCGTTGTCACGTACGCTCAAGACAGCGTGTGTTCGGAGGCACTTTTTGGACCTTGGGGAGCCGACTGATCAGTCCGACTGGCTTTTCTGCCGACAGTCAGGTGTGTCGAGGCCTTAAAGAAAAGGCAATAACCAGAGCACATTTTTCTCCCATGCTGGAATGCCGTGTGGCCTCGCCAGACCCTCCTCCACTGCGGCGCAGCGGAGGAGGGTCTGGTAAAGCAAGACTAATAACCTGAGACCTGGCAAGCTTCAGTGTTAAACTGTCCAATATCAACATCTCTGAGAGGAACTGTTAAAATTCAAATGAAGTTCCTCTTTCAGCCTTTAAACACTGGAGAGGAACACTAGCCTATTCAAACACAGTTCAGTTCCCAGTTTTAATCAATCTGACCTTCATATAGGTAAATATCTTCTTTTTGTGGCATCAATGTCTGCTTATTATGATCATCCCCTAAATAAACCGATTAAAAGAAAAGGCACATGCTTGGATCACCATTGTCTGTCTGATTTATTGGCGGCTGCTGAGCCTGGCAGTAAAAGAAGACGTACGTGAGCTCCTGGACGGAGGAGGGCTGGTGAAGGCACAGTGAGGCTGACTGGAGACATGCTTGGTGTTGAAGAACGACGTCACAAAGACTTTCACACAGTACTCCACCCCCGGCTGCAGGTACCCGATCACGTGCTCCTCCTCGTAAGGCACACTCATCGTGAACTGCAACACAACACACACACACACACACACACACACACACACACACACACACACACACACACACACACACACACACACACACACACACACACACACACACACACACACACACACACACACACACACACACACAAATAAAAACACATTTACAGTTTGGAGTGCCGGCTCCTGTTGATATTTGATTTCAACTGTCACAGAAAATCGGAGTGTCTTTTGCGATATGTAGCAGCCTTTCACGATATGTTTAATGTGCCAGTTGATTTTTCAACGACTATAAAAAAAAAATAAAACGATATATTGTGCAGCCCTAACTTCTACTGTAATTTATTCTGGTCTGAAAGGGTTTAATGTTAAAATTTGAACTTTATGTTAGTACCCTTACTTGTACCTACTCTTTATTTAGTTTTTTTTTGTTGAATTGTAAATGTCATATTTGTACACTTTATGTACATATTGTGGTGGCAAATTTTATTTTAACCATTTGTTTAATGATATTAACCATTGGTTTAAAGATTGTTTTATAACGCCACAAGATTTAGCTTCTTCATGTGTAGATTCAAAAGGCTCCAAGTGAAATAGTTGGCAACCGTGAACTATAGCCTAGAGAGTTATTTAGTTTTACTAGTTTGAACCTTCTCACATTGTTGACTTTTTAGCAGACGAAGTGGAGAAGGCCACAAACCGTGTCTCCTTCTGCCTCCTGAGATAAACTGTTGTTTAGGCTAATGAAAAGAACAGGAGCCGAGGGGAAGGTGAGACAATGGTGTGACTGTTAATGATGTCCTCTCTTCAACTATGGCCATGCTAAAAGATACATTTAGAGGGGTGGCTTAACGGAGTTTCTTCACTATATGATGTTTGGATGTTTAGACTTTAGGTTAGAAAGACATTTTCAGTTGTGCTGCGTGTACCTGAAACTGTGTTTTCTCCATTTGCAAATGTAAATAAATACTCAAAGACCAGACTTTGGTTTAATTCTCAAACAGTCGTTATTCGTTTCGATTTTATCATGAATATCACTAATGCTGCTGCTTCAAGGAAAACTTCCACCACAATATCTTGTTTAGCACTCAGCACTAGGAAAGTGTTCATTCAAAATCTGTCTGAATAATCAGTGGTGTATACCCACTAAGAGAGCTCCAAGATTTCCATATACCCACTTAAAAATGACACGCAACGACATACTTTCCATTATATTTTTGATATAGTTTGAATTGACATCTGTGTTGCTCTTCTTCATGTAGGCTATATAAAGGGATTTCCACTGTAAATTGGTGCATACAAGTGTATCAGAAAACAGGAAATTAAGTCGTTGATGCTCCAAACTTCCCTGAGGGAGGACACCCAGTCCCCCCCTACTATGATATGCCCCCCCCCTCCCCCAAAGGCAGATTCTGGCCAATATACAGTACAGTATACCCACTACAATACATTAGTCTACACCACTGTGAATAATCCCATAATGGATGGGCCGTGTAAGCAAAAATAAACCATTCATTTATTCACACACCAGGAGGTGAACGTTTAGCTAAACTATGGTTGTACTGTGTTATATCATATGTTTCCTTTGCTGTTTTAAATGTCATCATTTTGTAACAATAGGCTAAAACCTGAGCTAGTTGCGTCTAACAGTGAGTCAAAATAATAGTAATAGTTTGGGTAAATAACTCAACAGTAATGTACGAAGAAACACTGGGTGAAAACAACATTTCTCTAGAGGTGTTAACTACCACAGGACTGGGAAAACGCTTGGTGCTGCATTGACCCAAATTTGATGGTGTATCCAATTTGGTCTGTCATTTTAAACTGATGATGAAATAAATGAAGCAATTAGCATGTATCCACTAGAATTTTCAAACCGCAATTAGAACTTCATGTTGAGAAATAAAATGTATAAAAAATAGAACAGAAATGTAGATGAACTCCATGACTTTAGCATTTCTAAAATCTTTGTAACAGGCCTGAATTTTTTTTGTCTGTCAGCAGGATTATGGAAATCTGCTGGCCCTGATTGTCATGAAACTTGGTAGAAAGGTGTCACATGGGCGACGCGTGGTAAAACACAAATATCACCACAACCAATATGAGAAAAACATTGTGATTTTTTCTTGTGTGATGGCGGAAGCAGGTGTGCAGGGCTCAGGGGCCAACAGGGCTTTGGCTTTGGAGGTCTGCCTCTCTGAGGCTACATCGACAGTACAGGCCAAAAGTTTGGACACACCTTCTCATTCAATGCGTTTCCTTTTTATTTTCATGACTATTTACATTGAAGATTCTCACTGAAGGCATCAAAACTATGAATGAACACATATGGAATTATGTACTTAACAAAAAAGTGTGAAATAACTGAAAACATGTCTTATATTTTAGATTCTTCAAAGTAGCCACCCTTTGCTTTTTTATTAATAAGGGAAAAAATTCCACTAATGAACCCTGACAAAGCACACCTGTGAAGGTAAAACCATTTCAGGTGACTACCTCATGAAGCTCATTGAGAGAACACCAAGGGTTTGCAGAGTTATCAAAAAAAGGAAAGGGTGGCTACTTTGAAGAATCTAAAATATAAGACATGTTTTCAGTTATTTCACACTTTTTTGTTAAGTACATAATTCCATATGTGTTCATTCATAGTTTTGATGCCTTCAGTGAGAATCTACAATGTAAATAGTCATGAAAATAAACAAATACATTGAATGAGAAGGTGTTTCCAAACTTTTGGCCTGTACTGTACACTACTACGTTTTGGTTTTTAAGTGGCGTTTTGAGCCAAAAAACTAGCCTGGATGCCAGCCGAACTTAGTCCCGCCCACAACATTTGAGGTTGGGAAGTTCGGTCTGGACTTGATCCGTTGTGGAGCAACTATGCTCCAACCAGAGCTGTTCGGACCAATCAAATTGTCAGGGCGGGCTTTATATGATGATGGATCAACAGTTACAACAAAGATGGCTGCCGCTGGAGAATTGAGATGTGTAGATTCCGCTATCTCGTCTGTTCTAGAAGATATCGACAGCGCATTCATTTTAAAAGAGGAACAGAGAACCGCGACCACGTATGTATACACACTGCCACACCCGTCCGCACAACACAGAAACTGTCACCTCTGCCTCTGCTCTGTCGGAGCCTGCCTTTGACTTATAGGTTCTGCAACGTCTGTCTGTCTCCGTTGCTCTGATTGGTTGTAGGTCTATCCAATTGAGTGCAGAGGCATTTTCTTTCCTGGTTGTGTTGAAATCCGCCCCATAATCACAGCCCAATGGAGCAGTATCAGACTCTGACTAGAATCTGAGTATGACCACGTCAGGCTACCAAAAAACATCTCTGGGTTTTAGCTCCAATAGCAGCTTATTAATCTCCATTTATACTAATGCCCAAACTGCATATCACATGACCAATCACATATACTGGGCATGTGCGTGCCGGAATAACGTTACAATCCACATTCCATTCTGTGAGAACTCTCCGTTTTATTTGTATCCTAAATTGCAACACTGTTTTCTGTGTGAACAAACCTCTGGACAATCCTTCCGCCCATCCTGACTCTTTTGTATCTTACTACACGCCACTAAATGAATGTAGCAGTTGTTAGAGAATATGTGTATCCTTGTGTGTCTCATTAAACCTTGAGAACATTGTGAACTGAACCCTGCTTCGTGTCGCTTTGTTCTCCGAGATCTCGCCACTGCTTTCAGAATCAACTCACAAGAGGTCGAGCCAGTAGATGATAGGATTCCAACCACAAAACAGTCGCGATCGGATTTTTTCATTCACAACACGGTGTGAACAGGAAGCAGCGTGTTTTCTCTGCCCGGTGATGTTGGCGTGGTAGTACCTTTTAGTTGCAGAAGAGACTATGGAAGAAAACAGCAACGGCGAAAAGTAAGATATCTTTTTCTTTGTTTGGACCAATGACGAGGTAGAGCAGATACAGGGGACGACAAGGCGACAAGGGCGGCAGGAAGTACGGACTGGGAGTCTGTCTGACGTTACTCTGCGGTTGGAAATCACAGATGTGTGAAGTTGAAAATACAGAAACTACTCGGAGAAAGAACAAAGGTGAAGAGTAAGAGCAGGGAGCTTAGAGTGACAACGAGGTGGAGCTGTAACTGAAGGTATGTAAGCCTACCTAACCGATAAGACTGAGTGACATGCGTCGTCGTTTCTAAATGTCTCCGTTTGTGTCTGTCCAGACTACAAAGCAACCCCGCAGTTTTAAAACCAAAAACGGGGGCAGCAGTGTTTCCAAATGTCTCTGTTTTAGGGGCTTGGAAACTCTGCAGTATTGTGGACGCGATGCAAGGCATAAACATAGCAAAAGATATTTGTTTTTATTGTAATCGTAGCTTGAGTGCCCTTCTAGTTGACAGCATGTTTCAGCTGGTCGAGGTGGGGCTAATGAACCTACGGTATTCGTTAAAGTAACTAGTTGTTGAAGAGTGGAGTAAATGTTCAATATTTCTCCCTGGATTGTAGTGAAGTAGAAGTTAAGTAGCATAAAACGGAAATATTTAAAGGTGCTCTAAGCGATGTCATGCGTCTTTTAGGCTACCACATTTTTTTGTCACATACAGCAAACATCTCCTCACTATCCGCTAGCTGCCTGTCCCCTGAACACACTGTAAAAAACATCTTCTCACTATCCGCTAGCTGCCTGTCCCCTGAACACACTGTAAAAAACATCTCCTCACTATCCGCTAGCTGCCTGTCCCCTGAACACACTGTAAAAAACATCTCCTCACTATCTGCTAGCTGCCTGTCCCCTGAACACACTGTAAAAAACATCTCCTCACTATCCGCTAGCTGCCTGTCCCCTGAACACACTGTAAAAAACATCTCCTCACTATCTGCTAGCTGCCTGTCCCACTGTAAAAAAAAACATCTCCTCACTATCCGCTAGCTGCCTGTCCCCTGAACACACTGTAAAAAAAACATCTCCTCACTATCTGCTAGCTGCCTGTCCCCTGAACACACTGTAAAAAAACATCTCCTCACTATCTGCTAGCTGCCTGTCCCCTGAACACACTGTAAAAAACATCTCCTCACTATCTGCTAGCTGCCTGTCCCCTGAACACACTGTAAAAACATCTCCTCACTATCTGCTAGCTGCCTGTCCCCTGAACACACTGTAAAAAAATACATCTCCTCACTATCCGCTAGCTGCCTGTCCCCTGAACACACTGTAAAAAACATCTCCTCACTATCCGCTAGCTGCCTGTCCCCTGAACACACTGTAAAAAACATCTCCTCACTATCTGCTAGCTGCCTGTCCCCTGAACACACTGTAAAAAACATCTCCTCACTATCCGCTAGCTGCCTGTCCCCTGAACACACTGTAAAAAAACATCTCCTCACTATCTGCTAGCTGCCTGTCCCACTGTAAAAAAAAACATCTCCTCACTATCCGCTAGCTGCCTGTCCCCTGAACACACTGTAAAAAACATCTCCTCACTATCTGCTAGCTGCCTGTCCCCTGAACACACTGTAAAAACATCTCCTCACTATCTGCTAGCTGCCTGTCCCCTGAACACACTGTAAAAACATCTCCTCACTATCTGCTAGCTGCCTGTCCCCTGAACACACTGTAAAAAACATCTCCTCACTATCCGCTAGCTGCCTGTCCCCTGAACACACTGTAAAAAACATCTCCTCACTATCTGCTAGCTGCCTGTCCCCTGAACACACTGTAAAAAACATCTCCTCACTATCTGCTAGCTGCCTGTTCCCTGAACACACTGTAAAAAACATCTCCTCACTATCTGCTAGCTGCCTGTCCCCTGAACACACTGTAAAAAAATACATCTCCTCACTATCCGCTAGCTGCCTGTCCCCTGAACACACTGTAAAAAAAACCCGGTCTCTGTAGACAGCCCAGGCTCCACAAACTGCGACAAAAACAAACTGCGCCACCCTGCACCACCAAACATAACAAACAGTGTTCCAGCCAATAACAAACAAGAATGATTTGGGGGTGGGGGTTGGGGGGTTAGTGCGGGGAGGGGACGGGGTGAGGAGGAGGGAGGGGCGAGCTAGCCTCCGTTTTGTTTGACAAGACTTCGAATGTCAACAAGAAGTGACATCACCCAACATCACTTAGAGCACCTTTAAGTAAAGTTCCTTAAGATGTATTAAAGTTCTAAGTGCAGTAATTTTACCTAGTTACTTTTCAAAACTTTAATTAACAAAGAAATTTCAATAAAGTTTGTTTTCATGTTTCAATTTGTATCATTTTTAAGCAGAGGACACGTTAACTGAAGAGGGATGTAGCAGGGCCCCCTACTACATATATTGTATAAAATGAAGTTGCATATTAAACCAGGCCTACAATAACGTGTAGGATGGCCTAAAGCCTTTATACTGTACCTTTTTTGCATAGAATACTAAGCTATTAAAATAATAATTTTAGGTATGATGTTATAAATCATCTTATAATGTTACACATGCATGTAGCACATTGAATCCTTAGGATGAACTGTATCTGTGGATGGCTACCTTAGAGACTAACTAATCTATAGGCCAGTAAGCCTATCATCAGTGGAGATTTATATTTGCTGATATTATGTTCAAATTATGTTAAGACATTTTTGTTTTTGAAAAAACTTTCTAAAATTGACAATAATTTGGTGGCCCCGCTGTAGTGACCTTGAGGACCCCCTAGGGTTCCAGGGCCCGCTGTTGAAGGTCTCTGATTTATATAAAGGAACAAACAGAGTAGTAAATAAATATTCCAGTTGTTATTGTGAAAACCTGCAGCCACATTTTGTTGTATTTTATTCTTCAGTTTATGGGGTTATCTCGTGTTATTTCTATCAGCCACTTTTGGGGCCAGATTTGTTCTGTGTGTTGGAACAGTTCTGTATTTGTTTCTTTAGGGGAAACTCTTTTCTTTCTTTTTTTTCACTGTTCGTTGTAACTATCTGGTTACGTACTTCCCAAGAAATTGTTGCAGTTCATGTAGCAAAGGTGACACTTCCTGTGTCAAAGTACACATTTTGCCAAGAAAAAAAAGCTGCCGCACACCCAGGTGTTGAGACAGGAAACGCAAAGCAGCAAGACTCAGGCTCACTGATGTGTAAAAAGTGGCAGTACGTCTGTTGTTCTATCTCCCCTGATTCGAGATTATTTCAGTAATACGCTTGCTTGTTAAAGAAAGTAAAAAAGCTACCCATGTCTCCTGAATGCCACGCTTCACTCGGCTTTATAGTCCAGATTTCGTTTTCACGTTTTGAAGCTTCAGGGGAACAGGAAGTTTATTCAGACAGTTTGTGTCTCAAAACCCACACAGTGAAAAACATCAGCCATCTGAGGGAGCCTGACGCCTCTCTAAGCCGTAGATATGAGTGTGGCTTTGCTGTTGTGATTTCTCGGTATTTCACGCTGCTCTGAGTTTCCAATCATGTGAGATATGAACCTTTCTGAGAAATCAAAACAGCAAAGCCACAAGGCAGCTCTTTATCTCTCTAACAGCGGTTGTCCACCGCTCAGAAGGTCGGTGGTTCGATCCCCGGCTCCTGCAGTCTACATATCAAAGTGTCTTTGTCATGATACTGAACTCCGGATTGTTTGCGATGCTGCGCCATCGGTGTGTAAACAGGGGCGTTTTTAGCCCTTTGATAGGGGTGCCAAAGCACCCCTAAACTTGATTCTGGCACCCCTTAAAAAAGTTATTGCTAAAAAAAAAAAAAAAAAAAATCTATCGTGAGCTAAGGAGTTCTGCTCTAGGAATATCACAGCATCGTGAAACTAAACCCTGAATCTAGACGCATAGATCATTCAGAAAAACATTCACAGTCATTTTCAGAAAATTTTTGCTTGTCAGCCATTAATCAAAATCGCATACATCTCTAATTTTTAAAAGTTATTGACAATGCATATTAGAAATGTCTGCTTATACAGAGATACATACCCATATCCCATTTCATTTGCAATACCACCTCACCTTTGTAGTAATGGCCCTGTGGATCAGCATTAAAGGAAGATTTCTCAGAATTGTTGGTGTCTTTCTAGTTACATAATTCAATGTTTCCCCTACCATGATGGTTCAAAATGATGTAAAATGCACAGTTAGAATAATGTTAAGAGGGTGCCCCACAGGGCCCCTCCTAGAATCGGCCCTGGTGTGCATGTTTATCTGATGAGCAGGTTGTATGGCAGCCCTGGCCACCAGTGAATGAATGTGTGTGTGATTAATGATGGGTGCTGTAGTGTAAAGCGCTTTGAGCGGTCACTAACACTAGAGAAGCGCTACATAAATGCACTCCATTTACTTTTTTTTTTTACATTAAAGTTGAAGTAAGTGATTCTGTGCAAAGATTGTTGATATTTAAACTCAACTGCCAAACAAATACAACCCCCACCCTTCATAAGCTCCACCCACATCCACATCCAACATCTGACTTTTTTTCGGCGTACGCCAATTTGGGCTTTTGGGCGCACGTACACTTATAGTAAGGATCCTACGCACAGTTTTATAAATTAGACCCCTGGAACATAGGGTCAGTTTCAGCAAATATGACAGAAAGGTAGTTTTATAAGACTTAGCTACTGCACCTTTAAGGGAAAATTTAGGGTACTTGTGCTTTACTTGAGTCTTTTCTTTCCATGTCACTTTGTACTTTGCTACATTTCAGACAGAAATATATACATACTTTTTACTCCACTACATTCATCTACTGTAATAACGCTAACGCATTCTCTGTTCTGTTCTGTTAAGCGTCCTGCACATGGCTGCGTGGCATGAGCGTGGCGTGAGCGTGGCGTGAGCGTGGCGTGAGCGTGGCGTGAGCGTGGCGTTTCTGTTGCGTGGCGGCTGCGTGTCGTTTTCTGTCTTTGCACACCAGAAACATGTCTGTACACATGTATGTTTCCCATAAACATAACCATAAATATATGCTGATTTGATTACAGCAAGGACAACGTCGGCAGTACTGATGGCAAAATAGGCTCCAGAATATTTCCTTCTGTATTGACAGGTGCAAATCGATAATTATTTATTCTTTTTTTTTTTTTATTACATTTATATCTGCGTTTATGTCAAAACCTCGAGACTTTCAAACATCAAAATGTCATTTATTAAATGTATTTATGTCAAAATGACATATAAACATATTTTCCTATTCTATTTTACCTGGAAAAGCTTCCAACACGCTTGCGTGGCACGTAAAAAATAGGCGTTGGTTCTATTTCTAGCAGGCCCGTGCCTGAGACGTGCGTGCCACGCAGGCAGTGTGGAAGCTCTAACCTGTTACCATGGGAGACGAAATAAAAAACGGACACGCCACGCAGCCAGTGTGCAGGAGGCCTTATTGTCCCAGCAGCCATGACAGTGAGCCTGCCTGAACAATAGCAGGACCCTGAAACCTTTACACCTCTGCTTTTCCTGTTGTAGCTCCTACACAAATGGTTATTTTACACAAGTATTTGTATAAAATAACCAATTTGTACATTGTTTATTAATATCATTTTTTTGAGCCTGACACCTACCTGCACACCATCCCTGGTCCTTTGCACACGGAGGACGAGTTGACTGTGGAGGTCTTTCAGCCGACCCAATGTTGTTGGGACTCCGATGCGCAGGAGCAGACAGTTCCCACAGCCGGACACAGACACCTCCGGAGGTCCCAGCACAGCTACAGACACAAACCAACTACCTTTCAGTCTACTGGGAGGAGATCCTAATAATCATTGTTTAAAAAAAAAAAAAAACTGAAGCAAAGATGTCATTCAGATGTTGGACGGAACTTGCACATTCACTCCTTTTACAACATGTTGAAAAAAGAAACCTCATGTGTACTAAGTACACTGCATATTCCATGTTTCTATGGACCAATTATTCTGTACGTTTGCCGTTGAAGTTTGCCACCATCTACCTTGCTCTCAGAACCACTGTGGCTTTTGGGTTTGGTTGAAGCAATGTGTGTAACTTTGAAATATAATAAGTGACTGTGAATTGAAGTTGTTTTTCTTATATCTTTTACTTTTTGCCATGCTGAAGGGTTAGTAGGGTGACGTTAGTTGCTTGTGAAAAGAAGTAAACATATCAATATGAAGTTTGAATGACAACAATGACAATAAATGTGACAAATGAAAGAAATCAGTGGATTGTGAGTCTTGTTTAAGCGCGTCGACCAAGGCACATTCTAAAAAGGACAAGAATAGATCGAATAAGGTGCTCCTTTAGAAGTGGTCGTCTCACTGTCTGACAGAGTATATAGTGTAAGTGTGTGTCTCAATCAGTATATTTCCATGCACATAATATTCCGGTTTTTGCACTAATTCCGAAAAAGGTGATATTCCGACTAAGCTGTTTACATGGCTAATGAAAGTAAGTATTCCACTAATATTCCTGTTTACTTGTAGCCGTGCAAAAAGGATTTTTTCAAAGTTAACCAGCGGTGTTGGACTTGTTGGACCGTGTGAACACAGCCTCTCTCTTCCATTCCTTCAACCAGCTTCTTGAAAAGGTCGGCCTAGTGATGTTTGAGCATATCCAAAAACCTGTTGATATCAAAGTCTTTGATAATGTTTAAAAGTAGCTGTGTTTCTCCTCATCGGGTCTGCAGCCTGGCAAACTGTTGGCTGGTTGGTTTGGTGTACAGAAACCATAGCAACGCACAGAGCGGACCATAAGGCTGCGGTGAAAACCCTGATTGAGACGCATATTCCGAATGCGCTGTACACGTCCAAAGAATGCCTCTAAAACCAGAACAATATCGGAATATATCTCACAAACACAAGGCCTTATTCGGAATATGCTGTTTACATGACCTGTGTAAGGTATTTTATTGTGTAAGCTCTCAGTTGAAGGTTAAGAGGAAGTCACAGTAAACATAGAGCTTTTATTGTGACGGGAAAACAGAAGTGGATAAAGTGTTGTATTTTGTTACGGTTGAGTGTGTCAGGGAGGAATAAAGTGAGACGTGCCGTGGCGTCTTGGTTCCAGCACTGGAAGCCTGGTCTTTATTTTACAGCCCAAACTGAGTCTAGACGATATAAGAAACCCTCGGTTACACCTGGAGAAATAAGGACCGACTGACAGTATGTACTGGAAGTGTGTGTCTCACTGACAGAGTATAGAAGTGTGTGTCTCACTGACAGTATACATATATGTGTGTGTGTCTCACTGACAGTATATATATGTGTGTGTCTCACAGAGTATACAGTGGGGGAAATAAGTATTTGACCCCTTGCTGATTTTGCAGGTTTGCCCACTTACAAAGAATGCAAAAATCTACAATTGTAATCATATGTACATTCTAACAGTGAAAGACAGAATCCCAAAGAAAATTCCAGAAAATCACATCATATGAATTTATTAAAATTGATAACCATCAGATGAGGAAAAACAAGTATTTGACCCCCTGGACAAACAGCAAGTATTCTGGCTCCTATAAGCCAGTTAGTCGTTCTTTAAGACACAGACCCAATCTGAACCAATTATCTACATCAAATACACCTGCCTCACCTCGTTACCTGTATAAAAGACACCTGTCAACACCCAAACAACCAGCATCCAACATCACCACCATGGGCAAGACCAAAGAGCTTTCTACGGACATCAGGGACAAGATTGTTGATCTGCACAAGGCTGGGATGGGCTACAAGAGAATCGGAAAGCAACTTGGAGAGAAAAGATCAACTGTCGGTGCAGTTATCAGGAAATGGAAGAAGCACCACACCACCGCCAACCTCCCTCGGTCTGGGCCTCCACACAAGATCTTGCCTCGTGGGGTGTCCCTGATCATGCGAACGGTGAGGAATCATCCCAAAACCACAAGGGGGAACTGATGAATCAACTGAAGGCAGCTGGGACCACAGTTACAAAAGAAACGGTTGGTAACACACTACGCCGTCATGGATTGAAATCCTGCAGCGCACGCAAGGTCCCCCTGCTCAAGAAGAAACATGTACAGGCCCGCATGAAGTTCGCCATTCACCACCTGGATGACTCAGAAGAGGCCTGGAAGAAGGTGATGTGGTCAGATGAGACCAAAATAGAACTTTTTGGCCTCAACTCAACTCGTCGTGTTTGGAGGCCAAAGAACACCGAGTACAACCCAAAGAACACCATCCCCACCGTCAAGCATGGTGGTGGCAACATCATGCTTTGGGGGTGCTTTTCAGCCAAGGGGACGGGACAACTCCATCGTATTGAGGGGAGGATGGACGGGGCCATGTATCGTGGAATTCTGGACCGACATCTCCTTCCCTCAGTGAGAGAGCTGAAGATGGGTCGAGGATGGGTGTTTCAGCACGACAACGACCCTAAGCACACCGCCAAAGCAACAAAAGAGTGGCTGAAGAAGAAGCACATCAAGGTTCTGGAGTGGCCTAGCCAGTCTCCAGACCTGAATCCGATTGAAAATCTTTGGAGGGAGCTTAAAATTCAAGTTGCCAGGCGACAACCTCGGAACCTGAATGATTTGGAGGCTGTCTGCAGGGAGGAGTGGGCCAACATCCCTGCCGAAATGTGCACAAACCTTGTCACCAACTATAAAAACCGTTTGACATCTGTGCTGGCCAATAATGGTTTTTCCTCATCAGATGGTTATCAATTTTAATAAATTCATATGATGTGATTTTCTGGAATTTTCTTTGGGATTCTGTCTTTCACTGTTAGAATGTACATATGATTAAAATTGTAGATTTTTGCATTCTTTGTAAGTGGGCAAACCTGCAAAATCAGCAAGGGGTCAAATACTTATTTCCCCCACTGTATACGTGTGTATTTCACTGTCTGACAGAGTATATAAGTGTGTGTCTCACTGACAGAGTATATAAGTGTGTGTCTCACTGTCTGACAGAGTATATAAGTGTGTGTCTCACTGTCTGACAGAGTATATAAGTGTGTGTCTCACTGTCTGACAGAGTATATAAGTGTGTGTCTCACTGTCTGACAGAGTATATAAATGTGTGTCTCACTGTCTGACAGAGTATATAAGTGTGTGTCTCACTGTGTGTGTGTCACTGTCTGACAGAGTATATAAGTGTGTGTCTCACTGTCTGACAGAGTATATGTCTCACTGTCTGACAGAGTACATAAGTGTGTGTCTCACTGTCTGACAGAGTATATAAGTGTGTGACTCACTGACAGAGTATATAAGTGTGTGTCTGTCTGACAGAGTACATAAGTGTGTGTCTCACTGTCTGACAGAGTACATAAGTGTGTGTCTCACTGTCTGACAGAGTATATAAGTGTGTGTCTCACTGTCTGACAGAGTATATAAGTGTGTGTCTCACTGACAGAATATATAAGTGTGTGTCTCACTGTCTGGGAGAGTATATAAGTGTGTGTCTCACTGACAGAGTATATAAGTGTGTGTCTCACTGTCTGAATATATAGTACACTGTCTGGGAGAGTATATAAGTGTGTGTCTCACTGACAGAGTATATAAGTGTGTGTCTCACTGTCTGACAGAGTACATAAGTGTGTGTCTCACTGTCTGACAGAGTATATAAGTGTGTGTCTCACTGTCTGACAGAGTACATAAGTGTGTGTCTCACTGTCTGACAGAGTATATAAGTGTGTGTCTCATTGTCTGACAGAGTACATAAGTGTGTGTCTCACTGTCTGACAGAGTACATAAGTGTGTGTCTCACTGTCTGACAGAGTATATAAGTGTGTGTCTCACTGTCTGACAGAGTATATAAGTGTGTGTCTCACTGTCTGACAGAGTATATAAGTGTGTGTCTCACTGTCTGACAGAGTATATAAGTGTGTGTCTCACTGTTTGACAGAGTATATAAGTGTGTGACTCACTGACAGAGTACATATGTGTGTGTCTCACTGTCTGACAGAGTACATAAGTGTGTGTCTCACTGTCTGTCAGAGGCTGGAACTGGCCAGACACGGTCCACGGGGACGTCTGGGTGGCTGTGAAGGCCTGGACGCGGGCTTGGTAGTGAACCAGCGGGTCCTTGAAGGCTCGGGTTAGGTTACACGGCTGTCTGGCCGTCAGCTGCGAACATGCAGCCACTGGCCTCCATACGTTCCTTCTCCTGGGGGGGTGGGGGGAAGAGAAAATACAGAGGGACTGAGAATAAAAGACAATCCAAGACCACTGGGAAGAACAATGTTCCAGCCTTTCACCACGGCAGGTGAAGGCCAATGTGGAGAGGGAGGCAAGGGTTCTTGTCAACAAGCTGATTAGAAAGGGGGGGCTGTGTGCACATCATCCTGATACCAGGAACTCACTTGTTATGATATTGGTCACAGTTACGCAAAAAGGAAAGTGCTTAGTCACAGGCTTTAAGAGAAACAAAAATGAAACATAAGAGTTAAATATATATATATATATATATATATATATATATATATATATATATATATATATATATATATATATATATATATCAACAGGTGCTGGATCGACTGCCATGCAGCGGTGGAATGTAACTAAGTACATTTACTCAAGTACTGTACTTAAGTCCAAATGTTGAGCTACTTGTACTTTACTGTATCTTTTTCTTTTCATTCCACTTTCTACTTCTACTCCGCTACATTTCTGAGAGAAATATTGGACTTTTTACTCCACTACATTCATCTGTTACAGCTTTAGTTACTAGTTACTTTAGTTACTCCACTACATTCATCTGTTACAGCTTTAGTTACTAGTTACTTTAGTTACTTTATCTGTTACAGCTTTAGTTACTAGTTACTTTAGTTACTCCGCTACATTCATCTGTTACAGCTTTAGTTACTAGTTACTTTAGTTACTCCACTACATTCATCTGTTACAGCTTTAGTTACTAGTTACTTTAGTTACTCCGCTACATTCATCTGTTACAACTTTCGTTACTAGTTACTTTAGTTACTCCACTACATTCATCTGTTACAGCTTTAGTTACTAGTTACTTTACACATTCAGATTCCTGCACACAGAACACATGTAGTTTATAAAATCTGATGTTTGATTATAAATGTAACTAGCCAACAATACAACGGCCTACAAGTCCAGCTGAAGTGATTACTTTTAATACTTTAAGTACATTTTCCTTGTGGTACTTACATACTTTTACTTAAGTGACATTTCCAATGCAGGCCTTTTACTTGTAGCAGAGTACTTTTACTTTAGTAAAGGATCTGAATACTTACCATATACTGCCATGAAATGTGGGACATTCATGTTCCCCTCAGGATAATGTGTGATAACTTTGGTGATCCCTTGACAATAATTTCAAGTAGAACGTACCGCTCAGTATATGCCTCGGTCTCAATTCTTTAAAAAAATACTAATTTAAAGGAATCCCTAAATGTGTTTCGTTTATGTAAAAATAAGAAAAGAAAAGAAAAAAAAAAGTCAGCTTATATATCTCACATAATGTTGTTCTCAGTTAAATATGGATATGTGTATGGCCTCACAAATCCAGAATGGATCTGGCTCGATCCCTTCTCCCAAGCTGATCTGTAAACGGTGAAAGGACACTGGTGCTGCCATTGAAGTCTAAAACGACATGAACCATCCAGGAAATGCAGACAAAAAACAAAATTACACAACAAAAAGTTCTGTGCCCTCTTTAAGAGCTGCAGATTGTTTGTGAATTTGGCTTTTGGTCAACTCACTGCTAGTCTGGATCAACACAAGTACATTTCCAGGATAAAGCCTGACACCCGGCGCTCAGGTCTGGGCCCTCCTGCTCCCTGTGAGCTGCTGTTCTCAGACTCCCTTCGCTTTGGGAAACAACAACCAACTTCCAACTAGCGAGCTACACGCTGAAAATGACAAGTTTTTAAGAAAATTTGGATGGTGTGATAAGGCAGTCCTGCTTGGTTCTTTTAGGGAATGATTGTTAAGATTTACAAAGAATATGTTTAGGTCATTTCCTCTCTAACTGGGACATTTTGGGACCGATTGGTGGGATTGCTGTGGACGTAGTACACACGGAGATATACTGGTAAGAGCCAATTCGGTTTAACCATGTATCAGCTCATTTAATTAGTTCCCTTTACTGTATTATGTCAACAGGTAACTTTGTTTAATATTGTATGTGGTGTTTTCTTTTTCAGTGTGCAAATGTCCCACCAGAACAAGTTCCCTCCTGAGACTTTTTAGCAGAGCCACCGTCGCTGCGTCCGGAGCTTAACGCTAGATAATGATAATGATTCATAAATAATGGTCCTTAGTCTGCCTTGCTGTGCTTATCGAAGACTGGGTTGAAATAATCCATTCTCCAATTAAAATCTCTGTTGAGTGATCTGATATCGATTAATAAAATCCCCAAATCAATCTTTAAATATATGCCTTATAACCATGGAAAAAGTACTTTTAAACTAACTTTTTGGGCGTCAATTCTTAATGTAAATGTATTATAAAATATATTTAAGGGTTGCATCTTGATTGCACAATTTTGCAGCAGAAGTTCTCTCTTTTTTTTAATATCCAAGCTAGTCTATATCCACGACGTTCTAATACCAGGATTGCTCCGGTGCCGCCGGAAAATCCTGCCTCTTTTCGGCCGTGTTTCCGTCACCTTCCTCTTTCTTATCGCCTCTTCTTCCCGCTCTATCGTGGCTTTCTGTGGACTGAATACCTGAGGCTGGAGGTTTGAACGGCGAAGTGGGCGTCAGAGGGGGTGTCGAGGCCAGGCAGGAAGCGGAGCGTGTGCTCCATGTTGAAGGAGGAGATGGAGACATTGGAAGGCGCCGGGAGGGAAACACACACCCCTGCACATGAGGACACAAGGACAACATGAACTATGAAATTCCAGAGTGACAGTGACAATATTAGAATTCAGTAATATTTGGTTGGTCTGTCTTATTATTTTATAACTCTGCAACACTAAACATTGCTGCACAAATCACAGAAACATTTCCTGCAAGTGTGGCATGCATCTAAGCGAGCCCATTCTGAGCTCTACAAGCAAAGTTTGACAGAATAACATAGCCTTTACTCCTCCTGCCAACATCCATATACACTTGTACACACACCTTGCACACATCTCAGTCCAAAGGTGTAAACACAGAGAGACGGAGAGGATTAAACACACACACAACGTCCCTTCACAACGCTAATAAAGCTGACCTGAACAGTGACAACATGCATTCATTCATCTCAACATATTCACCATACTTTCTCCCCACATCCAACCCAGGGAGCATTACCAAGGTGTAAAAGCAGAAGGAGAAGCATCCACAGCCCCATCTTCCCTCCATGGAATGTGTGTTGGCTCGCAGTTAAACGTCTCGCACAAGAAAAGGCTGGTTTTAGGGTTAGAGTACACACAACATATAGAGAGGGATGGGAGGGAGCTGGGGTATGTGTGGGGGTTGGGAAATGAACACCGGTTGTTGTCATATGCAGCGCTGAGTTTCTGTTTCCCCAGAAGTCCCTCCCTGTGCATATTGTCCTTCCAGTCCCGCATTTAACTGAGTGAGATCTCACAGTCACACACTCGACTTCAACGTCACCTTGTTTCTTCTTCTGGGACTTTTATTTCTCCTTCTTGTGTTTAGTATATTCGTCTGGGCTTTAGTATCTTTTTGTACAAAGTAAGCGTGAAGAATTTGTACTTTTTTTACTGCAATTATATGACAAACTATGGCTTGCATTGTAAAAATGTAACTTTTATTAGTTGTGAATTGTACATGTTTATGGCTGAGTAATGAGCATGACATTACAATTTTATAACGAGTATAAAAATAAAAAAATGTCACATAAATGGAATTTATTCGATTATATTGCTGAAATAAAGTTGGCTGCATACTTCAACTAGACACAATACATTATCCTACTATCCTGATACAATGTGTCTTCCAATAAGTGCAATGTTATTATGATTGTACATTGAACATGACGATGATATGGCAAAAATAAAAACAGAATGGCATGTATGTAACCATGTCCTGTAGATAACTGTGTAACATTCATCCATATTCCTCATTCACAGTTCAAACATGATCAGAAATGCATGATGTATAAGAACCTAAACAGTCAGTCAGGATTTAAAAAAAAATGTAAATACATGATGATGATGATGATGACGACTACTATCATCTCTGAATCATGAATATTTGGAGTTTTATAAATTTAAATGTGCTGCATACATGACCTTAAAGTGTTTCTGTTTGTAAGAGTAATCTACAAATCACAAAGTATAAAATGTCTCAATTGATGAACCTGACACTTATTTTAAATATATTTCAAATTCCACAAATTGTTGAGGTTTCATTTGATTTCATTCTGATTAGGCAGCTAATAGGGTCAGCTCTAGTCTCACTATATAGAGCTGAAGTGAATAAATTCTGATATGGACATAGCTAAAAAAATTACATTACTCATGTGGAGCTTTTATGCAAACTACTATTCTGCCTTCGCTATATTCACAAAGTTTCAGTGCATGTCGAAGGAGCATATTTCAAGTTTGAATATTGCCCTAAGAAGCTCCCAGACTGTAAATCACCAGTCAGAAATATTCAGTATAATACACTGGATGACATGTGACATGTACCTGCTTTCTCTCTCCCTGGACTATTCTACTCAAGTGGCTTTCCCACAACGCTCTCAGCTCCCAAAGACGAGAAATAAAAGAGTTGCAGGTGGCATTGTACACACCGTGCCAGGAGTTAAAGGACGAGTACACGGTGTCCTGATTAAAAAGCGTCAGCTGTAGTAGGACAGAGACCCGGCAACAAACAGTTTGTTTACCTGGAAGCTAAAGAAGTACAAAATAAATGGGATGTTTTTGAAAGATTTATAAGTACAGTGACTTGAAAAACTGATTCACTTTAGTTGCCCCAAATGATTGGCTCTATGTATGAGCTGTTCTAATTTCTATTAGGGGTGGTATGGTTCAAGAAAAAACATCTGAACCGCTTGGTCCGCTTGTCTCGGTTCGGAATGTGTGTGTGCCACACGGTTCGACACATGCGCAATGTGGCCTCGTGCCCGTCTGGGACCTCAGAGTGTTTCCTTTTCGCGTGAAAGAAGAGGTGTGGACAAGTTATCAACAAAATTTACAGCGAAAGACGGTGCAAAACATTTCTGGCCGTCCTGCCAACCTGTAGACATTTTAACATCAATGTACTGTAACGTTTTTTCACTCGCTGAAGCGGCTGGCGTTTAGATCCTGTCAGGTCTCCCCGCGACTGACACACACACACACTCATTATTTAATACTGTATCCTACATTGTGGATAATTAAGCTATATATCATATGCTGAAGTATATTTCTGGAGTGTTAAAGATTAAAAGAAAAAATAACAAGAACCGTACAGAACCGAAAACCGTGACCCTAAAACCGTGATAGGAACCGAACCGAGGGTTTTGTGAACCGTACCACCCCTAGTTTCTATGTAATAGGCCAGGGGTCTTCAACGTTTTTTAAGGCAAGGACCCCTTAACTGGAAGAGAGACGGCGCAGGGACCCCCTACTACATATATTAAACTGGGCCTACAATAACCTGTAGGGCGGACTAAAGCCTTTATATACATACCTGTAATACTAAGCTATTAGCATAGTTGTTTGCATGATTTTATAAATCATGTTTTAATGTTTTACATGTGGCACTGTGAATCCTTAGGAATAACTGTATTTGTGGATGGCCTTAGTGACTACCTTACCTATAGGCCAGTTTGCTTATAATATGTTGGATTAATTTGGAGGCCCCCCTGCATTCACTCTGAGGACGCCCTAGGGGTCACGGACCCCTTGTTGACGATCCCTGTAATAGGCAATTAGAGGCTGGAGTGTTGGGGCTATTTTTGTTGTTGTTGTAAAAGTGTATTTTTCACAATGTGCTTGATTACTGACAGATGTGTTTTTTTCTTTTGATTTATGAATTAATAACCATTTTATTATTGTGCAATTACTCCTGGATGCATTATGGTTAAGTAGATGATGGTCGCCTGTGGTAAAAGGAAGGGGCATTGATACTCAGACGTGTTGTCATGTTTTTTGATTGTTTTAAGTGAAAATAAATCAGCTGAAATGAAGGCAACAGTGTCGGCTACTGCGGAGTGTGGTGGTGATGGCGCAGTGGATATAACACGTGCCTTTGGTGCGGGAGACCCGGGTTCAATTCCCACTGCGATACATCAACCAATGTGTCCCTGAGCAAGACACTTAACCCCCAATAGCTCCAGAGGCGTGCGGCCTCTGACATATATATAGCAATTGTAAGTCGCTTTGGATAAAAGCGTCAGCTAAAGGACATGTAATGTAATGGAGTGGTGAGTCCATGCGAGTCAAGAAGTGGAGTTTAAAAGAGCACTACAGGCAGACGGTCTGAACCAGATTTATACATGAGAACGTGTCTCCGGCAGTTTGTGCTAAAGAAAAAATGTTAATTGATTAATGTGACAAGTTTTCTTAATCACTCAAAAGTGCCACTTATATTAATAATATTACTTACATTAAGAACAAATGTTTGTGGGGCGCCCTGGTAGCTCACCTGGGCGACGCATGTACCAACGCTCAGTCCATTGTGGAGCGGCCCAGGGTTCGATTCCGACCTGGGGCCCTTCGTACACATCTTCCCTCTCTCTCCCCCCGCTTCCTGTCTACAACTGTCTTATCAATTAAAAGAACAAATGTTTGCACGAGCGGTTCCTGCATGAGGCCCATCGTTTTAGACGACTGATTTTATAACTGTACGTGTGAGAGGAGTTATGTCCATGCTGCACTGAGCATTACTCATCACAGTATATCAGAGCTCAGGGTCTGGACTCAGTTGGTGGAAATGTATTTAGACCAGTCTGATTCCATAACACTGGTGATAACACATTATTAATAGGGATGCCAACTGGCTAAATGGATATAAATGTGTAAAGGTTGAGACAAAAAAATGAATGGCGATGCAGTTTTTAAACGGCCTAGGGCGTAACCTACTTTAGTTTCACGTTTGACTTCACACGTGACTACGTCTTCTTAATTTATTAATTTGAAGAGATTTCTTTTTTTCTTTTCATGTGGGATTTGTTTAAAAAAATATCTAATTATTGTTTTTTGATTTCACTTTGAAAGTTATTTGAGATAAAATACAAGTTGAGTGTCCCTTTTGATAAGAGATAAGAGGTTTATAGAAATAAAGGAATGTTTTTTAGTCATTTGTTGGAAGAAAAAAAACAAACTCAGAGAATGGTATCGCCAACTTAAAATCCTGAACCGAATCGGGAGTTGAGTGTATCGTTGTAAACACTATGAGACTGTAAAACGACGTGAAACGGACTAATGTCCAGCTGGAAAACCGCAAGACTTCTATAATAAGTCCTGTCAGACATCTATGGACGCCTCATATATCCAGAGAGCTCGTCCACCTCATCTTCCTCCTCGTCTTCGTCATCGTCAGAGTAGGAAACAGTTGCTATGGAAACGTGCTTGGCGTCCGTAGTTTGTGAGGGCGGAGTTGGGATGGTGCGGTACACCTCTGAAGCAGAGGAAGACTCTGTCTCCACCTCCTTTTCCTCGCCATGCGTGCCGAAGGTCAGCGTGAAGAGGTTGACATTCTGGCTGTCCCCGTTTCCCGCCACCTTCTCCTCCGCCTTCTCTGGCTGGATTGTTCCTACAGTCAAAAGGTCTGCGTCCGCAGGGCCTGAACTCGTCTCTGATATCGGCAGAGAATCCTTGGGTCCAGCACGGGAATGTGTCTCTGCAGAGACGGAGGGTTCGGGCTGGGGATGGAAGAAGTCTGATGGCGTTTGGTCTGAGGAGAAGCTCGGCAGCAACGGCTCCGGCTCGGCGCATAAAGGAGCCGACAACAACGATGGAGATGAGTAGGAGGAAGAGAGCAGGTTAGTGCCCCTCCGCAGTTTATACCCTCCTCCTCCGGTCCCACCAGTGCTCTCTGTTTCACTCTCGGCGTCGCTCTGGTCTGATGTTTGGCTGGTCCTCTTTTCGCCTGAAGAGGGCGCCGTTGGATTAACATCCAGGAGAGAAGACAGGGACGTCTTGCAGGATGCGACCACTACAAGCCCTTCTATGTGATGGATGTCCTGAGACACAGAGAGAGAGAGAGAGAGAGAGAGAGAGAGAGAGAGAGAGAGAGAGAGAGAGAGAGAGAGAGAGAGCAAATGAAATATGTTAAAACCAATAAAGCAGATTAACAGTAGTCCAACCATCTTGTTTTTAGATAGCAGATATTCAACAGCCCTTCCGCCTGCTGCTCCCATACAACTGAAATCTCTTGATTTTTAGTCAGCATGAAAGGAATCAGTGATATTTGACTACTTGTTTCAATCCCTTTATCAAATGAATGGTACTTTGCTCTGGGAGGCTGGGACACAGAGTCAGTTCTTGTATAAAGTCCTTGGAAGCAATACTTGAGTAAAAGTACAAGTATCTATACCAGAAAATGATTTTGGTAGAATTTAAAGTCCCCCTTATTGAATATTACTTGAGGAAAAGTCTTAAAGTATCTGATATTTACTGTACTTAAGTATCAAAATGTACTTAATATTAGAAGTTAAAAAAAATAAAAAATAATTTTGATTATGAACTTTATTGTGGCTTCCTTATATTATAGCATAATATTCAGGGTTTCCACACCTTCTTAAACATCAAGTCTGACATCAACAAAGAGAAGAACAGAAACAGAATTACATTTTTTTGTGAGAAAGACTCTTTCTTTCCAACTATGCAGTGTTGTAATAAAGTTTTCCGGAATTATAAATAAAGTAAAGTACAGGTACGTGAACATTCTACTTAAGTACAGTGACAAAGTATTTGTACTTTGTTACATTACAACACTGCATAGAGTTGTCATTAGTGTGAGAGTTAATTAAGGCTAACTGTAGGGCTGCAACAAATGTAATATATATATATATATATATATATATATGTTATTCACTATTGATAAAAATAAATTAAAATACATTCAGTGGCAACTTTGTTAGGTACTAGGGGTGGGGGGTGGGGAATCGATACAGCATAGTATCGCAATATTATCCGTGGCAATACTGTATCGATACACGGATGCCAAGTACTGACCTTTTATTATATAAATTGCACATGAGAATGTAACCTTTTGGTACTAGAATAATAAGGTATTTGCTTTTTCAGTCCACTAGATGGAACCCTGAAATGAGAAGAAAGTTTGTTCACCTCACTGAAAAATCAATTGCTGACAAACTCATAAGACATTTTTTTTCTTTAGACAAAACAGATGTTGACAAAGTTTGGTTTTGGGGGACATCATTTGAATATGAGTTTGAAAAGTTTAAATTCAAATGTTTATCACTGAGGTCATAGTTAAAGGTGTGTTTTGTCCTCCCCAATGCACTCATACATTACAATGGGGGGAGGGAATGGCAGAATATTTGGGGGGGATGGCAGAATATTTAAACACAGCTGCCGTCCATTACATCACTATCACTGATTCACATGACCTTGATGCTCAAACATGGAAGTGAAATCGCCCTTCCTCATGGTGACACAATGTCAACACAAAGTTGAGATTATAGGCCTCATTAAATTAGACTTTATGGCAACAGTATTTTATGTGTGTATATATATATATATATATATATATATATACACACACACACACACACACACACACACACACATACACACTAGGGCTGTCAAAATTAACGCGTTAATTTTTGCGTTAATTTTTTAATATTTAACTCGTTTATTAAATTAACGCAGCTGTGTTTGTTTACTTCATGTGGCGGCTGAGAAACGTAATACGTCTACATAACAGCAGGCGGCGCTACTCTGTATTGTTGCCCAAGTAATGAAAACCGGCAGCTGATTGGACGAACGCGTCACATGGGTTTGTTTTCTCCGGATATTGAGAGCCAGACTGTCATGGCGGCCGTTCAGAATACGATCTCATATTGTACTAAAATAGTTCACTGAAACATGTTTCTGAAAACATTTTAAGCGAGAAATAGGCCGTGCAGTTGCTGAATCTGTCTTCATCTCAGCTCAACAAAGGTCAGTTTAGAAGATTGTCGTCAGATTTTGAGAGACTCTAGTCACCTCATTCCGCTCGCCATTTCCGGGTGAGTCCCGACTGCCCTGCTGCCGACTTAACTCTCGGCTCGTTGGAGATGAACTGAACTCTCGGCTCGTTGGAGATGAACTGAACTCTCGGCTCGTTGGAGATGAACTGAACTCTCGGCTCGTTGGAGATGAACTGAACTCTCGGCTCGTTGGAGATGAACTGCGCTTCGCCTGTAAAGTAGACGAGAGCAGGCGACAGCAGCCGGGGACGGTGACAGAAATCTGCTCTCAAGTCAGACAGTTTCTAGCCGTTTCTATATATATATATATATATATATATATATATATATATATATATATATATATATATATATATATATATATATATATACATACATATATATATATATATATATATATATATATATATATATATATATATATATATATATATATATATATATATATATATATATATATATATACATTATATATATATATGTGTGTATATATATATATATATATATATATATATATATATATATATATATACACATATACATACATACATATATATATATAATGTGTATATATATATATATATATGTGTATATATATATATATATGTATATATATATATATATATATATATATATATACATTATATATATATATATGTGTATAATGTGTGTATATATATATATATGTGTATATATATATATATATATATATATATATATATATATATATATATATATATATATATATATATATATATATATATATATATATATATACTACTTAAAATGACAACAGAAAATAAATACTTTAACAGATTTCACATATCTCCGTAATTCAAATCGACGGCCATTTGTCTACCCAAAGTGATTTTTGTGTTTGCGCAACGTCATGGTGATGTGGCCTGATTAACTGACTAATCAAATGTTATAATAATGTTATAATTTTAGACAAATTCAGAAGGACGTTTCCATTGAATGCGGTTATATCTTTACACAAGCTATCAGTTGCTAAACCGAACCAAACTCTTAATGCGTCACAACAGGAACAGCGGCTGACCCTCGTAGGGATTCTTGCTCAAAGACACTTTGACAGAATGGATGCTTAGCTGTCCTTTAAGCCCGACCTCAACTTATCAGACTGTTCACATGTGTGCATGTTCCGACATTTGACAAAAATGAAGCTGTATCCCTTCTGTGCTATCAGGCGACATGTTTCCCAGCAGTGGAAATGTTGCTGAATCATATTAAAGGAAGTGGGGTTCCACAAAGTGCGGGGGAAAGAAACTGTTGGTGAGCAACGGATGGCCTCCAAATTCCGCATTTAATTTATCGGCCACATACAAGTCCGGGGTGAGGGGAAACCCCCTCTACATCTCGCTGTCACTCTGGTTGACTTAAGGTAATTAATAATGGAACATGAAACTACATATTATTTTACAAGAAAGCGTCCTCAAATCCCCCTGCATGAGACAAACACCACAAAAATGTAAAGGTTAACTGTAACTGACGCCCACGCCCAAACCAGTTCTTACATCCCAGCGTGCTGTAATAAAATAAAGCCAATGACTGATATGAATTTTCAAAAGTTTCAAAAGCTATTGGTGACTGCCAACTGAATAATGATCTCACTTTAGAAACTGCCAACCCCCCTATGTTTTTTTCCAGGTTCATAACTTGTAAAATCGTAGCAATGTAAAACATTACCAGTTGTGGGCCTGATGCAGTTTAAAACTTGAAAATGTCTACAGAAATAGGTTGCAATTAAAGAATCGGAAAGATTGAGGTAAGAGATTGTTGTTGAAATGTTCCGGAAGAAGAAAGAATACATGTTTAAATTGTAAAAAATAGTATTTCTAATATGGTATTTTATTTCAGAAAAAAAAGGATAGCTTTAGTTATTCCCCCAAATCCATCAGAGTATTATCTTGGAAAATAGTAACTAATAAAGAAGGAAAAAGGCAATTATGTAATTGATCGGACGGATTAGTATTTATAAGTTTGTGTGCGCTTCAAATGTGAGCTTGATGTCCAGATAAATGACATAATCTGCATATAAGAGACAAGTAGAATGTTCACAGACTGTAGGTAAGTCATTAATGTACAGGAGAGTAATGTTTGGGGTCTGTTTGATACATAAGGAGAGAAGATATTCAAAACAAAGCGAAAACATTCGAAGACTTTAACTGAGGAACATGATTTACATGTCAAGTGCGTGGATAATGCTCCAGTGACAACACATTGCTTGAGGAAGGTGCACAATGAACTCCTTTTTCCCCTTTGGTTTGGTGTTTGGACAACGTTCATCTATACATCAACAATAATAGATATAATAGTAAAGTCCTGGACAATTATTTCCATTACTGCAGAGACAGGCATTTAATGTCTAACATTAAGAAATGTTATATAACTGGAAATTACAAACTAGAAAATGTGATATGAAAACTAAAATACAAGAAGGTATCAGCTATAGAAATAAAATTGCCATTGGTTTGGTTTGATTTCGATCAATCCATTTTTTTTTTTAATCGAGGACTGGATGGTTCGAGGTAAAGCATTAACGTTATTCTCCAGGTGAAACTGAGCAGGGGTACTGCTGCCACTGACGGCCACTGTACGTGACATGAAAAAGGGATATCACAGGTGGCATGTCAGCAAAAGTCGCCCAAGTCAGAAATGTTCATATTGTACACATTTTATTTGTGTTTATCTCACCCAGAAAAGCAACAGAATCAATTGCCCAGCGAGACACTGTCACACCTCTACAGCTGCAGTGGCTCATCACAGACACGGACCAACAAACTAGATGAGAATTAAATAACATGCATAAAGGGTACTCAGATATGGAGTATTTCTTTAGATCTACAGGCCTCATTTTTCATTTTTGGACCATCTAACGTCTACACCACCACTGGCAGCTCAATAACAAGACAAACTAGGTACATCAAACAGATGTTGCAAAAGAAAAAAAGAAAAGAAAATGGAAGAACAGCACAGTTGCCTGCAGCCGTCTGCCTTTTCGTCTTACACCACAGTTCAACCACAGGCATGGCACATTACACTCGAGTAATGTGCACAAAGTGTGTTTCCGCCGGCAGTTCTTTCCTAATTTACTCAGAAAAAGTCAAACCACAAACAAAACGACATATTTACTATATGGTAAAGAAAATAACAACACATCATGTCAAACTGGATCATGTTGAACTGTACTTTAAATGACTACAATTCAAGTTGTCTATTCCATATCACACTACAGATGATTCTACTTCAAAGAGTCTAATAGTGAGATGACAGAGATCTAAAACCACAAAAGTTCTTAAGTAGCAACACTATGGAGACAGTACTGTAGTGTACACAAATATGTTTCACTACTTTTTTTGCATTCAAAAGGACCTCTTCAGATCTACTTCCTTTTGAATATTAATGTAATGCTAGAGATGTGGCATGCCATTTTTCCAGTAATGACTTCTGACTATTTGCTCATTTAAAAAAATAAAAAAGCCAATTAAAAAAGTGAGTGAAAACTTTTAAACCACCAACAAATTTACTAATTAACTTAGAGGGGCAGTCTGGGTTCCTTCCAACAACTGCTTCCTTTAGTGCTGCAACACCAGCTACGGATTTCAACACTACAATGGATTCTGTTACTTACCAGGACTGATGGTAATGACCACCTCCTCAGACAGATGAAACCAGTAAAGACCAGCAGGGCCACCACGACCAAAACCAACATCACCAACAAAATCAACAAGGCTGCGATCCATGGGTCTGCAGAGAGGAGAGGGCATCATGGGACATATTACTCACACATAAACACAGAGGGAGCCAGGGGCCAAAATAAAATAAACAAATCACTCTAAAAAATCATTTAAATCTGCAAAGTAACTAAAGCTGTCAATAAATGTAGTGGAGTAAAAGTATATTTCCTTCTGAGATGTAGTAGATTAGAAGTCAAAGTTAGCTTAATATGGAAATATTAAAGTACAAGTACCTTAAAAAAATTGTACCTTAAAAAATAAGTAAAGAAAAGAACAATTCAACAGAGGTCCGGGCTAAGCCCCCGATGTCCTCAAGTCCTAGAGACGCCGCTACCGCTCACTATCCAACCAGACAGGACACACTTAAGCGAACACAGCTGATATCTAATCTGCGCATCTGATCACAAAAGTCGCATTGAAAAGTAAAGTGGAACTTTAAAGCTTATAATTGCAATAAAACCTTTGTGAGTAACAAGGCACTACTCTGGCTACACTTGTTCAGGCATAAACATGTAAAATATGTCAGTGTGCTCTCATTCGCTGCAGCTGTGTTACACAGCACAAATAGCAAACTGCTACAAACATGCTAAAACTTTTTTGCTGTCTGATTTGTAGTCTAACTGTTGTCTAGCTGTCTATCTCTTCAGCAAATGCTTGTAAACTCAGCTGGTTGCTAAGGCAAACCAGTCTCTTTTTTTTCTCTCTACCAGCGGCCCATATGGCTAATTAATAGTCACGTAAGTGAGTAAATAATATGGCTAATAAGCCAGGGGAATTGAAAACACCGGTGTGGCTGTGCAAGGCCTTTAAGATGATGTGGCATTTGAAAAACATAACAGTAGGAGAAACATGCACACAAACACAGTGACCTGTGCCTGCAGTGAAGACACCAGGGGTGGAAGCACACACAGGTTGGCTGTATCTGGATGTCCTAGGCGCAAAACCGTCTGAGAAGCAGACTGAGACACAGTACTCTCTGCCAGATGCCAGACCCTCCAAAGGCACTCGTCTCAGAGACCTGATGGATTTATACTGCACACAGAGAGAACACAGACAGATGTCAGATTAGTACAAGAGAAAAAACAACATAACAAACACAGCATTACCACCATAGATTAAACCATAGGAAGCTAATGCTATGGTAAGGTCAAGTGGCAACTTCTAGGCCTGAAAAAAGCATGCCCAGCAATTGAATGCGTTAGTGCCTTAAACCTGCATTCTAACTTCCAGCATGGGGGCGACTCCCCTGGTTCCAAAAAGAAGTCAGATTCTAAGTTAAGTAAGTAAGACATTAAGGTTATCAATAACACTAAGATGCCCTTGCCACCTATTATTGATGGCACTACTGGGTCTGAAAATATTGCTAAACTGTGGAGAAAACATTATGGGGATAATTGTGTTAAAAGTGACAAGTTATGGTTGGTGATCTTTCCAACCACGATGGTGTGGTAATTAGACCTGATGGAGTGTGCTATGCCACTGAGAAATGGGCAGCTAACAAAGCATGTGGCTTTGACCAAACGACAGAAGAACATCATTAGTGTGCTAGCCGAAGGCTGATTCTATTTTATCTTTCCTATTAGTGCCTGTAGTCAAAGACAAAACCGGTAAAAATAACCAGCAAGACCAATTGCCCTGGCACTTTGCAAAGTATTAGAACCAATCTGGTCAGATAGGCTTCAAGAATACCTCATAACCACTGAAAATGTATTTGGTTTCAAATTTGGTTGTTATTGAGTATAGAAGACATAACATTACAATATTTATGTGTTGTCTGGATGCGTCAAAAGCCTTTGACCGTAGAAATCATGGAAATTGTTGACTAAATTGAGCAAGGGGCCCCCAATATCTGATAAGGATTTTGCACTTTTGGTATATGCATCAAACCATGCAGGTTAGATGGGATAAAAGTATATCTGTACCCCTCTTAGTGACTAATGGGGTCCGACAAGGGGGAATACTGTCACCTCTTCTCTTCAATTAGTATACAGAGGATCTTTCTAAAAGTTAAAAGAGTGCAAAACTGGATGTATGGTCTTATTAACTATCTAATGTAGGCTGATAACTCAGTATAGTGCTGGCCTACAGTATGTTGCCCACAGTATGGTGTGCAGTATGAATTAAATTTAACTCTAAAAAGACTGTTACCATGATTACATTACTGAAGGAGGATCAGAGGAACGTTTTTCATTTGTTCTTTATGGCAGACAAAGCACTGAACGTGGTAAACAAAGTGAGATATTTGGGTCACATCATCAGGAATCATTTATTTGATGGTGGTGATGATGATGATGATGATGATGATAATGATGATGATTATGTGCAGCGCCAGTGCTGCAAAGCTGTATACTCAAGCCAATTTGCTGGCACGCTAATTTCATATGCGCACAGTTAAAACAGCCCGTTTTAGAGCCTACTGTACTCCACTCTATACATCCCACTTGTGGTGCAGCTATTGTAGGCAAATATATAATAACAGCCTTTATATTCAGAAAAAGGCCTTATTCGGAATATCCAACCGGAATATGCTGTTTACGTGACCTATAGGGCTGTCCTCGACTAAAGACATTCTAAGTTGACTAGCACTTATACGATTTTGTCGACTAATCAATTAGTTGATTTAATAGACAGAGCTGTGCGCTTTGCGAGGTGGTTAAGACTAGAAAAGCACAATATAAATGTAGTTAATTAACCATCTGTAAAACTGCGTTTTTCCACAATTAATCCTGCAAAAGCACCACTTTAAATTTTGTGTTTACCATAAATGTGCTCAGAAGTTTCTTGGAAATAAGTAATTAAGCATGAATAAGTACAAAAAAATGACAAATCGACTAAAGAAATGGCAGCCCTAGTGACCTGTATCAAATTCAGAATATTGTCATATTCGGAATAATAGTGGAATATTGGTGTGCATGTAAATGTACTCAATGTTGCAACTTCACCCCCCGAATCGCAACGAGTCCACCGAACTATAGGAGTGAAAGCGCCCTAAAACTCTCATGACTCTGTATGTGAGTATATGTACAGCACTGAACTTTGTCTGTATTGCTGCCTGAGTATCCTGTATCCTGTATCCTGAGTCTGTACTGCAGAGAATCATAGATCCCCCTAAGGTGCTCCATGGGAGGCTGAAGTTCCACACACAAGTTTCGTCCACACGGCGTCACAGTCAGCAGCGGCAGATCCATGTCAGCTGGAGGACAAAGACACAGGGACAAATAAGATCATTTAGTTACATAAACTCAAATTTCCATCACACGATGGGTTACCAATAGTTCATCCAAATTGAGGAAAGATACACTACCGGTCAAAAGTTTGGGGTCACTTAGAAATTTCCATTCCAAACAGAATACCAGCAGAGATCAGTTGTATTGTTTTTTTTTAATCAGGGCAGCAGTTTTCAGATTACATTATGTGCTTACATAATTGCAAAATGGTTCTTGACTGTTGTAGACAGAAGTGGCTGAAGAAATGCTTGAAATTCCATGCTTTTTGGTCTAAACGTCATACCCAAATTAAAAGTGGTACAGCTCCCATATACTTTGACACTTAGGGGTGTGCCTGATATCATTGGAAAGGAAACACTCAAGTTGTGTCAGGGTGATTCTAGGCCTTACTGACACAGAGGTACAGAGGCTAGAATGGAGATTTTTTATTTCTGTCCAAGTTATTAATCTGTAAAATTATTAAAATACACTGCTGTAAACACATCTGACAGGTGACAGACAACACAGCATTAGCCACGTCTCAGCTTACTACAGAAAATAATTCAGAAGCTAAAAGACTCAAAAATGGATTTTATATGAATTCTTTTCTACAAATATGTCTGTGCGTTTTTTTATTTCTATTTGAAAAGTGCAAATAAAAAAGCCAAAAAACTACAAAATACAACACTTCTCAAATACACAAACAAATCACCTTTCCAATGATATCAGGCACACCCCTGAGTGTCAAAGTATATGGGAGCTGTACCACTTTTAATTTGGGTATGACGTTTAGACCAAAAAGCATGAATTTCAAGTGTTTCTTCAGACACTTCTTTCTACAACAGTCGAGAACCCTTTTGCAATTATGTAAGCACATAATGTAATCTGAAAACTGCTGCCCTGGTTAAAAAAAACAATACAACTGATCTCAGCAGGTATTGTGTCTGGAATGGAAATTTCTAAGTGACCCCAAACTTTTGACCGGTAGTGTAACCACTATAAAAATGCCGCATTAAATTAGACTTATTGAAGTGCAATTCCTCTGCTAATGAATGCAGGTACCGAACAGTAACCAAAAACCAAACAGGTTTATGCAAAGTCATTTGATGCAAAAATGTTCAATAGAAGTCTCTCATAACTTCAAGCAAAACCCTTCAGTTCAGGGAGTAAAGCAGGTTAATTACTATAAATTGCAATACATTTAAAATCCAGAGCTGTAAAGTGTTATCTTAATGACCATTAGGATAACACTGAATTGACTGTCTCTACAGAGTTCCATACTCTGCAAAGATGCATTTTTAAATGGAAGCATTGCTTTTTTGCTGGTTTATATCATGCAGACGGCGGCGCCAAAGACGCAGCGACACGAAGCTCTCCCTGCAAATGGCCTACAGAGAGGAGGTCCAGACACTAATCAACAACCTCATCCTCAACACAAGAAAACCCTAAAGAAATCATAAAAAGATTTCAGGAAAAGCACCAAAAAAAACAAAACAAAACACACTCCACGATGGTCTGTGCGTAAATGGAGCGGAGCTGGAGAGGGTCTCCAGTGGGGAGGTCCCGATCGGATCGCAGCCGATATGGGCATTTTATAACTGATCGGGGATCGGCAGGCATCCTGATTACCTTACTCCGACCATTTCTGTCAGTAAATTCTACTCCATTCTAAGGAGCAAGCTGCACTAAGTTAAATAAATTAGTTACTTTGTTTACTTAACAAAAAAACAGTGTGCAGCTCTATTATCTAGGCAAATACAAGTATCGGATTGGGACTCGGTATCGGCAGATATTTAATATTTTTAAAATCGGATCGGGATTCATGGCCAAAAAAACTGATCGGGACTACCCTAGTCCCTAGTCCTTTAATATCCTGGGAGTCTACATCCCAGAGGACCTGACCTGGAGCCTGAACACTACCTACATCAGCAGAGACTGTTCTTCCTGAGGAACCTGGGATGCAACAGGGACTGCGGATCCCTTTCTACCGCTACACGATAGACATTTTTTTATTTTGTATTTTTTTTTTATCAACTTTAAACCGAATAAACATATGTATAAATGACAACACCATAAGCCCATCATACAGGTCTCTCCCCAGCACAAAGCTTCCTAGGAGCCCTCCAGAAAGCTGAAGTAATTTGCATTGGTTTGGGAAAGCCACAACTAGAGACAGACCGATTATCAGCCCTGGCCCATTATCGGCAGGTTGTAGAGCGTCTGTATCTGTGTTTTATTTGCCTGATAACTGATCAAGTTAATGAATTATAAAGTCGTCTACTTTGGTTCAGCTACAGCTCTGTGTCTGTCCCTCTGCTTCTGTTTCACTCTCCACTGAGTCTGACTTAATGTCCCCCCCCCCCCAACAACACTATCTGACTCTCTATTACTGGGGATTATATTGAACGTTTCTAATTTATTAAATGATTGCTTAAAGCATTAAAACAAAAGTTTTGTGTTGGAGTTTGTCACATTCCCAAATCTTAATTTTGACTTAAATGTTTGTTTCCACTTTTTGACTTTTATTTTCACCGTAAACTCATATCCGTTCAAAATATGGGTTATCGGTTTCATTAACTACTAAAAATCAGTATCGGCCTTGAAAAAAACAGTATCGGTCGATCCCTAGCCACAACTAAGGAAGAGACACGAAAAGAAAACCCCAAATGGAAATGAACTGAAGAAGTTTTTTCTGACAGAAGACCAGAACAGAAGATCAAATGGAGAGAAAAAAGAGACACTATCTCTGATATGTGTCCCTTTTAATTAAAATCTTGTAGTTTCAATAAAATGCCCCTTACCGTCTTTGATTGGCTTATATTCTGGTTGGGTGACTGGTTCTGACTCCTGTGCGTCCAGCACTGCTTTAATCTGGGTAAAGTAGGACTCATTTGGGTTAGAGAAGGCCTCTGTCAGGTTGCAAACCAGTGGGTGCTGGACAAGCTCGCAGCCAGCCACTGGCACCAAGGAAGTCCCCCTTCAGGACCGGAGAATAGGGAAAGAAGCAGACTTTAGAGGGTCAAAAGAACAAGGCTTGTTTTTAAAGTTTGGTTTTGAGTAAGCTTTCAGTAATACTATCTATTAACACTTGCGGTTTCATTGTGAAGGCCTTTACATTCAAATTAATTTATTAGGAAGCGCAAGTTGGAACTGGTAAAGGATCAGCAGTAGTTTTACACGCTGTAAATAAACGGAGAACAGAAAACACTATTGCATGTGGATCTGTGACATTTGGCCGATTTCCGATCCACTTTTTACCGTTTGCACGACATGATGGTTTAGCCATTAAACATTTGTTCTAACCTGCTCGGAGCACTATATGGATAGAAAGACTTAATACTACAACGTAGTACTTCTCCGTGACTGACAACCATATGTCCGAGAACAAACTCTGACAAACATCTGTTATCCTTTTTTTCGGTTAAAACACAAACTGCACACATCCAAAGGGCTCCAGCTGACTGCCCCTACAGAGATTCTCCAGGACAATGTCAGTATGCAGTGTATACACAAGTACAAACACACAACTACAGGTGAAACCCACCGAATTGTGCAAACGCTGACATGGTAGTGGACTCCTGTGGGTGTCCCGGGTCCAGGAGCCCATTTCAGCACATGAATGAAATGTTTTGAGGACAGAGTCACGTTGACAGGCTGGGGGAGTTCACTCATAGCTGGAATACAAACAAACACGACATTCAATGGATATATACATATAGTAGATTTCCATTTTCATATGCACCTCAGTCAATCACCTCAATTATTGGACTTAATGGTCATTGTAAATCTCTCTTCTATATTTGCTAAACCACACTGTGCAATCCAGAGATTTGTTCTTCTTGCATAGATTTAAATATACCACTTACAGCAACTTGTAATCACATTATAATGTCTCATAGAAGTGATTATAATGCATTACAAAATGATAACATTAAAATTATAAGAACTAAAATACACTATAATAATGAGCTATGACCTGTTTCAGCGGCACACGACCACCAACCAATCGGAAAATTTAGACGTCCTTCGCACTGGCTGATTCCAGAGAAACTTTTTTTTTGTTCCTACCAAACTGTTGCTGGGTTGCTTTGTTTGCGTGTAGGGACCAGTTAAAAAATAATAAAAAATAAAAATAACGAGGCATGGGATAAAATAGCTGGGATAGTTGGTGTCTCCGGTGAGTTGGTGAAGTATGGCGTGATGTCTTTATTATTTAAGTACGTATGCACGTCTTCCTTGCTTGATGTGACTGTCCTGCCACGTCAGAGCGGCCAAAGCTTCCCCGTACGTTTTGACACGCGTCCTTGACAGGGTGGACCAGAGCTTCTTTTGCAGCTCAAGTCGGCGGCGGTGTGTACGTACAGTTATGATTAGGGTTGGGTATCGTTTGGTTTTTTTTCGATTCCGGTGCTAAATCGATACTTTTAAAACGGTGCCGGTGCCTAAACGGTGCCTGAACCGGTACTTTTCAATAAAGTTAAAAAAAAAAGAAGAAAAAAAATAAGGGTAGTAAACAACGGTCATATAAACATACTGTATATCTATGAATTGCGACAACGGCAGCTGCTGCGCAGACTGTTACATCCCGCTGTTGAAGTCCTCCACAGTGAAATACAGTCACACTTTACACTGTTTAACGTTAGCTGTCAGCATTTTAACCGTGATTAATCCAGCTGCTAGTTAACGGTAGGCTAACGTTACACGCTGTCAGGTGTAGTGTAAAGTTGAGCACCGAAATGAGGCACCGAAACTTTCGTTCTTATTCGGTCTCATTACTACCGTTTACGTCGGCACCGGTTCCCTATTGGCACCGAGTTTCGGTACCCAACCCTAGTTATGATTATTCATGAGTCAGGGCTCCAGACTAACTTTTTTTTTTTTCTAACTAGGAGCCCTGTAGCCTTAAAACTGTAGAGGCACAGGCAGCAAATGTAGGGCCGCACACCTGAAATTGACCTGCATCTAGGGCTGTGCAATTAATCAAAATTAAATCGGGATTATGATTTTGGCTACCAATGATCACAAAAACAGAATAATCGAGAAAAACTATTATTTAGCTCATTATGTTTTGTAAGTAAACTCTTTCTCTTTTGTTCTGAATGATAAAATAACGTTTAAATAGGAAAAATATCAAGGCAAATTTCACTGTTGTGTTTTTGTTACTGTTGATTTATTTAACTTTTTCCACTGTTTTTTAAGTTCAATAACTGCAACAACTTTCCATATTGACCAAAATAATCGTGATTATATTTTTTCCATAATCGAGCAGCACAACCTGCAATGCAATTTTTACTGTTTTACGGATAAATGCGTTGGGGATAAATAAACAGAAACAGAAGCTACAATGTGCTGTTTATTATAGTTCACAGTCTCATTTTAATTGACAAGTGCTTTACAAATGCACAGATGTGTATCAGAAATGTAAAAGTATTATTGCTGTTAACGTACTGTATTACTGCCTCACACAGGCTATCCCTCACTCCTCTCTTTTTTGTTTACACCGAAATAGCGATCATATCTAAGGTGTTCAAACGTTCATGGAAAAGAGAGTTTCTAACTACCCAACGACCATTGTGGCGAAGATTGAGTGATGAGGGAACCATTTTTTTTTCTTCTTCAAAGAAGCGTTCTCCGCTCACTGCTGTCATATCTCTAACTCTCTCACCCAAGTGGGGGAGCGGTATGCGAATGTTGGGGCTGACGTTAGGCTCGTTTGAGATGAACTGCGCCTCGCCTGTAAAGTGGACGAGTGCAGGCGGCGGCAGCAGCGGGCTGTTTAGTCCTGCGGTTTAGTCGGACAGATTAAAGCTGTTTCCTGCAGCCTGCGGGCTGAACAGGAAGTCACAGAAACACTTGCATCCTGTTAGGTCCGATTCTGATGTAATAAAATGTTATCAGACCCATATACGTATCAGCTCGTCTCCAGTTGTTTTTATTATGACAGAGTAGCTGTGAAAATTCTTTACGTGCGATCTGTGCGATTTACACTGTAGATGATCTGTAACCTGAACAGATTTAGTCTCTCTGACTTCTAAACCTAACTATCAGCCACACAACATGTGTTCTGTACACAATAAGCCTTTAAATCAGACAAAAAGCAGTTAAAATCCTTCAATAAAAACTTCATATAAAACGTCATCATATGTTAAGTCGATTCTGAACCAATCAGCTGTTAGATCAGCTGAGAGGCCGGCGTTTCCCAGCATGCCCCTGGGACCGCCTGGGTCTTGCAGTCGGTGAAAAGCAACTGTGCTGCCTGCGTCTAAAACCGGCGGCCGCCTTGATCTCGTGAGGTTATAGTTGACGTCAGAGCAAGTGGGGATCAAAGTCAGACACGAATCTAACCGGCGTGCATTGGGCGGCAATCGCCGGTGATCGATTCTGAGCAGACCTGGCTCGTCTCCAATGAGCCTACTAGCATTTCTGTAAAAATGCAAATAAATCAGTGAATGCATGGGCAGTTAGGTGATATCCTGGAGTTGTGGTGTCTGAGATCGAGACAACACGGAGTAAAAACGTGGTTGATTTTGTGACCAGACCAAATACAACGCTGCTGAGGTCTATCAACACAGCTCTGCTGACCCGAAGTGCAGGTAATCCAGGTGGAGATGGAAACAGTGAGGGGAAGAGAGGAGGGGCCAACGTTAGGCTAAGGCTAACTCCTTATCGGCTATTACTACGCAGCATTTCCCCTCCAATGTATCTTCGGCACTCGTAGATATATTTTGGACTGTACTATCATGATTTTCACGGAAACACGGTAACAGCAGCGCTGTGCAACAGCACGTGCTGCCTATGAGTGTGAGGCTACGAAAGCGGGACACACAAGTGTAGATGACGTTACCCACGCGGTGAACCAATCACTCACAGAGCCTCCCCCTCTCACACACATTGGCCAACTCTGGCAGACTCATTCTCTCCTCCTTTTTTCCCCCCAACATGAAATCCTACGGTAATCAAAAAAAGTCATGAAATTTGCAAGGTCGCACATGCGAAAATAGTTGCAGACTGATCTCATAAAGTGGCGTATGTATGACATGCCAATTCGTATGCCATTTTAGGGTGTTATCAAGACGCATAATCACTTTTTATCAATGCCGTTCGACTGCCATTGACCTACATTACGTGTGAATTTTCGCCATGTATGAAAGTCCACAGAAGGAGGTTGGTTGGGGGTAAAACACAGGACTTTCACCCAGGAGAGTCGGGATCGCGTCCTGAGTGTGGCATTTATCAAGGTTGTTTTTTTTTGTTAATTTCTTCTTTTTTTTTTAAGTCTTCCCCAATGTTTCTTTCCTAAACCCAACCGTTTATTGTTTTCCTAAGCGTGTGATGTTGGTCACCGTCATGTTTTGTTGTGTTAATAAAGCCACAAGCTTTTTTTTTTTTTTTTTTAAACACGTGTGTGACGTTCTCGCAATAGTACGGCACGTTCTCGCGATAAGATGCCACGTGGATAGCTCAAAATGTGTACAGATAACACGCCATTTGGCTTTAGCAAAGTGCCGTGTATGTTTACGCAAAGTCATGATGCCATGTTGATAGTTGTGAAAAACACTTTTTGATTATTGCAAAATGTGACCATCGCAGTCTGGAAACTACTAAGCTACACGCTGAAAAAAAACTTTGGAGAGTGCAACGAGGCAGGCCTGCTTGGTTCTTTTGGGTTGTAAAGATTTACAAAGAATATTTTTATGGCATTTACTGGGACGTTTTGGCACCAACTGATAGGATTGCTGTGGATGAAGTACACATGGTGATACACTGATTGGCTGTACAGGAGTCTTTATCCACGATGTTCCACTTCCGGGATTGCTCCGTTGCCGATGGACATTCCGCCGGATTTCACTCATGTAGGCTGGGATATCCGTTACCTTGGGGGTTTCTTTGGGTTGACATTTTATACTCCGGTCCCTCCTCCGCAGCACTGTAGAGGAAGGTCTGGCAATGCGAAATCATGTGAACAGTTAACTTCCTTTGTATGTGGCGTTATCTTGTGCGGGGTGTAAATGTTCCACCAAAAGTTTTTTTTTCTGAGACTATTTTGAAGAGCCAGTGAGGATGCTGGCAGGACGCAATGCCAGTGTAGTGGAAGAACCAGAGAGCAGGGACATTATGGCAGAGGGGAAGAGGACATTGACGGAGGAAGCGAAGAAGAGAAAGGGAGAGAGGGCAAGGGTAGACTGGATCTCAGACGGGCTTTTAGTGGTTGGCGAGAGCTTTGGGGAATAAGCCACAAGACAGACGGCGGACTGGCCTTCTTGCTGTTGGACTACCAAGTAATATTACTGTAAACATGTTCTAGTAGAAAGCCACAGTACAAGTATGAACCTGAAAATGAGCATGATAGGTCTCCTTTAAACCGGGCCTCATAGCAAACACCTCATGCCACACACCAATTTGTTTAAAACGACAACATTGTGTGCAGAGGAGGTGTCTTTCAGGGTTATCATGAGACTGAGACATAACATCACCTGACGGGGTACTCACCTGTTAGGACCTGAGGCAGCCATGCGACCATCCAGAGGAGAGCAGTCATGACAGGCAAAGCATCCCTGCTCCACTGCTATATCAGCCCCTCAAGCAAGTTGCCACCACACCTCATCTCTGGACTCACATGCTGCTTTCACTTTCCTTATTAAACACTACAGTATGTAATAACAAATCAGGAATTGGCGTTATTACTGCGAACTTTGTAGACACAACATCACATGTCATATCAAGTGGTTAAATAAAAGGAAAAGCGTCTGCGAAATGAATGTAACCTCAATGTAAAGTGGGTTACTGTTCACTGGCACTGTGTCTGACTGTTATTCTCTAAAACAATCCTAGTCACGATTTCTACTTCGCATAGCCTTAAATTTCAACATTACGCCAAATTACTGTAATGACGTTAACGTTACCCTTTTACTTTCATATTGTAACCACGAATGAGTTACAAAATAATTTCTTTTTGACCTGCGTTAGCTTAAAACACCCAGTTTAACGTTACTTTAATTACAAAACACGTTGAAATCCCCCTGAATTCCCAAAAACTGATAACGGTAAGGTTTATCTAGCTAACGTTACTCTGCCCAGAAACGCTATTTGTCTTTTTCTCAAGACGCCCACTCGCCGGTGGAAATGAATCTAGCGCTAGCTAGCTAACGGACTAGCATTAACTTTGTCAGCATGTAGCTAAACTAACTAGCAAGCTGAAGCTTTTAGAATAAAACTGTTCGTAACATTCAATGGTAAGTTTAATATTACAGCTACCTGTACTGAAAAGCGTTTCCATGTTTATCCACCAATTTCAGACAACCGCACACAGACAACCACACACAAAAACACTGGACGCACGTTGCAGCTGCTCCTGTTGCCTTTAAGGAACCACAGTTTAGCTCGGCGATGTGGCCTTTGGCACACTGACTGGATACTTAAAAAAATAACGACAAAAAACAACAGTAAACACGTTTTCGGCTATAACGTTGCTTTAATTTTCAGGAATAGAGCAACTTTCTCCGTATGTAAGAATGACGATGTACATCAGGAATGTGTTTTGTTACTAAGGTAGAATGTAGAAAATGTGACATCTACAAATTTAACAGCAATAATTTACAACATAAAAACAAGACACACAACAAAATAGGCCATTGTTAAAGTATTTTACACAATTACAAATAAATAGAAAACATAGTAATCAGCAAGCATTCTCCAGCAGACAGGTGGTGACATGACTGCACCTTCAAATTTATGTTTATGTTATGAAAACAATCAGTTGTATTTTGCGGCTTTTGGGGCCGTGGTATATTCTAAATCGGATCTGCTAGAATGGTCGACGTAGGAATACCAGGGTAAGCCAAGGCAGAATAAGGCGGGCCACGAGGCACGTCCTTTGACGTCGATACGTCTATCGGATCCGATCTAGTATCTACACCCCTTCACGTTGAGGTGATTTATATTTGTCCGGCGGTGTGTGAAGGCAGCGTCTGACAACAGGGTTCTTGATAGGAAATCACGTGACCTAGTAGAAGTACTGTAGAATACAGGGAGGGAGGGAGCGCAGTGAGCGCAGCTTCAGCTGTTGTTTGCAACGCATAGAGGCAAGAATTGTTCAATAATTAACCATCAGTGGTGTGCAAAATTAAGATTACAACTACTCAGGCAATTTTGATGAAGAACAGCATCTAACATTCAGCATTGTAAGGGAACAGCATACACATGTATTCACATCATAGCCAAAAACTCCACTGTTTACATCTCTTTATGTACAGTCTATGGTTAGTCTCTCAAGTTATACAGTACCATTTCCTTTCTGGTGTGACCTCCTTCAGTGAGCTCTTTTAATTTCCAAATTGTTGGAAAATGCCCAAAGGAGGGTATATAAAATAGATGGGAGATATTCCCATTTGTGAACTTGTGAGTGTTCACGGCATCAGTGAACTTGAGATGGTTGTATGATTGAAGAGTTGAGTTTTGATGAGGGTTGTACTATAGGGTTTTTAACAGAACAAAAGCACAGGTGTAAATAAAAAAAATAATGTCTGAATTCCATTGATCTGCTTCAGTCGTATTGGGCATGTTGGCTCATTGTGGCTCGCGGCTTACTGGGACACTTGGATTGAACGGAGCCATCTTTATTAGTAACTTCTGTGCTTTTCCTACTATGACAGACCAAAATGGCTGCTGTGAAATATAATCATATAACATTCTTTTATCAAATTTGGCTTTGGCTAATGTGAGGTATCTTTATTTGTTTGGCTTTTATATTATTAAGTCGTATATAGCCGAGCTCTCAGAAAAGTTTCAGGCTTTAAAAACTGTGAAGTGCAGGTGGGTACCATGGCATTGTAGCTGCAGGAGAAATGTATTCATGTCTTGTGTCCTTGCTTTTCCTTAATATTAGGAAATCAGAGCACCAAAACTACGTTCAAATAGTTCAGTTACAACTTTCCCTCAAAAAGAATGGAATGTTCTTGCTGGAAAGAAATTCATTAATGCTACTTATACACATACAGTAACACACGTCATAGCAACTTATCATGTGTGTCTCATATATCCAGAGAATTCCTCATCCTTCTCCTCTTCCTCTTCCTCTTCCTCCTCCTCCTCCTCCTGTGTCTCTTGATGCTCACCGTCACAGGAAAAATTGTGTGCGTGTCTGCCTTCAGACCCAGTCGCAGTGAAGTCTTCTTGTGTTGTCTGATCATCTGACTCAGTTTGTGAGTCTCTGTGGCTCAAAGTCCATTTTGAGTCTGCGGGCAGTAGAAGCTCCAGATCGGACAAGAAGTCTGCGAGAGAATCTCTTGTATTCTGCTCCTCCTCCTCCTCCTCCCCTTCCTCGCATACAGCCAGTGCAGCGAGGGTGACTGAGAACAGATTTATATTGCCTGAGCTCTCACACACTTCCTCCTTATCCTCCGGCTCATGCACTTCAACTGTGACATGTATCTCAGGCATGAGAGAAACCTCCGCTCCTTCAGCTTTTTCCTCGTCTCGATCAAGGCGCCCGCGTGTGACCTCAACCTCTGTGTCCGGTACCTCTGTCTCTACTGTCAAACTCGCCGAGCCCCCTGATGCAGCCACCTTGCTGTTCCCCAACACATCAACAGAGTTTTGGCAGGAACTTTCACCTGAGGAAAGCTCTACAGCTCTGTCCATATAGACGTGTTCCTCTTCCTCTTCTTCCTCTTCATCCTCCTCCTCCGAGTTACTGCCCCTGGTGGCAGGTTTTGGAGTTCTGGGAGGGTTGAGGTTTCTCTGTTTCTTCACCCTTGCGCTGATGGAGATATTGTCAGGGATTGTTCTCTCTGGTGTCAGGGTGTAGCCTTGGCTCAGAGCATCCTAGAGTGGCAAAAAGGGAACAAAGGAACGGAGGGGAAATGACAGTGAGACAGTGTAATAGATACGCCAACTCAAAGATGCACCATCCCTGCTAAATACAGTATGGCCTCATCTATTTAACCACATAAAAGTATGGTGCTGGAAGCGATCTAAGGCAGCGAATGTTAAGTGTGAAATTGTGTAAATTGTAGCTACAGTATCTCCTAAACAGCTTAGCCACAGTAAATCTGTTAAGTGTCCTTGGGTTTCACACTATATAAATAAAAGTTATTATTATTATTATTATTATTAAACAGCAGCGAGTGAGTCATCCCCTAACAGAAAGCTGGTCTGTCAGTCACTGTCAGTGTATAAAGCATAGAATTGAAATGTTTTATGGCATGATGAACAATACAATTACATAATGTATAAAGGAATAACATGATGTATAAAGGAATGACATGATGTATAAAGGAATGACATGATGTATAAAGGAATGACATAATGTATAAAGGAATGAAAATGTAACACTGAATTAAGCTAATGCTAGCTCGTGTCCGGTGTGCTTGTGTATTTTTTATTTAAGTAATTAGTAAGATATCAGTAAGATGCTGAAAATGTTGGTTGTGTGTGTTATTGAAGCGAAGTGGCAGCTCCGCAGCTGAACTGCAGTTCCTCGAGTGGCAGGAGAGGAATGACATGATGTATAATGGATGTATAAAGAAATAGATAAATTGATAGATATTATAGACAAATACAAAATGTTCTTACATGTAGTACTCTGGGCAGAGCATTCAGTTTACAAAGGAATCCAGTGTAGTGGAGGCAAAACATGGAGCTCATCAGGACACCGACAGCCAAAATCAGAAAAGCAGCAACTGCACCTAAAACCAAAAGGTCTGAAGACATGCACAGATACACACAGAGTCATATATCGTTAATCTGGAAGTACTAGTGCCTTCCATTGTCTATTTACTTCTTCGGTACCATGTAACAATGTACCATGTGACAAAAAGTAACAAAAGTGTGAATCAATGCAAAAGGACAAGGTAACCGGGAGGAAACAAGTGTGTGAGTATCCCCTGGTATAGCGTACTGCCAGTTTATATATTTTAGCATCATCAGGATTGAATAGACAACTTTTGACTTGTCAAATGTAAATGAAATATAACATGCAAAACACAACTAGACCACATTTTTCATTTCACGTATAGCATTACGGTTGTATTTGTATATGGTTAATGTATGAGTCATCTTTGCACATTCCCGTGTAGCTCTCTCATTTTAAACAGTTGCATTGTACTTATTATATAGTATTTAGTAATATAATTATAAAAGTTTTCTATTTGTTTCTTGTCTATGTACCAAAACACAAGCTAATTCCTTTTATATGAAAACATACTTGGCAATAAACCTGATTCTGATTACTTGTTATCACACATGGAAGCCTTTGGATTGTCGGATTTTAAACAATGTGAACTCAAAAAGAGACATCATCTGGCCTTGGCAGCATATGTAAGCTGCTGTAAACATACATGAAACTATAAACATCCTAGATAATATTTTTCCATAGAGGAACAACCCCGCGCAGGGTTCATGGAGGATCAGGAGGGTCATGCAGGAAAAGGGGATGAAAGCATCGAATGCAGTTGGCTACAGTTGTCGCAGCCTGTAAAATGGCCACCTGTAATGTATGATAATAAATTCCTTCTGATGCTAACATGTAACCAAGTGTGTTACAGGTGCGTTGCAGGTGTATCAGGAACCCCTGGCCATGAAATTACCAAAACAGCACTTGCACTGGCTTGGGTCACTTAACTGCTCTTCACCCCTTTATTTGACAATAGAGCCCATTCAATTCAAATTTCAATTCAAAATCTTATCCTAAACCTAACCGTTAATAACACACATCATCACAACATAATAAACATCAGCTCTGAAAGTTCAGCTCACCTCTTGGTTCCACAATGCTAGTGAAGGTACAATTCCAATCGGATGGTAAGGTGTTTATGTTCCCAGCAATCTTCGGGTGCACCTTTACACAGTACTCCGTACCAAACTGTAGGTTGGTCAGGTTATAAAGGCTGTCTGTTGTTTCGATGGACACCTGCAGGTTAAATATGAAGAAATAAATTTGTTTAAATTAATTTCCATTTGAGCTTTATCCGTGACCCCAGCACTCCGTACATTAACCTACTGCGTGATTAGATGTAGCATATTATGCTCATTTTCAGGTTCATAATTGTATTTAGAGGTTGTACCAGAATAGGTTTACATGGTTTAATTTTCAGAAAACACCATATTTTTGTTGTACTGCACATTGCTGCAGCTCCTCTTTTCACCCTGTGTGTTGAGCTCTCTGTTTTAGCTACAGAGTGAGACATCTCACTTCTGTTCCATCTTTGTTGGGAGTCGCACATGCTCAGTAGCTAGGTAAGGACTACTAGCCAGTCAGAAGCAGAGTATGAGGGCGTGCCCTGACGGTAGCTAGGTAAGGACTACTAGCCAGTCAGAAGCAGAGTATGAGGGCGTGCCCTGACGGTAGCTAGGTAAGGACTACTAGCCAGTCAGAAGCAGAGTGTGAGGGCGTGCCCTGACGGTAGCTAGGTAAGGACTACTAGCCAGTCAGAAGCAGAGTATGAGGGTGGCCTTGACAGTAGCTAGGTAAGGACTACTAGCCAGTCAGAAGCAGAGTATGAGGCCGTGCCCTGACAGTAGCTAGGTAAGGACTACTAGCCAGTCAGAAGCAGAGTATGAGGCCGTGCCTTGACAGTAGCTAGGTAAGGACTACTAGCCAGCCAGAAGCAGAGTATGAGGCCGTGCCTTGACAGTAGCTAGGTAAGGACTACTAGCCAGTCAGAAGCAGAGTATGAGGCCGTGCCTTGACAGTAGCTAGGTAAGGACTACTAGCCAGCCAGAAGCAGAGTATGAGGGTGTGCCACGTTAGCAGCTATCAATTCAATTCAATTTTATGGATGCATGGATTACATTACATGGATGCACTCAGATGGAAAGAGAGAGAAGCTCAGTGTATCAAAGGAAGTCCCTCCGGCAGTCTAAAACTATAACAGCATAATTAAGAGCTGGTCCAAGGCAAACCTGAGCCAGTTCTATAAGGGCTGGTAGAGGAATCTGACGACAATGAAGAAAAGCAGAGAAGGGGGGACGTTTCTGTAGCCATACACCCTCCCCTGCCGGTCTAGGCGAACGCTGCAACTCCTCACTCCCTAAGCTGTATCAAAGAGGAGAGTTTTAAGTTTACTCTTAAATGTGGTGACGGTGTCTACCTCCCGAACCCAGGCTGGGAGCTATTTCCACAGGAGGAGCCTGATAGCTGAAGGCTCTGGCTCCCATTCTACTTTTAGAGACTCTAGGAACCACAAGTAACTCTGCATTCTGGGAGGACAGTGCTCTAGTGGGGCAATAAGGTACTATGAGCTCTTCAAGATATGATGGTGCCTGACCATTAAGAGTTTTTCTACGTCAGGAGAAGGATTTTAAATTCTAGCTAGGCGAGCATTATACGGTGTGTTACAAAGTTTGTCTCTGAAGTAAAGGCTGGACTACAATAGAGCTGTGTGGAGAAGTTTGTGAACAGTGTTTTCTGTTGGAGATGATAAGTTTCTTTGGGGTGGACTTTGGGCTTTTTCACTTTGTAACCCTATAACATATAAAAATATATAACACAATAGAACTTTAAATCTCGGTTTCACCCTGGGTAATCATTTTATCTTTCCAAGCAGTCATGTGACATATATGGTTTCATAACAAATATCTTTGAAGATATGAGCTGCTGCTGGATAAGAGTTCTCACTGTTGGCACAGGGACCTCTACGTGACCGAATCACAGAGTACCGCACAGAGTGCTGAGGTCGCAGATGCCACCATTTCCACTCCAAAGAGAAGATTGGAGTTTTAGTTCTAAGTTTTGTCCGAGGCAGAGCTGCTCTGGAAGAATAAATGTCCGCAGTTAAACCCGAACGGCAAGAGAAATAAGCAATTTGGATAATAGAACTAATATTCCCTTTTCACTACAGACAGACTTGTTGAAGCACTAATGATGGCTGCATTTCATTCAGGTGAGCCAGTTTCAAGGCTCTGATATTGTCCATGCTTACTCACTGACATGGCTTACTGGGACACTAAATGGAATGGGGCCCCTGTGATGGGTATTATTTCCACCTGTGTCGAAAATGTCTGCTGTGAAAACTGTCCGTTAGTCCAACCCGGTCTCACCCTAGTTCGTGAAATGGTCATGTTATTTAGATTTATTGATTTGTGTACAGATTTCTCGTTTATTTCGTGTACAGGTCACGATTTTCGAACATATATGTGGTGTGATCATGAAATATGCTTCCATTTAAATACATTAAATTAAAATTTGTGCTCACCACACGAAAAAAACAACATAATCGTGTCCTGTTCATCAATCAATAGATTCAATAACGTGACCATTTCACGAACTGCCATGAGACTGGGCTGTTACTACTAGTCAGTAACGCTCAGATAGTATGTGCAGTAGTTAGGGAAAAAACACATACAGTAAACAAATGATGATGTGATTTGGAGGTGAATCAAATTGTAAAGTGAATCAAATATTGTATAATATCCAACTTGAGTAATGATTTGCCTCTGTCTACTAAGACTCAACCAATCACACTCTCTCTCCCTCCGGAGAAGAAAGAAAAAAGTTGTGTCTATGAATTAAATAATAAATAATAAGACCTAACAAAAATAAAGGTAATTTTGAAAGCACTCCAATTAATACTTCTTTTTGCCACACTAATGTTCCTTCAGCAATCTCGCCTGTGAAAAATGCCGAAGAAGGGCGTACTGCCCGAAATGTCCATGTGGCAATAAAAAGTATTAAATGGAGTGCCAAATTACCTTTATAAAGAAATGATATATAAAATGTAATACCTAATGAGAACTTAGTAATAATACAGTAATAGTATAGTACAGTTCAGAATCATTAGAAGAAATGTGTGGTTTGCCATATGTCAGAAATGGATGTCTTACCTCATCTCCTTTAGGTTTCTTCCACAAGATTTCGAATACAGGATTTAAAACTGCCTTGATATCTTGATTCTTGATTTTTGTGCCACGTTCAGCTTTAGGGAGTGAAATGTTGATTTGGATGCAGTATCCACATCCAGTCAGGGAGACTTCTGGAGGACCTATTTTGGCTTGTGACAAGAAGAAAAGACATTATTTTTTAAATTTGTGCATTTCAATTATATGGCATGTTTTTGGTTAACTCTGCTGCTGTTTTTTAATATCACTAACCAAGATTCTGACCAATGCTCTATGCCAGCTAAAGGAGAAAATGTGAATATATCTGTATTCAATTTGAGTCAGCTGCTCATACGGTTCAGCTTCTTCTCAAGGTTTAAGCCAAGTCAAACCTCAAACAAAGGTTTATTACCACAATGAGAACAATTTGGAAAACATGATGGAAAGATCTCAAACCAGAATTGATGTATTCATCGGCCGCTACTTTTTGTCTAATCGGTGGACGTTTAAGTCCACTTTTAGGTGTACATTTAAAATTCACATAAAAACTGGCGTATGGAAATAGACTAAGTGACACCCGCCCCCGTCACCCTGGGTGAATCCTCAGTCCTTCTGTTCCTGGGCTCCATCATCTCACAGGACCACCAGCTCCCTCATCAAAAAAGCCCAACAGAGGATGTACTTCCTGCAGCAGATGAAGAAGTTCAACCTGATGGTGACAATGATGGTGCACTTCTACACTGCCATCATTCCCCCTGCTCCATCACCATCTGTTGCCACTGCTAAGGACAAGGGCAGACTGCAGCATACCATCCACTCTGCTGAGAAGGTGATTGGCTGCAATCGGCCGTCTCTCCCGGACCTGTATGCCTCCCTGACGCTGAGGCAGGCAGGAACGATTGTCACCAATCTCATCCCGATTTCACCTCGGACACAACTGTGTCAACTTATTGTGGACACAGCAATAAACCCTTTTCTGATTCTGATTCGCTATACTTTCTTTAACTGGCCAACACTTTTATTTACTGCTGCAGTGATTCAGTAAGACTCTTATATGTGAGCAACAAATCACAATATTTCATTCAATAAAGCCAAGGCAACAAGCACGTTTTCAAAAGACTCTGACATCGACGTACTGTCTCTTGAAGGGTCGAAGGAGAGTGCTATGGACTCTGGAGACACGCTTTGGTTGTAGAACGCCTGGACAGTCACGGCATAATTCCTGTCGAAGTGTGGAAGCCTTATCTTTAATGATGTTCTCTTAGTAGACTGTAGCCATTCTTTTTTGTTCACCCTGCACAAAAAGAGAAACAGAGCACAAACATTATGTCATGCTTGCATTTCTCTCAGTATGGCCTAGCAGGTAACAAAACTATCACCTCAGTTGATAGGTGAATATGATTATTGCCTGATATTGGCTCATTAGATACTGTATATCAGTATCAGTTATTTACAAGAAACTGAAGTACAGTTTGAGGTAATATTTGACACGTCTTGATCTCAATTTTTAACAACCAAATTTGAGGGACCCTTCTCAAAAATGTTGATACTTAATTGCAATTAATCGCATTATTGTCCATAGTTAACTCGCGATTAATCACAAGTAATGCACACATTTTTTATCTGTTCTTAATGTATTTTAAGAGTGATATTTTTCAGGTTTTTAATGCTCTTATCATTAACATGGGAGTGGAACAACATTTATGCAAATGTTTATTATTACTGCAACAATCTAAAACAATGACAAATACTGTCTAGAATATTCTCCAGAAAAGGAACTGTATGTTGAAAAATATGCTGAGAGCATAATTTGGCAAACTCGAGCCCATCAAGCAACAACAGATGGCACATATGACCACATGGCTTATTATCAACGATCCTCTATACTAAAGAGAGCGCATTTCAAGCAGCGCTAATGGTAATAACCGTGTCAGACGGATGCTCTATGGTGTTTTTTGCCTCCAACGTCGCCTTCCAGGCAGCTAACCCTAACCTTAACCCTAAACATATCCATTGCCACGCTGCCTGGAAGGCGACTTTGGGGGCAAAAAACACCAAACACCTTGTCAGACAGATCCCTTGATTCAAAAAAAAAAATCACTTTTTTAGACTTTTTAACTCGCAAACAACTCACAATGTGAGCATAGTTCTAAAAAATACAGAATAGGTTGGGTCTTGTTTAACTAGCTCCCACATTACAGACATACTGGCCCTCGTTTATGAAACGTGCGTACGACCTACAACAGGCGTAGGACGGGTGTACGCCAACTCCTACGCAAAGCAACGCTATTATGAATTTGAATGTGAGCGTAGTCTGCGATAAAATCTCACGTCTGGTCTGAACTCGTGTACGCAAGTTTTCGAGTCAGTGTGGGCTTGCGGTGCAGCATATAATCAGTTTAAAGGAGAACTCCGGGCAACTTTTAGTTAATCTTGATCGTTATATGTACAGTATATGAGTACTGCCGATAGCAAAAAAAACGAGCTGAATCGGTGCTAAAATGTCTGTGCAACATGAACAGGGCCCTTACATGACAACAAGATGCATTTAGCAACTTAGCTATTGTTTAAATTCACCTACCCTCTGAAAAGTGACACTTCTCAGCCAGATTATGTCGCGCCATGTCGTAAATTGTAGGGTCGAGGCATCAAAACTGAGAATATATTGGGGCGTGGAATTTAAATTAGACCTATACTGCAGCCAGCCACCAGGGGGCGATCCAGATGGCTTCACTTGTACAGTCTATGCATCTACCTCTGGTACAAATAGGCAGGCAAAAATGTGTCAATATCATCAAACACTAATTAATACATAATTTTGATGTATTAATTGAGATTTCCCAAAATGGCTGGGCACTAGTTTAAAGCCAACAGGAAAAAATAGTGCATTTGTTGGGGACTATTTTAAGCAGCAGATTAATCCACATTTGGTACTATAGAGTGTTTGTGGCAGCAGAACCGTGTATGTGGATTGAGTCCAAATAAAGTAAAGTGTGTGTGTGTTCGTGGTGATGAAGAAACATGACGCACAGTGTGGCTCATTGATGTGTTTCAATAGTTTTTGGACAACAATGGAGCTTTATGGCACAGAGGAAGAAGATATATTCGACTTTGATACACACAACATCCTCTTTATTTAAGGATTTGTTGACAAGAAGAAAATCTTTTAAAATGTAGTAAGATAGTAAAGAGGTGAGCTGATTAGCTTACTAACATCAAAACACATTATCATATTACCAGTACAAGTTCCATCCAGCAATGAAATCATGTCTATTCAGTTTTGTAATTTCAGGCAAATACAATCAAATGAAATGTGAACCTTCACAATGACTGTGAAAACCAAACATTTGATCACCTGAAACTGAAAGACACACACAAAGGAACACTCAAATCCCCTCCCCTTAGCTTTTTATAAGAGCGCTTGAATCATCAGTTCCTTTAAAACTATCAGGCGTCCCCTCCGTGGTCACAGCTGCACTGCACACACACACACACACACACACACACACACACACACACACACACACACACACACACACACACACACACACACACACACACACACACACACACACACACACACACACACACACACACACACACACACACACACACACACACACACACACACACAAGATACCTAATGGATGGAAACAAACAACAACTCAGCCACGGTCAAACAAAGCAGAGGTTAGAGATAGTCAGATATTCCATCCAAGAAGACACTAAAGGAAGCCACAGATTGTCAGAGAAAACGTGACCAAAATAAAGGTTGCGGTTGTTCAGAGAGGCTGATAAACACTGATAACATGAGAAAGTCACACTGATGTAAATCAGTGTTTACGATGATACCTTCTTCTTCTTTTTTCATATATTTTTATTTATGCTTGCTATTTTCCTCGTGAACATGAATTTTTTTTTGTATATACGTCTTAAGACTGCAGAATAACATCAATGACTATGACATCAAACATATGACCCATTGTCTTGTGTACACTTCTTACATAATCATGTTTATATATGGCTGAAATAATTCAGCATACTTACTTAAGGATGCTTAGAAGGGTTTTGCTTCAGCTTCTTTGTTAAACCATTTGCATCCAAACTGCTGTTTTAGTATTTCTGTCTCTCATGTGTTCATCATGAAAGACAAAGAGCACCGGATGTATCTCTGAGGGCAGAGCGCATCATGTGGAGGAGATGCCGGGCCTGACCAGAGATAAGAAGAAAAGCTACTGATTGCAGGAACTGAATAACTAACTGGACTCCCAACTCCTTTTTAAAGACACTGTTGTGAACAATCTTCAGTCATTTTTCTGTACTTGCGCTGAGGTGCTGTAAAACTGACTCTACTTGCAAGTAAAAACAAACTTTGACAGAACTCCAGTGATTTTGTCCATTCTTTGATAAATGATTATCCAAACACTTACAACATTAAAAAAATCAAATCCTAAGCTTTGAATACGAAGGAAGAATGTATATGCCTAGATTATCTTATGTTTATAACCCTTACAAAGTTGAATAACATATATATATAATTGACTGATGAAGTCTATTGGTTGGTTTTATCCTTATCCCTAGCCAATAGAATGTTTGTCCTTTTCTCTTCTGACTTGCCTACAGTATAGTATGGATTTAATATGTTTTGCTAAAACTGTACAATTAATGATATGTCAGTGTTTGAATGCTGTTTGAACTTCTCTAAAACAATTTTTTTTGACTGTTGCCCAAGTAAAAGTTAAAAGTAGTTAATTTAAAACGTACTCAGAGTAAAAGTAAGTTACTTTTTAACAGCGAGTGGAGATATACTTTTTTTAAATGTATACTTATTTAAATATCTTATTAATACTACTTTAATTAAATCACAGTCTTTTGCGATTTGTTAAGGCAACAGAGCCAAAAAAGTAAAAAAAAAATGGGAAAAAAGCAGCAAAAAAAAGCAACAAAAAACATTGTGATGAGTTTGTTGACTCTCAGTAACTGATTTAAATTTTTTAAATGTAGCAAAGTACAATACTTAAAAAAAAAACATACTTCAGTAAAAGTAAAATTACAGATTTTAGAGTAGAGTAACTATAATCTGTTACTTTCCAGCTCTGGGGTTTTAGGTGCTAACCATGAACCACGACGACCTCTGTTAAATGTCTGCCCCCATGTCTCTTTCCTTTCACTTGCTGTCATCTCTCTACTCTCTCCATAGTAAAAAGCACACAGAAGCTGTCCCCAGGACGCATCCTGAGGACATTTTCTTCTTTAAAGGAGAAATATGATTTGTTAAAAAAAAAAAAAAAAAAAATCTCTACTCAGGGTCCACTTATCCCCCTGTTCTAGAGCTTGTGACTCTGTTGCGCACACACACACACACACACACACACACACACACACACACAGTCCTCGATTTATAGCTAAATAATTTCCTTTCAAAATTAACAGGAATTACAATCGAAGTGTAAAGCTTTTAGATGCAGGGATTTAAATCTCAGTATATAATGTAAAAAGTATATAAACATAGAATTGAATTGGATAGATGGGCTCTATTGTCACAGACACCTGATCCAGCTATTAGAGTCAGTATCGGAGCCTTGCATTCCTATTCAGAACACTTGTAGGACTTTTTGCAGGTGAAGTTGCATGTAAGTCAACTGCTGTTTGCAAGGTCAAGGAACAACCTGAGCTCGACATGGGTTCTATTTCCATAGCTCCTCCATCAGTTCTATCTGGTAAGGTAACACTGTACTCATCAAAGCCATTTCTGAGGTCTGAGAGCGCCACAACATCAACACATGAGCAGCCAGACCACAGAAATAGAACGAGAGTATAGCGGACATTCCAATTCAAGTCAACATAGCAGGATGGCCATTTTCATGTGTACCGTTGCCATTTCAAAGAACTATAGCTGCTTGATGATGGACAAAATCATAATCACTTTTTTTTTTATTTTGGTCAATATTGAAATCACAATTATTTACCACTAATGCTCATTGACTTTTGGAAAGATGTTGCATTTATTGAACTTAACAGCATAATAATTGTTTTTCTCAAAATCAAAATTGCGATCCAAATTTGATTAATTGCACAACCCCCAGAAAGAACTGTGACCACTGTAGCAGGATAACTCATTCTATTTCTATGGTAGGGCTGCACGATATGAGGAACATATGTGATATGCGATAAATACATTTTAAAGTGCAGTTTTCTGCTGATATTTTCTTTCAACTAACACAAGAAATCTCTGAGTGTCTATGTGTCACAATGTGTATATTGCGCCAGTTGATATTGCGATAACAATAAAAAAACGATATATCATGCTGCCCTATTCTATGGTCAATGACCATGGCAAACAGTCCCATGTCTCATTGTATTTCAATGAGGAAGACAATTCAACAGGTTGTAAACAAGCCAACCTTTTAGCCAGATTGGCTCCTACAGTACATGTTTAGAGACAGCGCAGAAAGTTGCTTAACATGTATCATAGCACAGATCAGCCATGAGTGCAAATAACTGTGCAAAGTAAGAGTTGATGCAGAAGACTGGCTACATTTCCTCCTACCCAAGGAAAAAATGCCATCAGTCTAGCGTGGTAGGAAATAAGAGCAGTCAACAAGATGGTGGACAGGGAAATTACCTGCTGATGATCTTGTAGCGTGTTCCTGGTGGCGTGCCGGGACCAGGATCCCAACGCAGCACATGGTGGAAGTTGAGAGAGTTGATAGAAAGATTGACCGGAGCAAGAAGGGAACCAAGCACTGTGTGAACAAAGTTAACATGTGATGACGCAGTGGGACTCAAACACAATGTACAGAGACACACCTGGCAGGGCACTTTAATGAGTCATCAGTGTAATAATTGTAAGTGGGTGTGTTAAGAAAATAGGTATGTGAGGTATTCAATACACGTTGCTGTAAAAATGTAATTAAGTTCTCTGAGTGAACCTGAGTTTACTCACCAGAATCAATAAGCAATAGGAGATAAAGAACAAGAGGCAAACAGCTCATCCTGCCGTAGTCATAAAGCACCAGGTAGTGTGTCTGTCTCACCCTCCGTAGACTGCATGGTTACTGCCAAAAATCAGAGAACAGTTACATTCAACCGGTATGAAGCATTCAGACATATTGCATTGTGCTGTACGTTTATTTTCTTAAAGAAACGCCGAATTTCTCTCTATTTAATTCACTTTTAATGATGATATACTTAACTCAATGTTTAAGCTTTAAAATGTACCTCGTTTCCTCACGTAGTGGATTCAGTGACATAAGACTAATATGTCTATTAGCATGCTAATTATTTAAATGTTAAGCTAACTGGCCTACGTACATTTTCTAATAGAGTTGCCCCACTTTTAGGCTGGCATAACGTTAGCTAACTGTCCAAAGAATTTTGACATGAATTTGACATTTTGACATGAATGTAAACATTATGGAGTATTACACTGTTATGTAGATTATCGTTACAGAGATTAGCTCTTTTTCTTTTTTTTTACGAAGTTGACTGCTAGTTGTTCAACAGTTGTTTTCCTAGTAAAAATGATTACAAGTAAGTCTACCCACATTTACAGTAGCCTATAACGTGCACTGGCTGACTCACTGACAGGTCTGAAGTTTTAACTCAGTTACAGTGGCGTTAGCTAACAGCTAGATAACAGCTAAAAACATCTCTTGTCACTTACCGACACACAGCGCTTGTGATAATTGTTTCAATGTCCGAGAAGCAAAAGCGAAAAAATGTCAAGCAGCCCGTAGTTGGGTGTTTCCTTCCCTGTACTGTCAACACTTTGCCCACACTGACGCGTCAAACCAGAAGCATTTAGACACTGCCACTTCCTGTCTTCACCTTCAAAATAAAGGTCTTACTACCGAATACCTATATAATACGTTGTATTGTAAGCATTGGTTTATCTCAAACTTCGTCATTATGTACAGACTTATTATGTATAAGCTTTGCTCATTCTAGGCTACGTGATCTTATTTTCTCTTTGGGATCAATACAGATGGATCTTTTCTGACATTATTATCTTATCGTATCCCTTAGCAGGTCAGCATTGATATCAATTCACAAAATGGAAAATGATTGTATTAGATGGCACTTGATTTCCCAAACGTTGTCACTATGTTATAGTTATTGAATGAATGAATGAATGAATGAAGAAATTTATTTCAGACATATCAAAAATAAACCAAACAAAACATCACACACAAAAACCCAACATAGAGTCTGAAAAGGAGTAGGAAGAAGTATACACTTATTTAATCCTACCCCTTTTCCACAATCATTATTATTATTATTATTATTATTATTATTATTATTATTATTATTTAATTTAACACATATTTATATCTTAGTCTATGATATATAGCCTATATATCCACTATACATACATATGCACATACACATACACACACACACACACACACACACACACACACACACACACACACACACACACACACACACACACACATATAATCATACACATATGTCAATGAACACATATATTGCAGCTTTTAAAGCCCCCCTTCTTTCATATAATTTTTGAAAATCATTTATTTGTACCTTTTTTTGAACTGGATTATGTGTGGACATTTAGGATAGAGTAGAAGCAGTGATGGTGTATTGACAAAGTCATCTGACTTCCTGTGTGAGTGCACCAAACGTCACTCTGTGTTTTCCATAGACCAATGTGTTTTCCAGGCTGAACAGTGGATTTTGCTCTTTACTCTAATAGACTCAGAGGCCACTAGGGGGCAGAGAAAGAAAAGGTAAAAACTCCAAACAGCTCTCCCCGGCTTCCTGCAAAGCCATTACATAAGCTATTATGTGTATCGCCTGTGAGAACATGAATTCCCTGGAGGATCAGTGCCGCTGGTGATGTGTTTATCCTGTTCTGATATGTTATATCTTTTCTCTGAGATATTTGAATTATCCCCCAAACTTTGCAAGATTTCTCTTATCCTTCAAGAGAGACCCCAGTCGATTGCTACAGTAAAAGATTAAGCAGTATCAGTCCAGATATGCAAAACTTAAGTCTTTGGAGTAAAACTGCAGTGTAAAACAGTTCAAAAATTAGTTGAAATCTGTAATCTGATTCTGATTCTGATTTTGGAAACCTCTGTGGTGCTAAAAGTTGCTGCTAGTGATTCAGGTCACACCTGTTGGATCACATACTTGCGGTTCTAAACACAAAATAGTTCCTCGTGCCGACGTGTACTCCACTTCATGTTAAAAAAACTTCCGACTTTTGTAATCTAAACATAATTCAAAGTGTATGTTACTGTTGCCCAGTAGTATCATTCACGTAATTGGATGGCTTGTGGCTCGGAGGTCAGATAGTTGCACCGTAACTGCAAGGTTGGCAAATCGATCCCAGGCTCCTCCGGTGACTTGTCAAAGAGTCTCTGAGCAAGACACTGAACCCCATGTTGACCCAGATGCTGTATATATCTGTCCACTGCTCCTAATACTTACAATGGATAAAATGCAGTAATAGAATTTCACTCTTTACACTCTTCAATAAAAGGCAGGTGAGAAATGGACTTTTCAGCATGAGCCTGTCTCTCTCAGCCCCTACAATTAATATCACTTTGTCTGCTGTACACTTGACTGTCTTATAGGCTATATTAGTCCTTCTACACAATCTGGACTGTGGTCATAACATATAAATCTTATCACTTCTTCCCTGTCATAAATTGTTCTTTTAATATTTAATAATAAGCTATTGCAATGTTCAATCCCTGCACTGTTCACGTTTGCACCCACTCTATCATATAGCACCTTATCATGGTCATTGCATCACATGGTCAGTCCATACCAGACCTTTGGAATCCCTTCACAAATTGTTAACTCTTTAAATTTCTGTGAGTGTTTTTTATGTATGTGAGATATGTGTATGTACTGTATGTTTGTTGTACACATAGTATTGATGACACATTGACCAATCTGTTACAACAAATCTAGCAGCTTGAGAGTTCCTGTAGTGCCTTCGTAAGCACTATCTAACTGCTTTTTTGAAGTGCTATATAAATAAGGTTTATTATTATTATTATTATTATTATTATTATTATTATTATTATTATTATTATTATATTGCTATTCTTACAGTTTCATGAATATAATAAAAAAAGTATTTAAGGATCATTCTGGCTAAGGCCAGACACTGCAGTTGAATCCCAGTAACATGAAAAACCCAACATTGCTGCAGTGTAATTACAATCTGGGTCTAATTTGAAGAGATTTAGCCATCGTTCCTATGGTAACAATAACATAGTCCGCTCACCAACTTGCCATTGCTGAGATCTGCAAATGCAACAACTGCTGAAGTTTTTTTTGGATCTCATACCCCTAATACGTTTGGCAAAAGTTTGTTTCCGTCCGGTCTCAAATGTAAAAAGGTTGAGTAGGAATACGATGTTAACACAATACAACCACAAAACCAGGTTTTAAAAAGGTTTATTATGTCAGACTTTACAGAGGGAGACAGTTTGTGGACAACAGAAACCATCCACGTCGTCTTTTCATTTATACACAAATAAGCTCCAGGAATTCGCTTAAATAAGCCAAATTATATACAGATCAAACCTTCCAAGCAATTTCCAAATACACAATCTGTCCCTTAAACAGTACATGATTCACTCATGAGCCACTGGACCCGCCCAAGGTCGTAAAATCATCTGAAGGCACATCATCTGTGGTTGACGCATAATCACACAAATCTGTGTTTTACATTTGAATAATTACATTCCCTGATGCAAATACTTAAGGTGCTGTATGGAAGATCAACAGAGAAGAAGGGAAAGAGAAGGAAGTCGAGGCTCCAACACAAGTGAGTGATGTCAAACCCAAAAAACCCGGTGATCTCATTTTCACCCATTTTGTGGTGGAATGTTCCAGACGTTTTAATGCTGTGTGATGTGCGCTGACGGGAGCATTAGCACAAAATCTCACGGCCTGTTCTGAAACAGCCCGTCTGAAAACCATTAAAAGGTGGCTCGTGGAGGTGTGTAATCACCCGGTTGACCAGACAGCAGTGACTAAAGGCGGATTCCTGGCTGCACCAAATGCTTGGTGAGAGCTCCAGTGTTATAGCTGTACTCACTGTCTATTCCTGTGCTGAACCCTGGGTGTGAATGTTAGCTTTAATAAGGCAAGGCTGCCCAATTTGGGGCCAAGTTTGGCCTGTGCTCCCTTTGTTTTGGCCCACTATGGCATTTGACATGCTCATGCTTATTCTCCTCTTATTTTGGAATTGCTGTAAAATCCTAATGACTACGAAACATACATTTTGTGCCGATAAAAAGTGATGAATCTGAGTTTTACGGCAATGTAAACCTCCCTGTAAATTAAATACATATGTTTTATCTACGAAGAATTACATGAATTATGGAATTCTTCAACATCGACATTTATTTTTGGCCCGTGGCCTTCCACCCAGATACATTTTGTCCCTTAGAATTTGGGCACCTCTGCTTTAAGGCAACCAAAAGGTGTGCAGAAGGCATTTCAGCAGTCTTGTATAAAGTACTTGACAGCATTACTTGAGTAAATTTACAAGTATCTTATCATAAATTGACTTTGGTAGAAGTTAAAGTCACCTTTTAGAATGTTACTTGAGTAAAAGTCTTAAAGTATCTGACATTCACTGTACTTAAAGGGGAACTATGCAGTTTTTTTTAGCTTAATTTACCTTAACTGAACAGCTTCAGAGTCATTGGAATGGTTATATGACTTTTTTTTTCGGGTTGAATGGTGGTCATCTCGCTGCCCCCTAGCGCCTGTGAGCGGAAAAATCACCCTTGCAACTTTCGGCGGCCTCAGCGTCAGGAAGTATGGTGTGATATCAGGTCTCTCAGGTCTCGCCATGTAACCAAGTGCTTCACGGCACTGCACACATACACCTAACCAGTTTTTACAACAGCGTTGCCAAATATCTATTCTGAAGCTGTAGGGGGAGCTCTATAGCGAAATCTGCCAGCAAAAAGAGAGAAAACAGAGAAGAAATGGCCAAAACTAAATAGCGCCCCTTTAGGTATCAAAAGTAATTTTCTGATATGAAGTGTCAGATGTAAAAATAAAAGTAAAAAAAACTTTGATTATGAACTTAATGGCCAATGGTGTGTAACGTTATCTTCATCACCACTGTCGCTGGGGTGGTCATCGTCTGTTGCCATGGCAGCAGAGCCTGCACCAGGTGCTTCCATGACGCTATCAGTTAATATGCTTCCTCCTCTTCTTCTTCTTCAGTTTTGGCCTAGGGTCTTTTGTTTTTTTGCCGCTTGGCAACAACAGGCATTAGGTCACTAACTGGAATGGAGCGTGCAATCTAGGAGCAGTGATTGGCCAAACCTGCTTTTTTTTTCCAGTGTAACTAATTTCTTCTGATTTTATTTTGTAGTAACGAGTAATAACTAAGATGCTTAGGGGAAATGTAGTGGAGTAAAAGTAAAATTTTCCGGAAATATAAATAGCGAAGTAAAGTACAGATAACGTGAAAATTCAACTAAGTACAGCACTGAAGTATTTGTACATCGTTACATTACAACACTGCATTTCAGTACCAGCTCTTCTATACTGTATATACAGAGCAAATCACCTCGCCAAGCTCTAGCTGTTTTTTTTTTCTGAACCAGACTGCACTCCTAGCAGTTACACAGGAATTTAATTCAGCCTGTTGCATAATGAAATGTGTTTCCATTCAACAAAGAAAGAGCCACAGTTAAATCTTGTTTCAGAAAAGGAGCATGGGTGTCACCCTCCTGTTTCCTTATCCATGTGAAGACACAAGAAAGAAAGTGCATTCAGTGCCAGGATGCAGGGAAAACATATACATCTGTGTGTGTGTGTGTCCTTTGAATATCTCGAGAACCGTGAACAGCGCTTCACACACCAAGGACGTGCATTGACTCAATTTGGTGCAATTTGGACACGTGACACATTGAATATATAAAAAAAATAAAACGGTTTGTGTTTCTTTAAAACAATCACAATTGATAGCACAGAAAGCAGAAGGGGAGAAGACATCCGGGCATAAGAACTTCATAAAAATCCTTTAGAAACTTATAGGAGATGTGCAAAATGTGTTTTTCTACAATCTAAAGTGGCATTAATCTGATTCATTCAGTCTGGTCTCACAGAATTCCGTGAAATGATCACGAACTGTTAACACGACATTACGTGGTGGTGGCACGGAATGTGTGAAAACTCTGTGTGGCCACCACGGAAAACAATGCCAATGTAAAGGGGATCGCGTCCCACATGTCACGTTTCCTAAAGTCGCTTTTTTCTTTTCCTAAAGCCAACCGTCCCGTTCTTCTCGTGTGTCACAGAACCGTAAGCCCACCCACGACCTTTTTCTTAAATTAAGGGGCCGTGTTCATTTCACGGAATTCTGTGAGATCAGTTTCGGTTTGTTCTGTACAGGTTGGGGACGTTTATCAACCTTCTCACACTTAAAAAAATAAATAATAACATTGCCAAAAAAATAATTACATTTTAATTAGCATGTGAGCTTTAGCTCATACTTAAAATGGAGGCACTCGACAGACCCTACACTAAAGCAGCTTCTTTTGGGTGGGGAGTAACTGAGCCGCTAGTCCTGCAAACATGGGCTCTGCTCTCTTTCTATATAAAAAGGATTACCGTGGATTCATGAAACTGTTTTTCAAAGTAAAGTAATACAACACAAGCTTCCTTCACAACTTAGCACTTGTACTGCAACACACTGCAGCTGCAGTGGTGCAACTGTGATGGATCCTATCATCTAAATGGACTGTGATCACGACTGACACATCCACTGGGATGTTGGCAAAAGGAAGATAAATCAAATTATATGCACACATACACACACACCCATGTGCTCGCACGCACACAGGCACGCACGCACACACACACACACACACACACACACTCGGTGAAGGATCTGCGGAACAGAAGTGTTGGCCCCAGACTGTGTTTGTGAGAGCAGCTTTTAACATAGTCTCTCACAGGATATGAGCTGGAACCCGAAAGAGAAAGAGAGCATAAAACCTTTTCGGAAAAGAGAGTTGGTACATATTCAATTCCTTTTTTCAAACTGTCCTCTAATTCTTCTCTCATTTGGTTGAAGTGACTGCAAAAAAAAAAAACATTCAGAAAATAGCACAAACCATTCAAGAAATTCAGGGAAATTCTGATTGATTTCTGACAAACAGCCGTAGAGTATCTGAATTAGGGCCAACGTGATTATGAGCAAATTTCTTTTTTGACTTCGCCCCCCCTCTCCCCCCCCTCACAAACCCTTGCCAACTTGGCTCTAAGGGGCTCAATAACTGCACAACTCCCCGGAGATTCAAAGGCAGTTGTTTTGATCTGAACAGAGTGAGATGTGTTGGCTGGCGAGAGAGGATCCTAACCCTGGGACTGTTGTTTATTGGCCGTCCATTTCAACCTGTTTCAGAACAACTTGTTTTATTAGACCATCTGCACACAATAAGACCAGCTGGAAAAACGCAGCAGATGAGCATACTGCGCCGCTCCGTCAGCTCATACCACAGCAGACTGACACAGCCCTTGTCTTACCATTTTTTGTTTTCTTATACATTCTTCTATGTTTTTGCCACGGGCAGATGTCCTTATCTCGACAACAGACCACTAATAATAAGTAGAAATATAACTAGTAATTTTTTTTTTTTTTTTAAATATCCTCAACAAAGTAGCATAACACTCAAAACTCCCTCCCAGACACTAAAATATGGTCCAGCTCTGGTGCAGACTCTGACCCAACACTGGATTATTTGGATTGGTTCCAGCAAGTGTTCACTGCTGTCAGCTGCCACAGTACATCTTGTTTATTTTATGATGCTCTATTAATCCCCAAAGCAGGAATTTGTCCTTTTGCTTTCTGCCTTCCCCACAGCACCTCATTCATCGAAACTGCATCCTTCAATAGGTGACCTACAAGACCTGTCACATGCTGCAATCCAACCACAGGAGTGATGTTAAAGAGCAGATCACATAACCCAGACATTTTAGGCTATGTTTGCACTTGGCGTCTTTTTTTGACAAGAAACAGTTGACCAGGGTGCTTTTGTAGCGAAAAAAAGAAGAAGCTGGCAGCGTTTTTATTCCCCAAAAACAGCCGAGAGCGTCTTTTGTTGCTATAACAACAGCTACTGCTATACGCAGCAATACGCTTCCGTACAATGTAACCAACTAGGACCCCTATTGAGTCCCTGTAACTTTGTAAGACTCTGAGTCCCACTGGGGTGCCTTTGCTGGTCCATATTAAATTAGCAGACTTTGTCCCGGTCTTTAGCTGGGGACAGGATTCCCATCATCCTACTACATAAGTCTCTACTCGACCGGAGGGATGAACACCATGGTCCCTCATTTACAGACTCATCAAACCATTGAGTGAGTCCTCGTCTCCTGTATCCTCCAAATGGACGCATCTACATTTGTTATATTCTACATCTACATTTGTTATGTTCATTTGTTACTCATTTATCTATTTTCCCATTCATTTGTCATCTGTCTTCATGTAAAAGCTGTCCAGAGGGGCCAAAGTCTGTCCATGCTATCCTGCTGCCCCGATATATCTGACAACACCTGGATGATAAAGAGCTAACACCCACTTGGCAGCTGCGAGTGCGATCTGGAACATCTCACGCCTGTCTGGGAGCAGGCGTGTAAGTTTGTCTCGGATATTGTTCTAGCAGATGGTGTGTCGGATCGCTCTGTCTGGACAGTTGTGGCTATGGTTACACCCGCGACGCGTTCAGTCGCCGTGTGCCATCTGATCACGCCAGGATGGTGTCGGCGACAGGTATGAAAGAAACAACATTTTCAGGGCCAGCTATGGACACAGAGATGTAACATCAGGTGTAACCTGCCTGCGTGGCTTTCAGCTACCAGGTGTTTAAAAAGGCACAGTATTTTTTACAAGCACATCTGCAGACAAGTGATTTTGGGAGTCGCTAAGTACTACATACTGTATTTAAGACTTATGTGTAAAAGGCATTCACTCTCATCTAGACCATTAGACAAGTTTGATGCAATAGCTGGAATGTGCCAACATTAGCTTGAATACTGAGCCATGTTAACAGCTTGTTTTTACTCTATTTGTATAAGCTCCTTTTATATTGAGTCATTCATCCCTATAAAGATATGTGGGTACCACCTTCTAATTAGGCACACTTTTAAAGTGTTTATACTTAGTAATGGTTAATACATCATTTACTAATGCTTTATAGATCACTTAAAAGTCATGATATTTAATTAGTCAAAGTTTTGGGATGCCAGGTTGGGGTGTGCACAGTGCGATATGATGATATTAGATCGTGAACGATTAAAATGTCTGTAAATGCCATACAGCGGTGCAATGCTAGCCCTGAGCTAACAATGGCATTAGTGCTCCCACTAGCTAACTCATTTGTGCTGCACTGCACACTACACGGGCCGGGCTTCGATGGGAGATCAGTGCTTTTACAGAGCTCATCCTGCTGATCAGCTGATTACAATTGGAGAGGTAGGGGGGAGAAAATGGGGAGCGCTAACAGCTACAGTGCAAACAGAGCATTAGTTAGCTCTATATCTTTACAGAGCAAATATCAGCTTGCTGCTATATTAATGTTCTGAATGTCGAGAACAGAACCCTTAACGAGGCTTTAAAGGGTTGCATTTGAGAATAACATTTGGTGTTTTGTTATCTTGTAGGGCTATCCATTTTTTTAATATATAAATTAGTTTGGCTGTACTGTTCAGTAACTTTCAAGTCTTAAAAACCAACATGAAAAATAGTGATATGATATTTTTGCCATATCGCCCATCTCTAGCAGCTTGTTAGAATTCCTTATTAGAATTCCTACTGGTGGTTATCCCTTCGATGCCATTTTCTGATAAAGGTCCTTTTATCAAGAGCTTATAAGTTGTAACTAATGGTTTTATTAATTGTTCATAAATAATTTACCAATGCTTTATACGGCTTGTTAGAAAGTAAGATACCAATACGCATTTATTAATGAATTAGCAACATTTAGAACTGCATTATTAACAAACAGAAAGGACAAACACCAGGTATTTCACAAACTGGCAACCCCAAAACTTACTCTTATTCATGGCTTTTACCTACTTTATTAGGGATGTCACTGTTTTATTTCGACATTGGAACCTGTTAAAGAGTGGGGAAAACTGAATACTGAAATGGTAATTACCTGTTTGAGTTAAAAATGTACAGTCTAGAAACACAACAGACTGTTTCAACTCACAGCCCGATGATCTACAAAGTCTTCAGCCCTAATTGCACGGAAAAGGTATTACTAGGGGACCTCATGTGATTTAGAAATGAACACCACCACCCCCCCACGTCTGTGTTTCATGCGGCCCATTTGCACAGAATAACTTTTTATATACATTTATATAGCTCTCAGTTACTGTTTCTAACCCCTTTATCATTATAGGCCTTTATCAATTAAATAATTGGATGCTTTAATTGGTACCAACATTTCTAATCAGAACCTGTGCATTAAAACACTGTACTGTATATAGCTATAACAGATATGAGATAATATGTACTGTATGCATGTAAACACACGGTGTACCCATGGTGTTGAAGTCTGTGGAAATTAGCAGCAGCAAAGCATTGCTTCTAACTGGAGCAGATCATTTGTGATGTAAGAATCTGGGTCGTTACAGTGTCCTGGTTAGCAAATCAACATTCCTTATGTTATGGGATGGTACCCAAACTAGGCTGTAGTAAGACTTGAAATTGTAGCTTTTGTAAACATTCCCAAACCTTGTGTCTGTCTACGTTATGAGTGCAGAGATTTCGAGGCAATTCCTTTCAGGGATAAAAAAAAAAGCGGCAGCAGGAGTGTAACACACGTGTAACAGTTCTGAAGTCAATAATCTCCTTTAAGAAAAAGCATCAGCGTGAGAGAGATGTCAGCCTCTCTGTTCAAAGCCATCTTTGGACCAGACTACAAAAGGTTATTATAATCCACATGTGCCACTTTTCCTGTGCAAAAGGAGAACAAAAAAAACCATCCAGTTGTTGTTGTACATAACTCCTGTGCATCATTTGTCACTTGTACTGCAAACCTGACCATGTCCATGAACGGGAGCTTGTTGTTAGTAGACAAAAGTAAAAAGCAGATTGTGCGGAGGCTCTGCAGCCTGCTCACTGGGCTCCGTAGGGTGATCAGAAGTAGGAGAGGGTGGCAGAGCCAGAGAAAGGGGCGAGGCCAGGTCGGGGAACTGCTGGGAGAGGGTGTGAGCAGCTGGTCCCACCACACTATATGCCTTCAGAGCAGAGACGCCATTGAGAACCGCTACATCCAGGAAGGTCACATGGAAGGAAGTGGAGATGTCAAAGGAGAGGGCCTCTAGCTCCACTGCAACCCCTGCTGCTGGGGAGATTGTCATTTCCTGGTTGGGGTAGGGAGCTTCTGGTGCTGCACTGTGGATCTTGAGGGTCTGCAGACCTAGCAGAGCCAGGTACTGACTGTCCATTGGCTTTACTCCACAAAAAGACAACTGCAAATGGCCAACCGTGCTCCTGTTCAGCAGCTCCTCCAGGACCCAGAGCTCCTTCACCCACACGGTGAGTGGTCCAGGCTCTCTGAGCCCAGCAGGGGGCAGAGCGGAGCGCAAAACGGTGTGGCATCTGCACAGCGAGTTGGCCAGAGCCTCGTCGCAGTCCCGGACGGGCGTGGTGCAGCTGCAGTTCCGCAGGTTGTTGCCCGGGCCGTCGCTGTCGAACAGCAGCGTGGTGTTGACCGGCAGAGACGTTTCAGATGAGGGGGCGGAGCTTGTTGTCTGGGTGACGGGGGTCAGAAAGAACAGCAACCACAGTGACCATGGCAACGAGACAGAGGAGACAGTGTTTGGAGACATCTCCATAGAGATCAAACAGACTACATCTTCACCAAGTGGAGAGAGCGGGCTGTGGAGAGATGGGCCAAGCTGTGAACAGATAGAGTAAAGTTAGACTGTACTCTCCGTCCATACAGCATGAACAGCAGCACCAACAGTACTGAGGATTTAGATTGGGACACTAAAGGTCTTGTCAGACATGGAGCGATTGACAGCTAACAATTAATTTTCAATTAGAGACGACAAGCGGGTCAATCCCGTGATCATCTCACACGCACGCCCGCCTGCTGCAAGAGTTGAACTGCCTTAAACTTCTTCCTATGCAATGCGACGCGAGGTGAAAAACGATGAACAAGAGACTGATTCTTGCTCTTTGTAAGTTCCCTAAAATAGATAAAAACAGTTCCTAAACAGTTATAAGGACATAGACAGTGGGGCATTTGTGGCAGAGCATCGGCACAATATTAAATGTATCGGGTAACTATTACGTATAGTTTGAACGTAAATTAGGCTATTAAGTTACGACAATGCTAATTTAGCTAACTGTAGCTTATCAACAATTAGCAAAGAATGGGATTGCCAGTATTTGTTATATATGTAATATAATAATTGTTATGACTAGGGATAAATGTAGCCTCGCATTGCCACAACTTCCTCCACAGCGCTGCGGAGGAAGGTCTGGCTAGTACACATAATATTACGGGATTGGAGAAAAATGTGCTCTGGTTTATTGGCATTTCTTTAAACCAATCACAATCGTCTTGGGCGGCGCTAAACGCCAGACAGAGCCATGGCGCCTCTGCAAAATAGCCCCAGGAAGAAACTTGTTTTGGTGGAACATGTGTACGTTCAAAAGTAGTTTTAGTCGTGTAACAGAAAACTCAGATTGGACAGATAGTATAGCTAGCTGTCTGGATTTACCTTGCAGAGATCTGAGGAGCAGTTAACCATAGTCCTCACAAATCCACCGGAGGTTAGAACACCAACACAGAGGAAGAGGAAGGGGACGGACACCCGCAGGAAAAGAGTGAGGCAGGCCAAGCGTCGCTTACTGTCTGAAAAGACCTTAACTCTCTCTGATCAAACACCAGAGCTCAGCGGTATCCCAGATTTATTCACCCCTCTATGACTCACTCCAGTATACTTCACTGCAAGCACATGACACACAAAGAACTCTCTTTGTCACTCTGTGCCCTACAGTAACCTGCTTCTGCTTTGCGTCTGTATTTTTACAACATGTGGAGGCCAGCTTAAGACCAACAGCCAAATGAATTCAGCTCTATATTTCCAGTCAAGCCCTCTCTCTCTCTCTCTCTCTCTCTCACACACACACACATATAATTGAGGTACTTATTTCTTGCTATTCAGTTTTACTGGGGAGAGGTCCTTCCAGGCCCCGGGCTACTGCGGAGGGCGTACGGCTGCCTATAAAAAGTTCTTACGCCATGGTTCCGCTGTGGTGAAATAGGCAGTGGCCAGCCACATTAAATGTTCAGGAATAATGAAACACTGGCTTCTTTATTTTACCATTCAGGGACGGTGGAAAAGTGGACTGAATAAGCAGTCTTGACTTCCAGAGTCAACTTTTCCCCACACTTCTTTTTTCTTTTGAAACAGAGGAGGACTTTCCAGTGGAGGTTGGATCAAGGTCTACTTGATTGTTGAAACATTGATCTGATCCATCCAAAATCCATGTGATTGCAATTAGTACCAAAGACACAATTTTTACATTGTAGGTCATTATATTTGCACTGGCTCCTTACACTGTACTGATAAATTGAATTGTAATAGTTTGCAAATCAACGTGGTTGAGATGTTAATTTCATCAGCAAAAGCTATGACAAAAAATACTCATTGACAGCCTTTTTTCTGTGATAAAAACAAACAGACTAAATCTAAACTAAAAGTGAGCAAATACTACTGCAGTTTTTGTCTACAAACTAAAAAATGAAATGGATTAAGTGGATTTAGCTGCATGAGCTGTAGCACTTGCATTTCAGTAATGGTATGTCTCTTGTCTTTAGTGTTAGCTTATGCTGTGCATGTTGTATGTATGTAACACACTGACTGACAGAGATCACTGCTTTTTATTAGTTAGATGTGAAAACCTACTTGGCAATATACCTGATTCTGAAAGCCCCCAAAATGTCCCCCAGAACAAGTCTACATTGAGTTTGGGTTTGATGTAGCATGTAACATGTACTGTACCGTAAAACATTTACTCAATGACTCAGTGTTTATGCGTTGCGAGTGGGATACAGCTAATTGGCCCTTTCCTTACTCATGAAGCTGGACTGCAGACAGTTAGGATATACACAAAAATAATCACAGGGTTTCAAATGTAATATTTGATTTGGTCAGAGGTGCCTCATCCAGAAATCCATTTTTTGTCCAGAAAGCACTTTCCCTTTCTCTACAGCCTGTTTACTACTCACATGGGACACTATTTATAGCCATGCTCCCTGACTTTGTTCCAGATTTTGTTGCAATATCTTTTCCAAGAATGTGATGAAAATAGAAAAACAAAGCACATGAACATTGAGTCTGTAGAATAACATTCATTATCCATGAGGATCATCAACCCTGATCTGAAAACCCAAAAGGTGACATATTCTTATTGATTAATTGTTAATGATTACCCATTATCAACTCTTATCATTCATAAGATTTGACTTTTGACCTCCTGTCTTTGCTAATATTGTTAAGTGCAATATTGATTGTAAACCAGAATATGTCAAACACTCTGAAAGGGTCTTCTTAGATATAGGCAGCAGCAGAGATTACAGTCCAACCAGGAAACAAGATATTTTACTTTGGAAACTTCTGCCAAGCGCTGAGCCATTGATAAAAACGTAGTCACAAGTTTTCGTAATACTTGAAGTGAGATTATGTAACATTTGATAAACATTGGGTGGGAGACAATCTGAATAATTGGTAACTACATAAGAGTGACATGAACCCTAGAGACACATGAACCCTAACTCTAACCATAATTTGTCATGACTAAAACCGAATGACATTTACTAAAAGATTATGTCATAAACGTTTATGACTTGTTTATAATGTTTATGACACGTTCATGACAGTGTCATGTCACTCTTATGTAGATACCTTCAAGTAAAGTGTAACCGTATAATTTATACAAATATAAAAGGAAATACATATAAAAATAGTCAATTTGTCGATCCAAAGGTAACGCAAATTGTAAGCCAATTTTCAGAAAATCAGCTGTAGCAATGCTAACCGTGGCACTGTGTGTGACATTAGTTGAGCTAAAACATTACTTGCGGCAGTACCCAGAGGTCTGTGTGTTTTCGTGTTTTTGTTAAATCCCGCTGGGTGATTTGCTTCAGAAAGGTTGAAAATCTGCAACTCTTCCTCTTTGGTGTTTAGCTTAGCACGGAACCATTGTCATCCAAAAATTCTCACGTCCGGATTCAAAAAAACCAAGATGGCGACAGCCACATTGCCAAACTCGAGACTTAAACCAATGTGTGACTTCACTGCTGCTACGTCCACTGTATATATATTTTGACATTTTTTCCAAATTTTGTGGGATTACAACACACACAGAGGGAGTGTGACTTCAGTCTCTGCTCAGGACGCCATTACTTCACTATATCATTACAAAGCAAATAGTTGCTTACTGACGACAGCCCCTTTAAACTCACTTCAGGGGAAACAAAAGCAGGACAAGTAGATGTGTAGGGGTTAACGTTTTGGCATTAAAACCCCATTTCTGGTATCGTGACTACGCTGCTATAAATACACTTGACTTCACTATGGTTGGTTTACAGTAGCAGCTGCCCTGCGTACACACAGCCTGTCCTCTCCATCCTCCACCATCTTACCTCACTGCTAATATTAGTCATCGTCTTTCCAGTCTTTCCAGACAAAAAAACTTCTTTTTTCTTTTGAAACAGAGGAGGACTTTCCAGTGGAGGTTGGATCAAGGTCTACTTGATTGTTGAAACATTGATCTGATCCATCCAAAATCCATGTGATTGCAATTAGTACCAAAGACACAATTTTTACATTGTAGGTCATTATATTTGCACTGGCTCCTTACACTGTACTGATAAATTGAATTGTAATAGTTTGCAAATCAACGTGGTTGAGATGTTAATTTCATCAGCAAAAGCTATGACAAAAAATACTCATTGACAGCCTTTTTTCTGTGATAAAAACAAACAGACTAAATCTAAACTAAAAGTGAGCAAATACTACTGCAGTTTTTGTCTACAAACTAAAAAATGAAATGGATTAAGTGGATTTAGCTGCATGAGCTGTAGCACTTGCATTTCAGTAATGGTATGTCTCTTGTCTTTAGTGTTAGCTTATGCTGTGCATGTTGTATGTATGTAACACACTGACTGACAGAGATCACTGCTTTTTATTAGTTAGATGTGAAAACCTACTTGGCAATATACCTGATTCTGAAAGCCCCCAAAAATGTCCCCCCAGAACAAGTCTACATTGAGTTTGGGTTTGATGTAGCATGTAACATGTACTGTACCGTAAAACATTTACTCAATGACTCAGTGTTTGCGTTGCGAGTGGGATACAGCTAATTGGCCCTTTCCTTACTCATGAAGCTGGACTGCAGACAGTTAGGATATACACAAAAATAATCACAGGGTTTCAAATGTAATATTTGATTTGGTCAGAGGTGCCTCATCCAGAAATCCATTTTTTGTCCAGAAAGCACTTTCCCTTTCTCTACAGCCTGTTTACTACTCACATGGGACACTATTTATAGCCATGCTCCCTGACTTTGTTCCAGATTTTGTTGCAATATCTTTTCCAAGAATGTGATGAAAATAGAAAAACAAAGCACATGAACATTGAGTCTGTAGAATAACATTCATTATCCATGAGGATCATCAACCCTGATCTGAAAACCCAAAAGGTGACATATTCTTATTGATTAATTGTTAATGATTACCCATTATCAACTCTTATCATTCATAAGATTTGACTTTTGACCTCCTGTCTTTGCTAATATTGTTAAGTGCAATATTGATTGTAAACCAGAATATGTCAAACACTCTGAAAGGGTCTTCTTAGATATAGGCAGCAGCAGAGATTACAGTCCAACCAGGAAACAAGATATTTTACTTTGGAAACTTCTGCCAAGCGCTGAGCCATTGATAAAAACGTAGTCACAAGTTTTCGTAATACTTGAAGTGAGATTATGTAACATTTGATAAACATTGGGTGGGAGACAATCTGAATAATTGGTAACACTTTAATTGAAGGTACCTACATAAGAGTGACATGAACCCTAGAGACACATGAACCCTAACTCTAACCCTAACCATAATTTGTCATGACTAAAACCGAATGACATTTACTAAAAGATTATGTCATAAACGTTTATGACTTGTTTATAATGTTTATGACACGTTCATGACAGTGTCATGTCACTCTTATGTAGATACCTTCAAGTAAAGTGTAACCGTATAATTTATACAAATATAAAAGGAAATACATATAAAAATAGTCAATTTGTCGATCCAAAGGTAACGCAAATTGTAAGCCAATTTTCAGAAAATCAGCTGTAGCAATGCTAACCGTGGCACTGTGTGTGACATTAGTTGAGCTAAAACATTACTTGCGGCAGTACCCAGAGGTCTGTGTGTTTTCGTGTTTTTGTTAAATCCCGCTGGGTGATTTGCTTCAGAAAGGTTGAAAATCTGCAACTCTTCCTCTTTGGTGTTTAGCTTAGCACGGAACCATTGTCATCCAAAAAATTCTCACGTCCGGATTCAAAAAACCAAGATGGCGACAGCCACATTGCCAAACTCGAGACTTAAACCAATGTGTGACTTCACTGCTGCTACGTCCACTGTATATATATTTTGACATTTTTTCCAAATTTTTGTGGGATTACAACACACACAGAGGGAGTGTGACTTCAGTCTCTGCTCAGGACGCCATTACTTCACTATATCATTACAAAGCAAATAGTTGCTTACTGACGACAGCCCCTTTAAACTCACTTCAGGGGAAACAAAAGCAGGACAAGTAGATGTGTAGGGGTTAACGTTTTGGCATTAAAACCCCATTTCTGGTATCGTGACTACGCTGCTATAAATACACTTGACTTCACTATGGTTGGTTTACAGTAGCAGCTGCCCTGCGTACACACAGCCTGTCCTCTCCATCCTCCACCATCTTACCTCACTGCTAATATTAGTCATCGTCTTTCCAGCTGTTCCCAGCGTCTGGCTCTCCCACACATTAGATCAGTCACTTTCTCTCTTTCCATCCGCCTGTCCCTGCTCTCTCTCTCTCTCTCTACCGCTCCCTTTCTTTCTCCCTGTCGTTCCTCTGTTCTCCCTCTTTTGCTTTCCTTTCCTCCATCTCCATCTCTGTAATCCCCGCAACAAGCTGCAGCTGCATGACCGGATGGTGGGAGGGAGGGCTGAACAAAGATGAAAATCGACCACAGAAAACACATTCCACGATACTTAAATGACAATGTGAGTCGGGCCTAATTGATTTCATATGTATGTATTTAAATGTCCTTCTCTTATAAAGCATTTATGTACAGCATATGAATCAGAGACATGTACCACATAAACTTGCTTTAAGTTGCGTGTCTGTTGATTATTTTTTGACTATTTGTGATTATTATATATTTTTTTAATTCATGCTTTAAAGCCTTTCTGATTCTGATCCAGTGTGTTTGTGAAAGTGAGAGTGTGTGTATGCACGCGGCAAACAGAAAGACAGTTCAACAGGGAGAAAGTGTTTGTGTGTGTGTTTTTGTGTGTATGAGAAAAAGTGCGAGGTGGCCGGCGCTCCACACGGCTCCAGCTTGTTAAAGGAGAGGCTCAACGCATTCCTCTGACATCATGCTCCACCGCAGGCACCCACCCTAATCCTCCCTTCCTCTCGCTACACCTCTCACTTACAGTCCCTCTCTTCCTCCATGTCACCCATCTCTTTTCAACGTCTCTCGCTCCTCTCCCTCTCTCTCAGCAGCTGCAGTCCACACACACACTCACACACACACACACACACACACACACACACACACACACACACACACACAACTACGGACACACATTTTAGGGCATTACTATATTTTACATTTTACATTTTAAGTGGTTACTAGATCTTGTGTCCTGAAATATAGAGCTTACAGTAGGGCTGGGCAATAGATGGATATTATATCGACATCGATATATGATGCTACATATTGCCTTAAATTTGTATTTCGTAATATCGTGATATGACATAAGTGTTGTGTTTTCCTGGTTTTCAAGGCTGCACTACAGTAAAGTGATGTCATTTTATGAACTTACCAGACTGTTCCAGCTGTTCTATTATTTACCTTTACCCACTTAGTCGTTGTATCCACATTACTAATGATTATTTATCAAAACTCTCATTGTGTAAATATTTTGTGAAAGCACCAAGAGTCAGCCCTACAATATCACTGCAACATCAACATCCATGTACAGTATTTGGTCAAAAATATTGTGATATTTGATTGTTCTTCCACATCACCCAGCTCTAGCTTACAGTATTATATTATACTGTGAAGAATACTACGACTGACACATTTTCAAATGAAATTTATTTTAAATATAAACCAATTTAGTGTTAAAACTCTACAAAAAATGGCATAAGCTCATCCCTTACTGACAACATGTTCCCGCAGCTATGTGCAGAACGTTAACTCTCCCTTAAACCACAAATTGTAATTTTTACATCAACAAGGTTCAAGTTTATTGGTGTTTTAAGCCCCCAATGTCACACTAGGATTAGGCAATAGTTATGGTTATGGCTATGGCTATGGCTATGGTTATGGTTATGGTTAGGGTTAGCTGCCTTGAACACCATAAACAAGGTTCAACGTGTTGATTCAGTGTGACTTTTAGAGGTTAATACTTGTTTTTTAACCTGTCGATAGGTTACTGCAACCTTTCACCACCACAAGCCAACCCTTTCACATTGTCATGTTGTTATTTCATACAGTTTTATTATAAAAAAAGCTTATTTACTAGCTTCTTTAAATATTGAATAATTGCTACAAAAAACCCTCACAAATATGAACTTATATTTTTCGTCAAAGCCTCATGAATTTCCTGAAACAGCTGTAGTTTTTCTCAAAAGTTAGTCAAATAGCAGGAAATAGTTTATTTGTTGGGTACTATTTTCAGCAGCGGATTAATACACATTGGGTGCTCTTGTGAGGATTTACGCCCCCCTGGGAAGTACATGGAGCTCTATGGCACAGAGGAAAGATATATTAAACTTTGGATAAACACCATAGACTGTAAAAATAGAGAACGTAGCATCCATGACGTGACCCTTTGGTTTGTGGACCCATTGGTTTTCTAAATCCGGCCGTGACGATTTTTTTTTGACGAAAGGGCGGAGCTGGGGAGGATGATGCAGCCAAGCCAGTGTTGTTTATGGTTGCAATGGCGCTGTGCTAAGCTAAATGCTAAAGAGAGAAAGTTGTTTTGGTGGAACACGTGTACGTTCCGCAAGCTTTGTCCATTACTTTTTACAGTCAATGATACACACCCAAAACATACGATGGGATAATTTCTTCATTGTTGGGTTTGGCCTTTTCATGGGATTTATGACAAGAAGAAAAATATAGAATACCATTGTCATTTAAGGAATAAACTGAACATGTGTAAATAATCATGCAGTGCAAGTAAATACAAAAACATACAGTCAGTTTTATTGTTAAGTGTCGTGCACAAGCTGCCTGCTGTTGAAAGTCAAGGAACATGTAGGAAGTGTAAAGAAGAGTGTGCAAAGGAATACCACATGCAACCAATAGGTTCCAGTGCTGTATATTTGTGCATCCAGTGCATGTTGACAATTGTCGTTCAGGTTTTTCCTAAACTCACATACACATCATTATGTACAGTGGCAGCAGCTGAAGCATTTTTCTTGTATTAGGTCTACAGGCGGTTTATTTTTATTGAATGTTGTACAGTAGAATCAAATTCGCAGATTGTAAAACAACACTCCAGGGTCCCATAAGCGGCGAATCTCAGGCTTGTTAGTTTGGTTGGATAGAATGAGAGAAAAACATGATTTTCCCAAACTATTTCTCTTGAGACACTGCAGCAGCAGTATTTCAATAAATGGCAGGACTTTGACAGGCTGCATGTGTCTTTCTGAGACAGAACACACTACAAACAAGTCTAGCGTTTAATTTATTAGAAATATCCCAATGGTCAATCATCATACATAATGTACGGCAGCGCATTGCTGCCACCGCCACAAATAAATCTGTCATAATGACATGAAAATACCCCGTTATAGGGTGAATTATGTAATCGTCATGGTGGCTGTAACAAAGCTCCAGAAGAACAGGTGAGTTCAGATGTTTTGTCAACTTAATAAACTTCAATGAGCTAAATGTAGATGAGATTACTTTAGATAAAACTAGATTAGATTACATTCCTTTAAATTAGATTTGATGATTTTACATTGGTTAGATTACTTTAGATAGGTCAACTTGAGATAGCATTAGTTAAATTGAGAGGAAAAGATTAGTTTAAAATGTTGGTGTCAGTTATAGACAGTAACCTATAAAACACAAAATACCGACAGCGGCGGATTTAAGGGCTTTTCCAAATGTTTTGCAAATAAAGAAAGACATGACTTTTGTAAGTGTTTTTCAGTAGGTACAAAATATGATTACCATAGAAATTTGTTGGTTACACTTTACTTGAAGGTATCTACATAAGAGTGACGTGACACTGTCATGAACGTGTCATAAACATTATAAACAGTCATAAACGTTTATGACAAAACACTTCTTTTAGTAAGTGTCATTTGGTTTTTGTCATGACAAGTTATGGTTATGGTTATGGTTATGGTTATGGTTATGGTTAGGGTTAGGGTTAGGGTTCATGTGTTCATGACTGTGTCATGTGTTCATGACAGTGTCATGTCACTCTTTTACTAATTGTAACTCGAAATGTGTCACCGCTGCTGGTATATGACCGCCTGACTCTTTTAAGTATCCGCAATTCCGTGGAAAAAGTGCCGATCTACGGCTCAGATGGACAGTCAACCACACCGCCGCCTTTCTTGGCGTCCATTCCGGCCTATCTACGGCGTCAGCCTGGCCTTCGGCTCTGCAACAATCGCCGCAGGAGACGCGGAAAAAGAGGCGGAGTGTAAGGCTCAGAGCTTACCTGGCATAACCCTACACACGCGATCTGGGCCATCCGTGTCTCGGGTTGTCCGCGGAGTTCATCGCCTGCAATCGGCGGCGTTCTGTGGTACACAGTTACCGATGGCTCCAGTTGACGGTCCCGGATTCCGAATGCAAATTTCCCCGCCGTTGGAGCGGGATGCGCTCCAGGCGAGGCTGCATACCAAGGGGGTAAGCTTCGCTTCAAAACGCGAACCTCCGATGGCGCCATTTTGTTGCTACAAAGCGATCACCTCCTGTTAGCATTACACTGACCGCCATTTTTTTTTACGTCACTTGACTGCGAATAACTTTACATCTGAAGGGTTTAAAGACTCTATTTGTCCGTTGTTTATTTCTAAAGAAACACGACAATGTATAAAAGGCTCCATTACCTTGTACCTCACGTTATGGCTCCGTAGCAGACGTTTTTATAAAAATAAGCTAACAATTGTGTCATAACCAAGTGACTTACTGTCACACAGTAGAGGAATTACCGTATAGTACAGGAGAAGCTCGCAGGCAGTTTTGACTTACATTAGCTGTTTAGGTTTAATTACTAATGTTAACTAGCATGTTAATTAGCAATAATTAGCCTGTGCTTATGTTATCTCCTTACATATACCTACACTCTCCGTCTCTGTAAGATTGGGAATGATTGAGATTTCTCTTGGCACAGCTACCAGAAGACTTCACACTTTCAGACACGTTGCTCACGTTACATTTACGTTGTCTCTGTCAGTTGGAGGCTGCGCAGTAAAGCAAGTGATCACCGGAAAAGTGCTTCTAATAGCCTTCACTGGTCTCCGTCCAGAGCAACGGGGTCTATTGGTCCATTGTATATATGTCAATGCTGCGTACACGGGAATCTCCGCCTGCTCGATCGTGCTTCCCAACAGACTGAGCGGCGCTCAATTCGCATGGCGCTGATCAACACCAGATCACTCACAAACAAGACTTTTATCCTCAATTACTTTTTTAAGACCAATGCTCTGGACTTTCTTCTGTTGACGGAAACCTGGCTGAAAACAGGTGATGACAGCGCCTTCTTGGAGCACCTCCCCCCCCAGCTGTTCTTTCCTCAACTCTCCGCGAGCGTCAGGTCGAGGTGGGGGGCTGGCCACGCTTTTCAAGAATGAGTACAGATGCAGATCGTTACCTGCACTCTGTTATAATAGTTTCGAACTTCAGCTGTTCATGGCTGACTTGGATTCTCCTGTGTTGTGTGCAGTTATTTATCGCCCACCAAAAGTCAACAAGGATTTTATATGTGAGTTTTCGGAGTTTTTAGCTGATGTTGTTCCAAAATACGACAAGCTCTTGGTTTGTGGGGAATTCAATATTCATGTGTGTTGCCCCTTTAACCCACTTGCTAATGATTTTAAATCACTTTTAATCTCTTTTGGTCTTAATCAGTGCGTGAAAGGGCCGACACATCATCTTGGACACACCCTGGACCTCATTATTACTTATGGGCTTTCAGTTTCACTAAGTGAAATAAAAGAAACTGGTATCTCAGATCATTTCCCCATCAGGTTTGAGATCAGTGTACCACCACCTGCTAGTAAGCCTGTCTCCTCAGCTTCTAGGCGCCGGTGCATCACCTCCTCTTCAGCTGGAGAGTTTGCTTTGGCATTCAGGGGCTCACAGTTCTGTGTTATGAATGGTGTGGTAGCTCCCTCTTATCCAGATAACATTCTCTCTGTGTTCCACTCCACGTGCACTGAAATTTTAGACTCTATTGCCCCTGTCCGGACTAAATCTATTAAACCTAAGGCGGACCCTTGGCTAAATGACTCCACAAGGGCCCTTAGGCAACACTGCAGACAAGCTGAACGAAGATGGAAGAAGGACAATTTGCAAGTATCACTGGGTTTATTAAGAGACAGTCTAGCCACATACCAGAAGGCTGTGAAGGTGGCAAAGATGCAACATCTCTCTTCCGTAATAGCTAGCAGTTGCCATGAACCCAGAGTGTTATTTAATACTATTAACTCTGTTGTGAATCCATGCACCTCTGATCCGACAGAGGTTTCAACTAGTACATGTGAGAAGTTTCTCTTTTATTTTATTGACAAAGTTGCATCTGTCAGGCAATACACCAGTGTTAGTTTTAATGTGTTTGTACCTGCTGCTCCTATGCATTCTGCTGTGTTTGAGGAATTTCAGCCAGTTTCTCTGACATTGCTTTCTGAGATCGTGCAATACATGAAACCTACCCACTGTCCGTTAGACATTGTTCCCGCCAAGATAGTGAAGGAGGTTTTTAATGACACCATTGGGCCGAGTCTAAATGCAACATGAAAATTGACAAACAAATCAGCAATGTTGTTAGAATGAGCTTTTTCCAGCTCCGTCTACTAGCTAAAGTTAAGCCATTCCTTAACAGGCATGATCTAGAAAAAGCGATCCATGCTTTTATTAGTTCAAGGTTGGATTACTGTAATGCTCTCTATGTTGGTCTGAATCAAACCTCCATCTCACGTCTTCAACTTGTGCAAAATCACTCCCGTTCTTTACACCCTACATTGGCTCCCTGTGCGTTTTAGAATAGATTTTAAGATTTTATTTTTTGTTTTTAAGGCCCTTAATGGCCTAGCCCCAGAATACCTATCCAAGATTTTAACCCTGCGTGAGCACAATTACAGATGTAGCTCTTTTTAGGTCTAAACTCAAAACCTACCTGTTTAGAATGGCTTTTAATACGCAGTAGTGTTGTGACAATTTCCTCTTCCTGTTTCTGTGTAAGCTTTTATGATTTTACTGTTTTCTACATTTCATTCTTCTTGTTGCAAGATATGTTGTCTATTCTTAGTTCCAGATGTGAAGCACTTTGGATAACTGCTGGTTGTTTTAAAGCGCTATACAAATACATTTTGAATGATTTTGATTGATTGATTATGTAGATACCTTCAAGTAAAGTGTTACCAACTTGTTTCATACAGATCATAACGACATCGGTAAATATTGGCCATAACAGCAATAAGCAGTAAGCAGTAATATCGGTTACTGGTATCCGTCACATTTCTATAGCGGTGTAGCCCTAAAAAAACTGTACGAACTGGTAAGAGGGGGTAAAATATTTATGTGTGATTTGGGTGTATTGACCCTTAACCCTCCTGTCTTTGTAAATTATAGAGTGTGGTCTAGACCTGCTCTTTCTGTAAAGTGTCTTGAGATAACTCTTGTTATGAATTGATACTATAAATAACATTGAATTGAATTGTTTGCCCATGGGCCCACCACCTGTGGGAGGAACCGCTGGGGCCGGGTGCGCTGCCAAATGGGTGGCAGTGAAGGTCAGGGGCCTCGACGGACCAGACCCGGGCAGCAGACGCTGGCTATGGGGACGTGGAACGTCACCTCTCTGTGGGGGAAGGAGCCGGAACTGGTGCGGGAGGTGGAGCACTACCGGTTAGATCTGGTGGGGCTTACCTCTACGCACAGTCTCGGTTCTGGAACCATACTCCTGGATAGGGGTTGGACTCTTTTCTTCTCCGGAGTTGCCCAGGGTGTGAGGCGCCGGGCGGGTGTGGGGATACTCACAAGCCCCCGGCTGAGCGCCGCTACGTTGGAGTTTACCCCGGTGGACAAGAGGGTCGCCTCCCTACGCCTGCGGGTTGTGGGGGGGAAAAGTCGGACTGTTGTTTGTGCATATGCACCAAACAGGAGTTCGGAGTATTCGGCCTTCTTGGAGACCTTGAGTGGAGTCCTGCATTGGGCGCCAGTGGGGGACTCCATTGTTCTGCTGGGGGACTTCAACGCACACGTGGGCAATGATGGAGACACCTGGAGAGGCGTGATTGGGAGGAACGGCCTCCCTGATCTAAACCAGAGTGGTTGTTTGTTGTTGGACTTCTGTGCTAGTCATGGATTGTCTATAACGAACACCATGTTCAAACATAGGGATGCTCATAAGTGTACCTGGTACCAGAGCACCCTAGGCCGAAGGTCAATGATCGATTTTATAATCGTTTCATTTGATCTGAGGCCGTATGTTTTGGACACTCGGGTGAAGAGAGGGGCGGAGCTGTCAACCGATCACCATCTGGTGGTGAGTTGGGTCAGGGGTGGGGGAAGACTCTGGACAGACCTGGTAAGCCCAAACGTGTAGTGCGGGTAAATTGGGAACGCCTGGAGGAGGCCCTTGTCCGACAGACTTTCAACTCACACCTCCGGGCGGAGCTTTTCGTGCATCCCTGTGGAGGCTGGGGCATTGAACCCGAGTGGACAATGTTCAAAGTTTCCATTGCTGAAGCTGCGGCGAGGAGCTGTGGTCTTAGGGTCTTAGGTGCCTCAAGGGGCGGTAACCCACGAACACCGTGGTGGACACCGGTGGTCAGGGAAGCCGTCCGACTGAAGAAGGAGTCTTTCCGGGATATGTTATCCCGGAGGACTCCGGAGGCAGTTGCAGGGTACCAAAGGGCCCGAAGGGCTGCAGCCTCTGCCGTGAAAGAGGCAAAGCAGCGGGTGTGGGAGAAGTTTGGAGAAGACATGGAGAAGGACTTTCGGTCGGCACCAAAGTGCTTCTGAAAAACTGTTCGCCACCTCAGGAGGGGGAAGCGGGGAACCATCCAAGCTGTGTACAGTAAGGATGGGACACTGTTGACCTCAACTGAGGAGGAAATAGGGCGGTGGAAGGAGCACTTTGAGGAACTCCTGAATCCGACTAATACGCCCTCTATGTGAAAAAAGGGGATTGTGCCGATTTCCCAGGCGGAAGTCACTGATGTAGTGAAACAACTCCACAGTGGCAAAGCCCCGGGGATTGATGAGATCCGTCCAGAAATGCTCAAGGCTCTGGCTGTCCTGGTTGACACGCCTCTTCAACATTGCGTGGAAGTCTGGGACGGTGCCAAAGGAGTGGCAGACTGGGGTGGTGGTTCCCCTTTTTAAAAAGGGGGACCAGAGGGTGTGTGCCAATTACAGGGGTATCACACTTCTCAGCCTCCCTGGTAAAGTCTACTCCAAGGTGCTGGAAAGGAGGGTTCGGCTGATAGTCGAACCTCGGGTTGAGAAGGAATAACGCGGATTCCGTCCTGGTCGTGGAACAACGGACCAGCTCTTCACTCTCGCAAGGATCCTGGAGAGTATGCCCAACCGGTCTACATGTGTTTTGTGGATTTGGAGAAGGCGTATGACCGGGTCCCCCGGGAGATACTGTGGGAGGTGCTGCGGGAGTATGGGGTGAGTGGGTCTCTACTCAGGGCCATCCAATCTCTGTACGACCAAAGTGAGAGCTGTGTCCGGGTTCTCGGCAGTAAGTTGGACTCGTTTCAGGTGAGGGTTGGCCTCCGCCAGGGCTGCGCTTTGTCACCAATCCTGTTTGTAATATTTATGGACAGGATATCGAGGCGTAGCCGGGGTGGGGAGGGGTTGCAGTTCGGTGGGCTGGGGATCTCATCGCTGCTCTTTGCAGATGATGTGGTCCTGATGGCATCATCGGCCTGTGACCTTCAGCACTCACTGGATCGGGTTCGCAACCGAGTGTGAAGCTGCGGTTGGGATGAGGATCAGCACCTCTAAATCGGAGGCCATGGTTCTCAGCAGGAAACCGATGGAATGCCTTCTCCAGGTAGGGAATGAGTCCTTACCCCAAGTGAAGGAGTTCAAGTACCTTGGGGTTTTGTTCGCGAGTGAGGGGACAATGGAGCGGGAGATTGGTCGGAGAATCGGCAGCGGGTGCGGTATTACATTCAATCTATCGCACCGCCAGACGAAAAAGAGAGCAGAGCCAGAAGGCAAAGCTCTCGATCTACCGGGTCAGTTTTCGCTCCTACCCTCACCTATGGTCATGAAGGCTGGGTCATGACCGAAAGAACGAGATCCAGGGTACAAGCGGCGAAATGGGTTTCCTCAGGAGGGTGGCTGGCGCCTCCCTTAGAGATAGGGGTGAGAAGCTCAGTCATCCGTGAGGAGCTCGGAGAGAGCCGCTGCTCCTTGCGTCCGAAAGGAGCCAGTTGAGGTGGTTCGGGCATCTGGTAAGGATGCCCCTGGGCGCCCCCCTAGGGAGGTGTTCCAGGCACGCCCAGCTGGGAGGAGGCCTCGGGAAGACCCAGGACTAGGTGGAGGGATTATATCTCCAACCTGGCCTGGGAACGCCGATCCCCAGTCGGAGCTGGTTAATGTTGCTCGGGAAAGGGAAGTTTGGGGTCCCCTGCTGGAGCTGCTCCCCCCGCGACCCGACACCGGATAAGCGGATAGATGGATGAATTGTTTTCCTAGGGTCAAATTTGACCTTTTTCTTTTTTTTTAAGTTTCTGTATCAGAAATTTGGTTCTCTTTCAACATAAACGCCTAAAAATAACATGAATAGTTACATACAGCGCTCTTTGCAAATAAAATGAAGTACCAGATCTCTACTTTTCTTGATTTTGGGGTTTTATTAAAATTTATAGAATTTGAAAAAAAAAAAAAAATGTTTTTTAAAACAGTATCCTGACTAAAGGTGTGACATCCACGCAAAACATCCTATGGTCTTAATTATGAGTCAAAATAGTTCATAATTTCTGCTCTTTTTTTCAGGACTTAGGTATAATTTCATATAAATGAGGATTTTTGACCATCAATTCCAAAAAGAAGTATAAAACTAGAGTTAACACGTTGGAATGAAGTTAGCTAACAACATGTAACACAATCGGGAGATATTTATACTTAATACTTTATAAAGAGGCAAAACAGATGGAGGACAACACAAGGGTTAAAGAAATACATAAACTTATAAAAAACCCAAGTAGGCAGTGGATTCACAGCACTGTTCATTTTCCTGTCGGGCCAAATATGCTGTGGAAGCGGAAAGTGTGCTTTGGGCTGACAGATTAGTCAGGCTGACACCAGACCTCTCTCAGTTGTAACTGAGAGTGGGTCTGGGGAAGCTTCATTCACAGCCCATTTCCAAAGGGGCGTCACCAACGGACGCCGCTCAAAGGCCTCTGGGCACAATTGGATAATCTCAACGGGTTGTCATCGTGTAAAACCCGTCTCAACGGTTGTGATTGGTGCCTCGATTTGGAAAAATTGGAAATGGGCTCGAATGGGCTCTTGGCCAGACGGACTTGCAGAGCAAATCTCAAATTTGCCAGAAGTTCGTCAGGGTTTACCCAGGCTACTGATAGATCACAACTCAGCTGAAAGTTTATCCGTGATTTCAGTTTCGAACTAAAGAACGTAACCTGAATGTTTCCCACAGCAAATGTATAGCTGCCGTTGAGGGTCAGTTTGGGGCCACCGGTGGTGGAATGTAACTAAGTACATTTACTCAAGTACTGTCCAAATGTTGAAGTACTTGTACTTTACTTGAGTCTTTTCTTTTCATGCCACTTTCTACTTCTACTCTGCTACATTTCAGAGAAAAATATTGGACTTTTTACTCCACTACATTCATCTGACAGCTTTAGTTAGTTACTTTACACATTTATAAAAGCTGATGTTTTATTATAAATTAAACTACCCTACAATATAACGGCCTACTAGTCCAGCTAAAATGATTAGATCATTAAAACTTAGCTGATTGACAGAACAGTTTTGATCGTTTCCAGTTCATAAAATGGGAGGATTTTACTGCATTGAGCACTTTAACTTTTAATAGTTTAAACAGATTTTTGATGATACTTTCAGACTTTTACTTAAGTAACATTTTCAATGCAGGATTTTTACTTGCAGCAGAGTATTTTACAGTGTGGTATTACTTAAGTAAAGGATCTGAATACTTCTTCCACCACTGGGGGCCCCCCAATTATGGACTGAACGTTAAAGCACAACCAAACTTCATTTACAGCATGTGTACTGCGTGTGAGCCATCAGCAGTACATGTGTGTCCTGTGGATGCGGCAGACAGATGGCCGATGAAACAAGCCTACCGTGATGACATCACATACATGTGAGTGTGAGTGGAGCGTACTTACGTGGACAGCTCGCCGCTGGTTAAGATGGCATGCTGCTCCAGGCTGATCTGTCCGGCGTCGTCGGGCGGTGAGAGCAGCAGCTGCTTCCACATCTGTCTGCAAGTTGACTGGAAAACCTCATCGTTCTGTCTGACAGAGAGACTGTCAGGATGGAGAGAGGGAGAGAGAGAGAGAGACTGTCAGGATGGAGGGAGAAAGAGAGAGAGAGAGAGAGAGAGAGAGAGGAGGAAGGAGGGAGAGAAAGAGAGAGAGAGAGGTCTTACTTTCTGGACACTGGAAAGATACGTTTAGCTTCAGATGTGACAGCATGACAGACTCAAACACTCCATTTTCTCTGCTCTCTTCTCATCTTTCTTCCCATTCCCTCCTACTCCTACTGCTCGGCTCCACTCTCCTATTTTGGGCCCCGCCTCTCATTTTCCAAGGCACGAATTCTTCCTCATAGAATGTGAGTGTATGCTGCCAGCTTGTGGCGTGACATATTACTACTAATGATTTCTGTTTTCATCATAGCAACATAAACCATAGTTCAGTATTTTCTTTGTTGGGAGCTATGTGTGTGTGTGTGTGTGTGTGTGTGTGTGTGTGTGTGTGTGTGTGTTTAAAGCACAGCCATGCCATTGACAGTGAGTTTGGCCTGATAATGTTATTTATTTTTTCTTTATTTTTCATCTTTTATCTAACCACAAAGTTTGTAAAAAGAGATACAGTAAAGTGTTACCGTGGTTTGATAAGCGTCAGTTCTGACTGAGACTGAGTTTTATGACCACCTCACACCAAATGATGGAGACGACGGGAGCACAACCCAACTCTAGCGAGACTCTCAGGATTTCATTGCGATATACTGTAGGTAAGTAGTCTGCGACAGTGAAATGGCTTGAAAGGACGTTTGGTGTAAGGTTAGCATTAGTCAAATGAATCTGTGGTCTGCTGTTACACAGAAATGAAACCAGCTTCTGTTTTAGGCACGGGTAGATTAGGGAAATGCAATTAGCTGCCATCAGCTGCTCTTCCCACTGTTCCACCAGGAACAATGGACTCATTGACTGAAGAGACGTGCTGACTCATTTCCGTGGCTTCTGTGTTGCTCACTTCTAGAATGCTATTTGCTGCTCTAGTTGAACTCAGTCAATTTTGTTATATTAGCCTTTACAGCGGTTAATTACCTGCTGAAACACACATAGCACTCATAGCCAGTGTTGGGCAAGTTACTTCCAAAATGTAATACATTATAGATTACTAGTTACTGTCATTTGAGAGTATACAATATTAATGTCTCTGAATTGTTACACTACTTTTGCATTACTTTTTAGTTACTTTCACCAAAATAACAGCAGAAGTTTGACTTGGCAGCTAGCTTGTGAATTTCACCGGAATTTCACCTTTATCCACTTTAATACATCACAGATTATTCATAATATTTTGTATAATTAATATGAATATGCAAAGTAACTAAAGCTATAAAAAATAGATAAGTAAAACGTACAATAGGCAAGTAGGAGAAAATGAAAATACTCAATTAAAAGTATCTTACAGTTGTATTGTAGTACACCATTGTTGTAAAATGTTTGTTTAAAGCACTTGAATAAGAAATTAATGTTGTTTAGTTTAAAACAGTCTAAAGAAAATTGTCAATTATAGTGTGATTAAAACTCACTATTTACATTATTTACAGTACTTGATTTACAGCTGATATGTGAAAAGGTACACAACCTTATTTGTTTAACAGTAATTTAGTTTTACTGCGAACCGTCACAGGAAGTGCTTTTATTTTGAAGTAGACTACACAGAAGTTGTCGGTTGTGTACCTTGTGTACTCTTGCTAGCTTACTGAGATGTAACTGTTATACATGTTGTTGATGCAACAAATCCTGTCTATGGATGCAACATGTCCGTCAAGCTAAGTTGCTCACTTTCTTGTTTGTAAAACTGCAACTGTAATAATTATTACCGTTCATGACAGCAACATATTGAACAGTAAATGGTCACAGTAAAAGACAAGCGTTTTTGGTCGCCAAGCCATTCCACTACAGAGTTACTCTCCACGGCTGATAAACTGCAATGATTTACGTGTCGCAAGCCTAAACATTAATTCCTGACATGTTAAAATCTGTCAGCGGCTCGGACACACAGCTGTCCACGCCACGTACCGTTACCTGTTGGGACACAGATGTTATGAAATAATACTCACGGCTTTTTTTTTCCTGTGAACAAATGCTTTGCAGTGTTGGGAAATTCTTAAAAATGTTGCGTTAAAATGCGTTGTAACTCGCGTTACTGAGATTGTAACGGGTAATAATATTACCGAAATTGCGTTATATTACTGCGTTACAGCAAAAAGGAATACATTACTGTAATTGCGTTACTTTTGTAACGCGTTACTCCCAACACTGCTCATAGCTCTCTTTTCGTAAAGGCAGGGTTGGTAACATTTTCCAATATACACTTTTTTTACATATTGTTTGAAATGAAACGCCACACACCGGCCACAACAACGGGACACCACTCGTCTCCAGGGTGAAAGTCCTGTGTTGTTTGACCCATCCACCACCCCGACCAACCTCCCTACACGGACTTTCGCCTTATCAATACTACTCGCTACCATCATCGTTCTGTGATCATGAAATATGCTTCCCATTGAAATACATTGAAAAAAACGACATTAGCGTGTCCTGTCCACGATTCAATAGATTCAATAACGTGGCCATATCACGCCCTGCCACTGTTAGTGCAGGTCTATTGGTATGGTATGATATTCTTAGTTTTTTGTTTTTTTTCTCAACTTTTTGGCATCCAAATGGAACGGTCCAGAAGGAGCTCAGTCCTCCAAGTCAGGAGATGATCTGAGGGAGTCAACGAGTTCTAGGAAAGGGTTCCATGTCTCTAGGAATGTCGAGATAGAGTTTCTCAAGCTTCAGATTGTTGAGCACCTCTTTAATCCAATGGTCGTGTGTGTGGGGGGGAAGGGGTAGTCTCCAGTTGAACAAGATCAGTCTCCGAGCTAGCAGAGATGTAAACGCCAGGGCCCGCCTCAGTGCAACAGGGAGGTTGGCGTCAGAGGAAATACCGAAAATGGCTGACAAGGGGTTAGGGGGGATCGTAGGCTCTGCTCAAAGTGTCAAAAATACTCGTCCAAAAAGTAGTTAATTTAGGGCAAGACCAGAACATGAGAGTATGGTTGACAGGAGACTGGTTACACCTTTTACAGGTGACAGTGGAGTATATTTTGGACAGTTTTGCTTTTGTATAGTGGACTTTATGAAGGACCTTGCATTGGATCAAGCCACAAGCACATGTCTTCTTGACAAAGTCCCCAATCTGGAAAAAGCAAAAGATGTGTGACTTTGGTAAATCATAAAGGGAAGCGAGCTCTGTGAAGAATGCAAATATGCCATCTTTGTATAGGTCTTTGACGCTGATGACACCTTTATTGTGCCAGGCCCTGAATGCAAGGTCTAAAAGTTTTTAACCCTTGTGTTGTCTTCCTGTCGACCATGCACTTGTTTTCCTCCAACATTGACTCCTGGGTCTGTTTTGACTTTTTATAAAGCATAAAGTATAGTCTCATCCAAATCTATTGTACACCTTCTAGCCAATTTCATTCCAACTTATTACCAATAGTTTTACACTTTTTAAAAAAAAATATTTATGGTCAATCAACTACATTTACTGTACATGAAATTATACCTTATTTTGGAGTAAAATAGGCAGAAATGATTCAGTTATTTCCACTAAAGTGAAGATCAGATGAATATATGTTGTTGGATTATCACAGACTGGTATATGTTAATGTTTAGTCAGGAAACCATTTTGAATGGCAGAACATATTTCTGATAAAGAAACTTTGAAAACTCATGACCACTCATCATCTAAAAGCAGCAGTAGCACCTGTGTGAAACAAACTAAAAAGATGCTTTTCTATTTCTTGAACTCCATCAAACACATTTTCTTTCTTTCTGGCCTGAGTGTTACGAGTGTGGTTTGTATTTTCAAAAGAAAAACACTTTGGAATCTATCATCCTGAAAAAAAACTATAAGCATAGCATGAAAGCAATATGCAGTGATTCAGTGCAGTGTGATTTATGGTTTGAAAGATAAGACACATTTTGACCATTGTGAGGTGTTCACATAGATCGTTTGGGAAACTCAAAGAGACTCTTCTTTTTTAATGTCTTTGATTTGTTGTCTCCTTTTCCCCTCGCATATTCCACCGGCACTTTGATTCAATTCATCTGCATTTTCTGGGAGTACTTTTTTTTTTTTTTTATCATGAAAACATGAAAAGTATATGCTGGATTCTGCTTCCTCTTGATTCAAGATTCACCCTTGACATGTCTGTATACAGAATAAATGTTATTTTATTATAAGCATAAGTTCAAATTCTGTTTCGTCTGGGAAAGCGGAATATTTTATTATTACAGTTTTCCATTTTGCCACGTCACTTGCAATCAAGTCTCAATGTCACAATGGTTCGACTTACCTTCAACAAGATAAGGCTATGCTCCGCACTCCATTCAAAATCCTTAAGGACCTTATACAGTAGCCGAAGCCCAGCCGGCGCGGGCAAACGTGATGTCATGGAATCGCCGTAACTATTTATACCCGCGCTGGTGGTCGTGCCACTAGTTGCAGTCTTCTCCTGAACAGAGGTGGCGCTAATGAGCAAAGGCTACCAACGTTGCTCTTTCTACGGACTAGAAGAAGAAAAAGGTAAACAACGGCAAAACTGGCAGCAACATTGACGTCAATGCTTCGATTTGATTGGATGACCTACTTGGCTGGATCAAGCCTTTCATTCACCATAAAAGAACTCATCTTAACCCAGTAAGTTTACAAGACAGACTTGCAGTCACTCTCAGAGTCCTGGCATCATGTTACCCAGGAGCTCGTTCATGCTTCCTGTTTGCAGCCCTATAAATCCGGGCGCGCTGGCAAGATCAACGTCATTTTGACGTCACTATGGCGCACGCCAGCTTGGCTGCGGCTACTGTAAAACAGCCATTACACTCCCTTGTGCTTAGCTTACATGCTCTGGTCTGATCATAGACCAGAGCTAGCTAGGCTGTAGAGAGAAATATTGTACTTTTTACTCCACTACATTCATCTGACAGCTTTAGTTACTAGTTACTTTACACATTAAGATTTTTGCACACTAAACGCATGTAGTTTATAAAATCTGATGTTTTATTATGAATGAAACTAGCCAACAATATAACGGCCTACAAGTCATACGGAGCCCTGGAAGGGTCACGGCGAGATTTTTTTCAGGGGACAACTTTTGCATTACCCCACGCAACCAGTTTTGCATTACCTTGCTAAACTTTTCTTCTGAGCCATGTGTCTATTTCCACTCAGCTGCCCAGTGGGCACATTCATATCTCATATAGGGTATAATCAATAGCCTATTTCTTAAATGGATAAAAAAGAGAATGTGCAATGTGAGAGGTCCGCATGATGTGTCAATGAACAAACACTGAGTTAACAGAGAATCTGCAGCTCCCTAGTAGTGTTACAATGAGGGAACGTTAGTTCAGGGACAAAAACATGAAAATACAGCCTGCTCTGCACTCCATTCACAATCCTTACACTCCCTTGTGCTTAGCTTACATGCTCTCGTCTGATCATAGACTGTTTAGGGTCTGATGCACCATCGGTCCTGTTATTTTCATAAGCCTGCCGTGGTTTTTTTCAAAAGAAAATCCTCCTTTGCCAGACAGCTTTAAATCCCACTGGACGTGCAATTCCACTGATGCAACCTTTCTTACCTATCAGGACCTATACAGGATCCAGAGCTTCATCTTCACTGTTGGATTTTTTTTTATAAATTTTTTAAAATATCATAAGCAATAGTCATGTCAAGTAAATTAAGGGTTTTCCATTTCCGTCACAAACAGAATACACTGGCACTGAAAGTTGCCACTTGCAAATACACACACTGTGGTTTCAGACATACAAAGTTATTTGGAAGTTCTGGTATTTACTAGTCTTTCTTTGATTCTTGGAAACGGCAGCATACTGAAGGTCTTCTACTTCTCAGAATTTCGTTTGTCAACCACAACCTCCTCCGTGAACCCTAAAATGTATCGCTGTGCGCGCTCTGGTTGAATCAGGAAGTCCTCTTCAGAAAACTGACAGCATGGCACGACATCATTTTGTTGTTTGCTTCCAATAAAGTTTGATAACCTGTCTGGTTGTCTAATCACTTTCTATTCTTACTTCCCTTTTAACACAATTGTTGCCATGTCCAAAAAAAACACTAAAACAATGTGACCTTGGTTATAAAAAAGTAGATTTAGGATAGATATGTGTTATTATTGTTTGAATATAAAACCTATACAATTATGTTAATATTTTACTCATATATATATACCCTAGTACAACTTACATAACTGGCTACAGGCAGAGAATAGATTGTCCAGAAACAACCAAAATATACACAGAAAAAAGAGAGTGAGGCTGAATCTGTAACCTGTACATCGGTGTATTTACGCAGTGCTTACTGACAACTTGTCTACTGTAAATCCTGCGTTTGATTATTTTGTTGAAACAGCATCTCAGTGTCCTGTGAGAGTAGAACAGCAGCTAATATTTAAATGCTATATGCACAGAGAAAGAACTGATGGGTGCTGATTTTGAGGATCTCAGTATCTAAAGCATGACACATCAATAAGAATAACAAGACACACGGGCATTCATTCTGGACACCTGTCCAGCCTATCAGAGGTCAGCATAAAATCCTACATACCTGTGACAATGGAACTTTCTTGGGATTGTGGGCTATCTTCTCCTTCCTTTTTCCTCCTGCTTTCTCTTTTACCGTACAAGTCCCACCTCTCTAAAATCTTCATCTATCTTCATGTTTTCCCGTGAGGAGCGTGCAAATGTCCGCGGAGTTGGGCTGAGATTCCACACGGTCAGTTAATCAGGCAAGTTGGCCATTTCTATTCTTCTGTAGCCTCTCCTACCTTTTCTCTTTCTTGTATCCCTTCTGTTTTCTTTCCCCCATGGTTACACATACCATGGTAACTCCGCCAGTTTGTTGGTTTCGTTATTAAGCCAACATGAAAAGCACTGCATTCTCTCAAACTTTGCTATGTGTGTGTGTGTGTGTGTGTGTGTGTGTGTGTGTGTGTGTGTGTGTGTGTGTGTGTGTGTGTGTGTGTGTGTGTGTGTGTGTGTGTGTGTGTGTGTGTGTGTGTGTGTATGTGTAGGGTGTGCCTGGTGTGGTTATTTGCCAGACTATGTCTTGGTCTGGACAGGTGCCAGGCAACCATATATATATAGCCATGTATTGGACAAGTACATAATTTTTTTTGCCACATTATTCACCTATATTCTCAGCGGCGCTGTTGTAGAAATGATTATGGGTGAGATAGTGGAAGTAGCAGTAAGCTTGTAGGCTAGACATACTCAATGCCATTAGATTTTTAATCATGTTATGAAACAAACCATTCGTTGTAATTTTGGCGACATATTGACTCAAGGTGTGTCAAACATGTACTGTAATACAAAAGAACCTAATCCATGAAATTGGTCAAACTTAAAAAATTACATAAATGCAGACAATATAAGGTCTTCCCTGCTTATTAAACTCAAAGTAGGGGTAGAGATAAATCAGAATAAGGTATTGGAGGAAAGCATGCATAATGCGTTAGTACAAATATATATAAAAAAAACAAGTCAATAAAACGAAGCTCTGCGTGAGCGGTCTGCTTACACAGTGTGCAAAACAAACATTACCAACTCAAAATATCTGAAAACGAAAGGAAAGTAGAGTACTTTTATAGATGTAGATTGATATATATCTTTCATAACATATTAATACATTAAAAGTTAAAAGGCACTTTACTATATAGATGCATTTTTGAGACACCAATGTATTAAAATGATTAAAACCTAACTTTGTTCCGCAATAAATGTACTTCTAAAGTGTAATGTTCTGGTTACTTGCCATCATGACTTTTTGCTGCACCGTTACTGCACTCTGCTACAAAATAGCACAGCTTGGTAAGTTTTGAGGAAAGGGAAAATAAAGTAATTTGTAATCTTTTCTAACAATCCAAGTGGTCAAAATGTCCATCTGATATACAGTATTGGCAGTGGTGGAATGTGACTAAGTCCATTTCGTTAGGGACTGTACTTGAGTCTTTTCTCTTCATGCCACTTTCTACTTCTACTCCGCTACATTTCAGAGAGAAATATTGTACTTTTTACTCCACTACATAAGAAGAAGAAGAAGAAGATGTATTTATTTATATTAGGACAATGCACATTAATCAACATTTCTGTAAATGTGCCAGTGTTAGCCGGCTAATTTTCAACTGTAGTCCTAGTTGCATTCATCTGTTCCAGCTTTAGTTACTAGTTACTTTAGTTACTCCACTACATTCATCTGTTCCAGCTTTAGTTACTAGTTACTTTAGTTACTCCGCTACATTCATCTGTTCCAGCTTTAGTTACTAGTTACTTTAGTTACTCCACTACATTCATCTGTTCCAGCTTTAGTTACTAGTTACTTTAGTTACTCCGCTACATTCATCTGTTCCAGCTTTAGTTACTAGTTACTTTAGTTACTCCGCTACATTCATCTGTTCCAGCTTTAGTTACTAGTTACTTTAGTTACTCCGCTACATTCATCTGTTCCAGCTTTAGTTACTAGTTACTTTAGTTACTCCGCTACATTCATCTGTTCCAGCTTTAGTTACTAGTTACTTTAGTTACTCCGCTACATTCATCTGTTACAGCTTTAGTTACTAGTTACTTTACACATTCAGATTTTGGCAGACAATACACATGCAGTTTATAAAATCTGATGTTTTATTATGAATGAAACTAGCCAACAATATAACGGCCTACAAGTCCTACGCAGCCCTGGAAGGGTCACAATGAGATTTTTTTCAGGGGACTACTTTTGCGTTAGCCTGGTCCTACCAGACTCTGGTACACTAGCCTGGTCCTACCAGACTCTGGTCCACTAGCCTGGTCCTACCAGACTCTGGTACACTAGCCTGGTCCTACCAGACTCTGGTCCACTAGCCTGGTCCTACCAGACTCTGGTACACTAGCCTGGTCCTACCAGACTCTGGTCCACTAGCCTGGTCCTACCAGACTCTGGTCCATTTCATTAGTACAGAGACTCTGGCCACTCTCCATTGACGAGTGTTAACTTCCTTGAAGGCGGGTACTCTGTTGAAGTTTAAAACTATTGGATCTGCCAGAGCCACTCTGGATCTGCCATAACCAATCCCTAACGTTTGGTGATGACGTCGGCTTAGCATCGCTAGCGTTAGCCTTAGCATCGCTAGCATTAGCTTTAGCCAACTCCTTCACCAACGGAGCAAGTTGGAAAATCACACTTTTCCCGAACCCCGTGGGGAGGAGGGCCATGACATCATGGCCACCAACACAACTCAGCAAAGATTGTTCTTGCTCGGACTTCTGGATATTCGGCAGCGTTGGCACAACGGACCGAATGGCTTCGCTTGCATCTTTTTCCACCGCCATTACGGAACTACAACTCAAACTAGCACACGACTTCAACGTCATCTCATCGTCATTCTCAGCCACTCCCTCTGTTCGCTGATTGGACCGGTTAAGATTTGGCCGGAGAAAACCCACGTACTGAAGGAAAATGAAAATTGAGCGGAAGTACGTAGGAGGGCGGAGCCAGGCTGGATTTGCGTTACCTCGCAATATGTTTTGCATTACCTCGCAAAACTTTTCTTCTTCCATTCCTTCTGAGCCATGTGTCTATTTCCACTCAGCTGCCCAGCACAGTGAATCAGCTCGGTGCATTTTACTTTGAGATGGGAATTATGTTGATATACTGTTCAATGGGCACATTCATATTTCATATAGGGTACAGTATAATCAATAGCATATTTCTTAAATGTATAAAAAAGAGAATGTGCAATGTGAGAGGTCCGCATGATGACGTTCTCAAAGAGAGAACGTTAGTTCAGGGACAAAAATGGGAAAATACAGCCTGCTCTGTGGTTACAATCAACTATGGCTACAAGCCTTCCAGTCGCCTATATGTTAATTTTCTGCCTCAGCCTCGTTCCCTTTTTTCATCCACTGTGTGAGTCAGGGAGGTTGGGGATTCAGAAGACTGCTGTAACAGTCACACTTTGTCAGTTTACTTTCATTTCCTTATCCCATCTCCCTCTCCCTCTCTCTCTCTGTGTTTGTCTTTTTGCTGCTGTTGCCCCAGGCTGCCTGCCTGCCCTTAGTGTTTACGGAGAGGCGTTGCCATCTTGTGAAAGAGGAGTCCACGTTGGCTCTTGATGATTTAATGGGAAAATTTTTGTCTCAATAAGGTAAGTTGCATAATGTTATATAGAAGTTGAACTAACTTGTGTGGAGTCTGCCTGCATGTTGAGCAGGGAAGGTTTCTGGTCTTCTTCTTTCTGGTAGGCTGTTCTTGTTAAAATGTTTTTTTTAACAAGAACTGTGTGTTTAACTAATATAGTAAATATATCTTTTTGCTGCTTTAGTACTTTGTTTTATTGACAATAAAAACACTTGGACTTTGATAAAGGGTACTTAAAATGTAGTGTACCCTTCTGTATTGTGAGTGTTGCTACATTTGGAATTGACATTGCATTGTCCAAATTTAACTCCTGAGCAATGCTCGCAATCCAGATAATTTACAATTTAAACGTTCCAGTCTTGATGTCCTGTAATATGACCCGTGAGGACAGGATATCCACTGCAGACAGTAAAGGCGTGGCTACTGGCATGCTTGCAGTAATTCTACATTCATGTATGTGTGGGAATCCAGCTGATTTGTGCACTTTGTCGCATCACAACTGGAGCAAACTGACAGTAATGCCTATCAGCTGTTCCAGCCGTGGAGCAATTAATGTGTTAGCAATTAATGTTTCAGCTAAATGTTATCCTTCCGTGTGCTACTTTTATAGGATGTTCTTCAACCTGTACTTTCTTTAAAGTAAAGTGTCTTTGTATGTTTCTGTTTACCACTGACGTGACTACCAATGAGCTCTTGTGGCTGTAGAGCTCAGGTGCTGCACCAAAAGCCGTGACCCATCAGAAACTGTGCAGCAGAAATCGTATTGCCCTGTGCGTGGTAGACAATGGGGGCGAAGAAGAGCGTCTACGCAAACGGCGTAAACATTAATACATTACCACTGTAACTGCTTAATGAAGGAGTGAAACTTCAAAATATTGTTTGGGGTAGTTATGCCATCCCTTCACACTAATCTGGACACGTTTTCTTATTTGGAGTCATCACAGAGCCAGTACCTCAGAGGTCAGTAGCAGCTGTCAGAATATGTGACTGCACTGTAACTGTTTAATAAATGAGTCAAAATATTGTTTTCTGGAGCTTTAAATATAAAAAAAACCCAGAAAACATGTGTCCAGATTAGTGTGAAAGGATGGCATAACTAAGTTTCACTCCTTTATTAAGCAGTTACAGTGGGGTCACATATTCTGACAACTTACCCAATGTGCTAGTCAATTACATATTTAGTTACTTTCTTTTCTTTACAGTAGAATATGATTATTTGAAGTTTTAAATGTAGGTCTAGTGTAAGGTTTTAGGTAGGTTATTATAAATGTAACTTGTGCATGCAGTCACAAAGAAATACATGTTTAGAAGCATTTCAGAGAAAATGTACCTTAATATATTTGATTTCCTTTCAGATAAACATATGTTTCTATGCCTGAGGTGGTTAATATGGTCACCAGCGGTTTACTCTTTCTCCTTAGGAAGCAATAACAAACCGAGAACAATCATACAGCTTGCACCTGTGGATGTAATGTATTAATGTTTACGCCGTTTGCGTAGACGCTCTTCTTCACGCATGGGCAGACGATATGCAGCAGCGCCCTCTGTGGTCACAGTTTTTGATGGGTCACAGCTTTCGGTGCAACACCGGAAAATACTGGTAAACGATATACATGCAACTGTGTATTTTATTGAGTTTTAGCTTTTTGATATTTACAATGTGTTCTTTTATCTGTAGCATTAGAAACTCCCTCCTCCCTCATTAACTGTGCTACAGGAGTTTGTGTGTTCTTGCAAAGTATATTTGACTCTTTTTATTAATGTTTTAATAATTATTTGCAAGACACGGTAACTTTGTGACTGGCCACTAATGTGGTTTGTTTGTTTTGTCAAAGGGGACCAGTCCAGTCACGTTTTTTTACGGTTATTTTACCATTTAGTTTCTTTTGTTTATTTGCCTCGGTCGATGCATTACTGTTCTTGCACTTACAAGTGGTCTGCTGAGAGATACCGTTGATGGTAGTTTTAACACAGGTTGCTCTCCTCTCTCTGTATATCCACAGCCTGAACCTGTACAAGGCTGTGTCTGTGTCGACACACTGCCCCCTTGGGGTGAGACTGCACCGGGTGACACTCTGTTGCGATTTGTACGTAGCCTCAACACTGTATATTTTGCAGTGAATCTTGCATGATATATTTGAGTGAATCGTGCATGATATGCCGTAGCAAGTCGTGTAGAAATAAGTGTGTGGTGCATGTCCTTGTTCGGTGCTGGACCTTCTGTCTCCTCTTTATGTCTCCTCCCGGGGTGGTGTGTGCGCGCTGACCCGACCTTCCTACTTTGAGGAGAGTAAGACCAAATGTATCTGCCATCTAATGTATTATTTTACTAATCTACCCCTGCGGTTTTAATTGGGATTTTCTAAACTTCTTTGCCTCCTGTTAACTGTTCCTGTTCGGGGAGAATCAGAGTTGGTCACACAACACTCTTCTTAACACATGAAGGGCCCTATTTTAACGATCTGAAATGCAAGTATGAAACGCAAGTAGCTTTGTGGGCTGACCTCGGGCGCTGTTGCTATGATACCGGCGGGATAAATGAGTCTTGCGCCCGACGCAAATCTAAAATGGGTTGGTCTGAAGTAGCTAGGTGTGGTTTGGGCGTAACGTGAAAATAACCAATCAGAGCTTCATCTCACATTCCCTTTAAGAGCAGGCGTGCTTGTTCCATGGCAGATTGCTATTATGACGGTAGATTTGCCTGACGCACGCCAGCGGGAGCTGTCCGAGATGCAGCAAAGTAATAAATGAAATATTATTTATCGATGTTGCTGCTCCTCTCGGGCGCATCTCCTCAAGTCTGGAGAGGATTGCTGCAGCCATGGAGCGTGGGCCTCCAAACGCACCACCTGCTCCTGTTGTGCCCCTTCCTCCTCCCCCCACTCCATCTCCGTCCACCCGCTCCACCAGGAGCACATCACGCATTACTCCCGGACCAGATCCCGCCGGAGTGTCCAATCCCACCGTAGTTCAACATCACGTCTCCTTAAGTCCTCTAATATTTCCTCATTTATGTCATCAACACATCCATCATTCATGGAAATGTTGTGTAAAACACAACAAGCCACAAAGAATGCTGGGACTTTTTGAGGACTGTACTGTAAAGTGCCTCCTGATCTATCCAAACACCTGAAGCGCATTTTCAGTAATATTTTTCTTTGTAATTATGTATGGTTTGAAAAAATGGGAACTGCTGCGTCTGTGTAGATGAGAGAAGCAAAGTGTTTGCACGTTATGTACACGCTACATTATGGCCAAGCATGCGCCCCTAAAATAGCATCTGAATAACGCACTACTGACTTTAGACTAGGACCACTGACTTTAGACTAGGACCACTGACTTCAGACTAGGACCACTGACTTTAGACTAGCACCACTGACTTTAGACTAGGACCACTGACTTTAGACTAGGACCACTGACTTTAGACTAGGACCACTGACTTTAGACTAGGACCACTGACTTTAGACTAGGACCACTGACTTTAGACTAGCACCACTGACTTTAGACTAGGACCACTGACTTTAGACTAGGACCACTGACTTTAGACTAGGACCACTGACTTTAGACTAGCACCACTGACTTTAGACTAGGACCACTGACTTTAGACTAGCACCACTGACTTTAGACTAGGGCCACTGACTTTAGACTAGCACCACTGACTTTAGACTAGGACCACTGACTTTAGACTAGGACCACTGACTTTAGACTAGGACCACTGACTTTAGACTAGGACCACTGACTTTAGACTAGTGCCACTGACTTTAGACTAGCACCACTGACTTTAGACTAGCGCCACTGACTTTAGACTAGCACCACTGACTTTAGACTAGGACCACTGACTTTAGACTAGGACCACTGACTTTAGACTAGCACCACTGACTTTAGACTAGCACCACTAACTTTAGACTAGCACCACTGACTTTAGACTAGGACCACTGACTTTAGACTAGCACCACTGACTTTAGACTAGGACCACTGACTTTAGACTAGCACCACTGACTTTAGACTAGGACCACTGACTTTAGACTAGGACCACTGACTTTAGACTAGCACCACTGACTTTAGACTAGCGTCACTGACTTTAGACTAGCACCACTGACTTTAGACTAGGACCACTGACTTTAGACTAGGACCACTGACTTTAGACTAGCACCACTGACTTTAGACTAGCACCACTGACTTTAGACTAGGACCACTGACTTTAGACTAGGACCACTGACTTTAGACTAGGACCACTGACTTTAGACTAGCGTCACTGACTTTAGACTAGGACCACTGACTTTAGACTAGGGCGACTGACTTTAGACTAGCACCACTGACTTTAGACTAGCACCACTGACTTTAGACTAGCACCACTGACTTTAGACTAGCGCCACTGACTTTAGACTAGCACCACTGACTTTAGACTAGGACCACTGACTTTAGACTAGGACCACTGACTTTAGACCAGGTTTTTCCTGGTTTGTGGCGGAATTGTTTTCTGAAACTGCAAAATAGCACCAGGGAACGTTTGTACCTGAACACGCCTCCTCTTTTCGCTGAACCGGGAGCGCAAATACATTCCCTAATTTACTGACGTGTGTCTGTGGAGGGAAAAGTCTGCTGTGTGTCGGGTGCAAAATAGGAATGATACATGCGTCGGTGTACAAAGGCAATTGCGCTGAGTGCAAGATAGGGCCCTATGGGTTTAAAGGATTCTCCTAACCCTCAACAGGAGGTGGAGTTGTCAGCTCTGAAGGTTTTCTGTGTTCCGTCACTAGATATGTATCTGTTTTCATTCTTTGGTTTACAGCAGAAAGTGGATGACGGCTGTGCTTAGTTGCGACATGATTTGGTCTGGGGAGTATCATCTTTTTCACACACAGTTGCAGTAACCAAGGCTGATTTACTGGCATTAAAGTAAGTAACAGCACTAAAAACAATTAGTCATGATTTGCTTTGAAATATGATCCAGGCTCTTAAAATAGCACCTAAGACTTACTCACCCTATTCTAAATTCTTTTTGAATTTTCACTCAGTTTGTGTTTTATGTTATCTCCTGGAATGTCAAGTCTGTTCAATTTCTGTAAGAAACTTAAACTGAAATGATTATTTTATGTTATTAGTTTTTTTTAACATGACAATTTAGTTTCTGTGAAGTTTTAGTGTTTCTTGAATTTTTTGTAGTTTATATTTAGTATTTTAATCAAAATAATTGTCACTGCTTATTTCCCTTAATTTACTATAATAACCCTGCATACTACGTGTTTAAAAACATGAAGTTATACTGGTAATCAGACACAGTAAAACAGCTGGAGACCAGCTCAGGAGAGAGATGATTCCAGAGAAAACTCCATTCATGGTTTGATAAATATCACTAAAGCGTCTCTCTGTGTTTTACAGTACCGTCATGTCTCCTACCAGCCTTGTGATTTTACTTCTGTGTGGTAAGATATTTACTTTGGCATTTACTCACATGATCTTTGTCTGCACCATACAGGGAAGTGGTAAAACCCAGTTGCAGTCATAGTGACAAACCAGTGTCAGAAATGATTGGTGATTGTTTTTTGTTTTTTTCTCTCCAGCAGACAAAAAGAGCAGCAGGGAGGGACTGGGTGTCATCAGCTGGTCCTTTAGTCAATTTATTGTTTTAAAGTTTTTTTTTCCACACCAAGCCAACTTGTTATCAGTAAACAGCTGCTCCCAGACAGCTGATAGGGGTGAGGTTTGATGATTAACACAGCAGACAAAGTAGGCCTGTATTGTTAAACAAACAAGTTGGAAAAAGCTTTAGACGTGTGCTGGAATTTGTGAAAAAACATTGCCTTAGCTATAGTAAAAAACAGTTTTGGCAACTTGAGATGATTGTGTAAAATGGCAGCAATGTAATCGACACTTTCATCTGCTCCTTTTGTTTTAAACAACTAATTTGCAATCTAAAAAATGTGTCTGTTTTGTGACCAAGAGGTGGCGGTGGGAGGGGTAGCTGCTCTTTTAACTGAATATGCAAATGTACTGTTTACAGCTGATCCCAGGTGAATGGGACTAAATAAAGTTTACAGCAGGGCTATACAACTATACTATTATGGTTTGCGAAACGGACAGGCTGCGTCGGCCCTTTGTCCCTATAGGGCCATTACACTCTTCAATACTGCACAGAAGGAGAGGTTGGGGATTGACTTAAGTGTTTAAGTCTGCTCTGCACACTGCCCTTTGTACCATGCCTTCATCTGGGTGCCTTTATACATACACATAAACTACCCTGGACTGGACTTCCTTACTGGCTATATTAGCCATCTGCCCATTTGGTCAATACACCACGCTGTCAATACACCACGCTGTCTTTTTGTCTGTATGGACAGTTTTCAACTTTAACTTAAGCTTTTCTTCAAGTCTTTTACTAGTGTTTATGTATAGTTAAGTAATGATAATTATATTTTTGATATATTGTTAAGTGTGTTGTACTTGAATAGATAGAGAATTTGCTCTGGCAATGTACTTGCACTGACACTGTGACTCTTGCATTATGTTACCATTGCACCTTTCTGCATTTTTTCTACACCGCTCCTTTCCTTATTCCTGTATTTTTGTAGTATGTATGTGTGCATGGATGTCATATGTCTGTGTGCCTATGTGTATGTATGATGTGTATAAGCTATTGTACACCTTCATTTCCTTCAGGATAAATAAAGTATCTCTATCTCCATTTATCTATCTAAGGTGGACCCATTTAAAAAAAAAACTAAGTGTCCAGGGGCTAGACATTTCCCTGAGCTCTAGTCAATAAAATAAGTCACATTCCTGACATCAAAATACTGAGTTAAGTTTAGAACGAATGAAGAACACAGACATCATCCTTAAGGTCTGATTACGTAATTGCATAATAATTAGCCATGTGGAGTTACCGTTGGTAGAGATAATTAAATAATCCATACATGAATGGTAATACGCAGTTCATCCATTTTTCTGCAAGAGACTGCACATCGGTGAGGAAAATGCTGTGTACTAAAAGCAATAACAGATCTGGAAACAGAAAACACACAGACACAGCTGGGGCCGTCACAGTATCTTATAGCAGGTTTTCTGCTGTGAGATTGTCAGTGTTTTTATGAGTCAGAATTGGGACCTACCATTTCTCCTTCTGCTGACTAATATGTTCTCTCTTCTAGCACCCATCATGGGCCAGATACCACTGCATGCCCCTGTTGGAGGCTCCGTCCTGTTTCCATGTTCCCTACCAGTTCATTCATCTGAGAGTCTCATATGGTTTTACTGGCAGGAGGACCATTCTCACAACGTTTTATTCCACTGGGACGCTAGTGGGAAAACATATGCAATACCTGATAAATACAGGGACAGGTGTGAAGCCTTCAACACTGAGTTTAGCTCTGGAAACATTTCCATTAGACTTAACAATGTTGTAGTTGGAGATGACAAGATAACATTCTACGCCAATGTTGGTCAGATTGAAGGTACCAAACTATGTGCACCATGCTGTAAATCCACATTACAGGTTTCAGGTTAGTAAAGTAGCTATTTTCTTCCAAACCAAAATATTGTATGAAAGTGTTATAAAGTCTGTAAAAGTGATTTCTGTCACACTCACAGCTCCATACCAAGATCTAAACCTGACAGTTAACGAGACAGCAAAGCGTGCAACCTGCAGGGCACGTGGAGGTTACCCTGAACCTCGAGTGTCATGGACGGGTCAAAACAAATCTGGTTCTGCACAGCTGCAGGGTGCTCTGACGGAAGTGCTGCAGGATCCAACAGAGAAAACCTTCTCTGTCAATAGCTCTGTCAGTGTGAAGGACTTACAGTCTGTAACCTGCCTTATCTACAACACTCACTCCAACCAGACCATCGGGAAAACGGCAGAGATCGATGTGCCTGGTGAGTTCAGCAGCTCCAAGCATCTTTGAGGGAGCTGTAGCATCCAAGTGAACTAGAGTTCGGTTCACTTTAGGTGAGAACGTGATCTGATGTGATTCCTCACAGGAAGTGAACCAAAAACAGAGCATTTAGTAGCCTGTAATTTCAATCTTGCACACAATTTACAGACTTATATATGATTTAAGAGATGATAACTTTCAGATCCATAAGCTGTTCTGACCACACATCGCTGGTCGTCTGTGTGACATCCCATCATCATCTCCCTCTCGCAGTCCCTCAGTCGCTGTCTGTCTGCTGCTCATTGTTCGCCTTCTTCTAGAATTAGAAACGCTAAAGCAGAACCAGAAAACCCGAGATGTTATGAATGTGGTGTTGCTCCATTATTTCTGAGACCAGTGTAAGTTTCACTCAGACATTCTGTCCCATAAACAAGCGACCGTCTCGATCGTGTGACGTGTGTGTACAGTGTTTGGTACGTTTGACAAAGTGCAGTGTGAAAGGAAACCCAAATGAAAAATGCAACAATGTTGCAACTTAACCACCGAGTCCACCGAACTCACTTCAAATGAATTATAGCCAGTGTTAGTTGTTTCAGAGAGCTAAAATAATTGTAGTATTGTAGTAAAATGTCGATCTATTAACGAGCTTGCCTGACTTGCCTGTAAAAATAAAGGTGAAAAAAAATAAAACAAATTGGGGGGTTAAAGAAGCCAACAGGCTGTCACACAAATGGTCCATTTAAGTGACACCCACTGCCGCACAACCCTGTTGGTCCTAAAGTGCTGCTGAGTGGCAGCCCTACACGAAAAGCAAGTGGTATATTAATGTTTAAAAGCATAATTAGTGTTCGTGCATCATGTAAAATAATGTGTTACTCTGTTATTTCTCCTAATTCACAGGTGAGAGCCAGCCGAGGCAACATCTTATTGCAGTATTGTTTATTGCATTTGTAGCTGTAGCTGTAGCCGTTGCACTCATTGGCCTGTTGTGTGCCCGGTCCACAAACTGTGAGTGATTTATTGCTATAATTGTTATTTAAATATATCATCAATCAGAAAATAATGAATTAAAACACTGTGTGTGTGTGTGTGTGTGTGTATTTTCAACTGTAGTCCGAGGTAGCTGGCATGCATGTCCTCATGGTGGGAGGAAAACTTGCTGTGAGGCAGAAGTGCTAGCAACTGGTGACAACCAGACACTGTCGTGTTGTTTTTTGTATCATCATGACTGAAAAATGTCCCTTTAATTCCAGATCAAAATTCTAACCAGAATCGACAGCAGGCTGCTGCTGATGCTGATGCTGATGCTGATGCTGATGCTGATGCTGATGCTGATGCTGATGCTGATGCTGATGCTGATGCTGATGCTGATGCTGATGCTGATGCTGATGCTGATGCTGATGCTGATGCTGATGATGATGCTGATGCTGATGCTGATGCTGATGCTGATGCTGATGCTGATGCTGATGCTGATACTGATGCTGATGCTGATACTGATGCTGCTGAAGATGTTGCTGCTGCTGCTGATGATGAGGATGCTGATGCTGATGCTGCTGATGATGTTGCTGCTGCTGATGATGAGGATGAGGATGCTGATGCTGATGCTGATGCTGATGCTGATGCTGATGCTGATGCTGATGCTGATGCTGATGATGATGATGATGATGCTGCAGAACAGGAAACCCAAACTGTCAGAAGAAAGAGATGAAAAATCAGATAAAACTCCTCAGAATGTGACAAAGACAAATAAGAGTCAGCAGTATGAGTCATAACTGCAATCAGAACTGGCACAGCAGCGGCAACTATTTTAACAAACGGTTAATCATATCAGTCAGGTCTGTAAGCACAAACGCCAAATAGCTTCTGAGTGGGGGTTTCTAGTAAGGCCTGGATACCCGAACTGAGCCCGATGGGTCCCGCGGTACCCGACGGTACCCGATGGGCCGGGCCGGGTTTGGACAGATATTTAGAAATGATGGTTGGGTTGTGTTCGGGCTCGGTCACATCAGCGCGATAAGGCATTTGTTGTAAAATGGTGCTGCGGCTCCTTTAAGAGAGCTCAGTGCGTGTGGGGGTGTATGTGTGGAAAGTGGGCAGAAGAGAGCTAGAGAAAGAGGAAGCAGACGTGTTGTATGTAACCACAGCAGAGTTGGTGGAATAAGTTTAAGTTTTGTACACAGTGTGTGCGGTGTCAGACTGAAAGCCAAGTTCAGTCATTGTCTCACCAGAAACAGGATTTTAACCCTGACGATATTCATGTTATAACGTGGTCCCTGGAGGTAACGAGTCTCCCCCGGTTGTCTGATCACGGTCAGAAACGAAGCAAGCAGTAAAGGTTAACACACTGAACATTTTAACAGCTTATTAACGTGAGCTTGTTGCCCCGTGTGAGCTGATGTGCTCATCTGTTGACATTTCCGAATGCCTTCCTACAGTTGCTTAATAAAAGCTGGCTTTCCACACAAGAACGTAGCCTGCATGTGTCATTAGTATGAGAATGTCGGGCTCGGGTCAGGCTTGGACACAAATATCTTAATGCCTGTCGGGCTCGGGCCAGGTTCGGTCACGGCTCTGTTGGACGCGGGGCCAGGTTTGGACAGAAAAATTTGGCCCGATCGGACTCTAGTTTCTAGCACAACTTTACCTACTTCCGCAGGGTTTTATTTTAGATCCACATATTTTCTTCTATTCATATGCTTCCAGTCGGCAAAGTATCCAGCGGCTGAATGTTTTTTTTTCCTTGCTATGCTGACGACACACAGATATTCCTCCCACTGAGAGCCAACGACAGGTGAAGCCTGGCTGCTGTCTCAGACTGCCTCGAAGATATAAACCGCTGGATGGCCAAAAACCTTCTACCATCTGTTAACGTTGAGCCCACCGCCTGAAACTTAGCTGTCATTTTTTACTTCACATTCATCCCACGTATCAATAAAAATGTTTATTAATGTTTTCTCCATATCAGAACCATCTTCAAAATCAAAAACGCAGCAGCCTGATTTTGAAAAGAAAATGTATTTATAATCACTTTCCCACCTCCAGCTGGTCCAGAACTCAGCAGCCAGGCTTTCTCCTGGTTTTAACAGATAATGTCACATCACTCTAACATCACTGGCTGCCTTTCCGTTTTAGAATTGTTTAGATTTTACTGATGACTTTTAAAGCTCGTAAGGGTCTAAACCCTGACTGTAGAATGCATATGAGCCAGTTCGCAACCTTAGTTCCTCGGGCGGGGCCCTTCTAACCGCTCCAAACCAGAGGTGATCGTGCCTTCTCCTTCAGGGCGCCTCGGCTTTGGAACAAGCTGCCCGAGGAGATGAGGCTTGCTGAATCAGTGACTTATTTTAAAGCATTTTTTTAAAAGCACATTTATGTAGACTTGCTTTTATGTGATGTTGCTCTTTTATCTTATTTTTACAGTATGACCTATTAATTTAATTTTATGTACATTCATTTGTTGTTTTTCTGTCCTTTAAAAGTGCCCCATTTTATTTTTTCACTGTTACGATGGGTGTGTATATACAGCATGTGTATTGATTTTGATGTGATTTTGTTTCTTCTGTCAAAACCCTTTAAAACATTTGTTGTTAAAGGTGCTATGCAAAATGAGGGGCTTTGATGTTCTTTGTCATATATGATAATAAATTGAATATCTTTAGACTGTTAGTTGCACAAAACATGACATTTAAAGATGTCACATTAGGCTGTGGGAATTATTTAATTTCTTTTTGTCTATAAGTTAAACAAATAGATTCAACAAATAAGATATGTGTTAACTGGTGAGCTTTAGAGATGCTAATCGTCATATTCTTTAACACTCCATCATTAAGATAAGATAATCCTTTATTATTTTTTTTTTATAGCTGGAACATTTGCACTATTGCAGCAAAAGGGATAGTTCAATAAAACGAATCAGTACAAAAATGTAAGATATAATAATAATTACGTAACCAGTAAAAAACAAAAGCAGCAAAAAATCCTATAAAAATCAATTTTGTCCAAAGTTAAACATCCACAAGCGTGTGATGAACTGATACCAAAGCTCCAAAGTGTGTTTCACTCATGTCAAGAGCTTGACATTGTGTCAGAGCTTGTGTCAAATGAAGAATACCACCAGACTGATGATGGACAAATCTTCAGATCTCTCTCTGCTTCAGGAAGCAGCTACATCGGTTCAACAGTTTACAGTTTTGCAGCTAATCTTTGTGATAGGCAGACTCTTAAAACTGCTGTGTTAAAAATGACCCGATTTGGGTTATTTTGATGGGAAATTTTGCTGGGAAAGAGCGGACCCCACCCTGGGTTATGGCATGTTGGGTTATATTTTCTACCCAAAAATGGGTAAAAAGTACTTAATTGTTGAGTTAAAGATACCAAAAAGTGGTTTAAAAAATACAACCCAAATTATGGGTTATCACTATCACTTTGTTTACAATTTCTTATTTTTTGCATTGATGAAATTAAATTGTTATAAAAGTATTAAAAACTAAATAATGTTGGAACATTATTTAGTCTTTCTGTTATTGTTAAAACACAAAATTTCAGCCCCATATTTTTAATGATTATTATTTGAACAATTCAATCCATCTAATAAAGCATGGCACCTCTTTATGTGTGTGTGTGTTTGTGTGTGTGTGTGTGTGTGTGTGTGTGTGTGTGTTTGTGTATGTATGTTCAAGTTCAAGTTACACTTTATTTATCCTTAGAAAAGGAAATTTGATGAGCAGCAGGATATCTAAAAAAAACACATACACGTGTCAACAACATTGTAAACACCATACATGACACACATCAACACCTTCAATAGAGACACTCCTTTCCCCAAAACCAATGACAGAATCCAATTGGACAGTACACAGGTCAATATAGCATAATGAACAATGATGGAAATAAATTAATAAATAAAAACATTTACTGTATAAAAAATTCAAAAGATGTCACTCAAGGGAATTCAGGTTCCTAATATCCACAGTAATAAACGAATCCCTGGCACGTCTAGTTCTTAACGTAGGTAGCCTAAGACGGCGACCCGAGGGGAGCAGATTAAACTCCCCAAAGAGAGGGTGATCAGGGCAGTTTAAAATGTGGTTAGCCTTACCCCTGACCCGTTTATCATCTATATGTTGCAGCTGTGGTAGCTGTACCCCGACCACCTTAGATGCTACGTCTACCAGCTTTGTAAGCTTACACTTGTCGGTCATTGAAAGACCACCGTACCACACCGTGATACAAAATGTCAAGACTGATTCAATAAAACAGTGGTAGAACAAAGTCCTCAGAGTCCTGCACACACTGAATGATCTCATCTTCCTCAAGAAGAACAGTCTCTGTTGGGCCTTTTTACAGGCTGCATCTGTGTTGCTCTCAAAAGATAATTTACTGTCAATGAGGGTTCCTAAATATTTATATTCATCTACTGTCTCAACATTCATGTTCTGGATAACAGTTTGTGAAACATTGTGCTGTGATCTACGGAAATCAATAATCATATCCTTTGTCTTAGAAACATTGATAGACAGATAAGAGTTTTCACACCACACAGTGAAATCATCAACTACAGGGCCATGCCCCGCCTATGTATGTGTATCTGTCTTTGAAATATCTCATGAGCCCTTCATCAAATCTACTTCACTTAGTTTCCTGGGTACCCAATAAACTTGGGGTTTGGATTTTGGATATTAAAAACTGTGAATCAAACTAAAGTGGCTGGCAGCGTGGCAGGCTGTTGACACGCTCTGGACAGCAGGGGTGGGGGAGGTTTACCGGCTTGGACTGTGGTTCCCTTTTTGCTGCTTCTAACGTAACATGGTTGCTGGATATAACAAGCAAACTTGTCATCATGTTCCTGGAGCATGAGCAGATAGCTGACAGGAACATCGCAACTGTTGTATTAAATAAGGCTGGGGGAAAAAAGGCGCTACGTAACACTGGCTTTTCCGTGTCTAGTATTTTGCTAAGAGCTGGTGGAAATGAGGAGTTAAGTTGCTGTGAGCTGTACATTCACCACCTCTAAACAGAGGCAGAACCATAATCTCCAAGCTTCCTTCACAGCGCTGTGCAATGCGAGACAATCTCAGAGCTGACCGGGCAGACACATCAGTTTTCATCAGACTTACCCCGGGTTGGGTCAATTAAGTCTACAGCTAACTTACAACACTAATAACATTACCGTCGGCAAAATACCCCCGCAAATCAGATCCATACAACCTTAACCGTCAAGCCACTATAAGCCTGTATGCAGTGATGCCTACAGCATCACTGCATACAGGCTTATAGTGGCTTGTGACTTAGTAACGTGTTACTCTAATCTGTAACGAGTAATCTAACCCATTACTATTTCCAAAACAGTAATCAGATTAAAATTACTTATCCAAGTCACTGTGCGTTACTACTACTAGTATTTTTGTCATTTCCCTTAGTAAAAACATATATTTTTGCTTTCTTCTTGCGTCTCGGGGAGTGAAGTCACGTATGCGACAAGTCACGTTTTCAGCATGAGGACAGGCCATGTTTACAGTTCACGTGTACCACGCACGGTGAGCATTATAAAGTGTGTTCCAAATTGACCACGTTTGTCTCTGAAGTAAAGGCTGGACTACAATAGAGCTGTTTGGAGCAGTTTGTGAACAGTGTTTTCTGTTGGAGATGGTAAGTCCCTTTGGGGGGGACTTTGGGCTTTTTCACTTTGTAAACTTATAACTTGAACAGAAAAGATACATAACACAATAAAGGAAAGGGAAAATGCCAATAAGCATAATATGAGCACTTTAAGTCCCTCTCGCCAACACAGTCTCACTCCCTACTCGTCAAATGTATGACGCATGGTCAAGGACCCCTGACAGTTATTGGTATTTTTAGCCCAATAACCGCTGTTTTAATCCACAATATTGACGAGATAGTATCATGGTTTATATGTATTTATTTTTATGTTATTATTTCGGTATATTTCGGCCAGGGAAGCTGGATTGCTTTTTTGTTGATTTATATTTTTTAAACTATAATGCTACATCTATCAACATTTATTTAGATGTTATCATGGTATTCATTTCTTTACTTTAATAATATTATTTCGGTCTTATTACCAGTGAAATATTACAGTATATGCTGTAATATAGAACATTACGATATGATCCGAGCAGGAAGCATTCAAAGCCGATAGGCCTATCCCACAATGCAATGCGGCCATTCATTTCAAAGAATCGGGCAGCGATCAGCTGGTCTTTAACGCCAGGATCGCTTCAATATACATATATACAGTCAGTGGTTGTGTCACCAGCAACAACACGTTGCTCAGTTTTGTTCCAGTAAGTTATGAACCATAATAACGTTTAAACGAATCCGCGGAAAACTCCGGAAGTGACGTAGTACGTCCCGCTCAGCGGATACGAAGATAAAAACATATAATATTCGTAATATTGATGTTTTTTTCTAACGTTGTATTTGAGGAGTTAAACAATAAAGATAGTTATAATAATAAAATACAGTTTCATGTATTTGTCTCATATATTATTATGTGCTCGGCCGGCCGGGCGGGCGGCCTCAATCTGAAGTGGAATCAAGCCATTTCACGGCAGACAGCAGAAAGAGGAGCGAACGGTCCCCCCACCCACCCCGGAAAAACTACAAGTGCTCAAGCTTTGTAACAGCTTCTGTGGCGTTTCTTATGGGAGTTGTAGTTTTAAAGTATATTGGTATAGTTCTCATAAGTAGAAGTTGGCAGTGTATAATTTTGGATACACCCTGGGGTTTTTTGGGATGGAGAACACACTGGTGTCATCAGATTTTAAAAATCGAATCGTTAAATAGGTGAATATAGCTTATTACCATATTTGACAGTGCTTACAGTGGATAAACTTTGGTGACCATATCTACATGACAGCTGAGGTCCAGAGCTTTCTATAACAGCTGGTTTTATGTGTGTAGAACCTTCTGTTGCTAAATGACAGGCCTTCATACATGTACTGGGTTCAAGGTTCAGAGGTCAATATTTCAAAGCAGGAGTAATGTATCCTCTTCAGACTGACATATGTTCCTCTCCAGGTTGAGACCTTTCCAACGATGTGTTTGCTATAGTCCTACGACAACGTTTTAATTTTTACACATCATGGAGACCACTTAGCAGGAGATAGCCTACTTTATTGTCCCCAGAGGGATATTTGCCTTGAGTTCAAATGCTTCACAAATAACACTTGACATATTGTTTTATCATACAGCTGACATATTACAATAAAAAACAACATGAACAAAGTGATATAGGCTAGACTGAAGCACATCACACAGCAACAATCTATTGCTCATCTTTCACAAACAGACAAGAGCAACACAACCATGCTTCATATCATGAAGCTATTGCACACCCTCAATCTCAAGCAACATTATTTAAAGTTTTAATTGAGGTAGGTCCAAATTAGGCCTATATCATCATCAACGTTTTTATAGTTTAGAAATGTTAAGTTTACCCATATCTTCTGCCAGAGGATAAGAGCTCATACTTGGCATGGAGAATAAAGATAGAGCGGACCATATTCTGTGTGCTTGCCTGGAGAGACTGGTTTCTATTCCTTACACAACCTTCATGAGAGTCATAATAAAATTCTCTGTAATGCAGCCTTGTATAACATAAACCATCTGATTCACCGTGGGTGTCTGCTCTAAATGATAACACACACTTTCAACACGGGCCTTCCAGCCAAAGGTGCATGTTGTCCATATGAACACCATTGGGCCTATAGGAGCAGAGCCGATGGATTGGTTCATCATTTATGACCTCTGATATCCTCTGACCCAGCTCTATCTCCAGAGTTACCTCAACTTCAGTTTCAAAGGTGTGTGTGTGTGTGTGTGTGTGGGGGGGGGGCACCAAGGAAAAAAAGGTTGGGAACCACTGCTCTGACCCATGTCATGACCCTTTTCTCAGCTTGTGAAATGGTTGAATGAGATGTGTGAGTTTTGTCTTTGTGCAGTAGGGCTGAGGTAGAAGTGTGCCAAAAATGCCATACAAATGTTGTATATGTATACATACCCAAACAAAGCTATATACATCTTACTCAGTGAACAAAAACCTCGGTAACAATCTGCTTATCCTTTTAATTTCCTGAAAATGCTCCTTAAAACTAGTCCCTTCTTAATTTTGAAAAGGTAGTCTCAGTAAAGGCTACAAAGGTTAGGATGGCTACATGCTGTAACCACGGTGATTGATATGAGGATCATGTTCTGAATATAATAATGAATATGTTAGGCCTACCATAAATTGATATTTCAAAAAAAAGTAATTTATTTAAAACAACTAATAATGCAGTGTGATTTTAAATCAAACTAAGTCCCACACATAAATATACTTATGTTTTTCCCTTTAGTCTTTGCTATTAATATTCATCAACTGCAAAATTAGAAAATTGCGTTTTTAAATAACTATGTATGGAAAATAAAATAAAAAAATGCTTCTCTTTGTATATTGTTTTTCACAACAGTACAATTCAAAACAAATGCAAATTAGTCAAACAAGCCATTAGGCTGTATTTCTAAACACTCAACTGTAGGTTTTTTATATAGTATATATAAGGCAAATCAAAGTGCTAAATATAAAACACAATTTTTTTCATTATTAGTATTTTATTGTGTAAATTCTCACGTACAACTTGAAACATTCTTTCACAGACGAGATGTGGAATTTCCACGTCACTTCCGCGGATTCGTTTAAACGTAGACAAATACATGAAACTGTATTTTAATATTATAACAATCTTTATTGTTTAACTCCTCAAATACAACATTAGAAAAAAACATTAATATTACGAATGTTAGGCCTATATATTTTTATCTTCGTATCCGCCGAGCGGGACGTACTACGTCACTTCCGGAGTTTTTCGCGGATACGTTTAAACGTTATTATGGTTCATAACTTACTGGAACAAAACTGAGCAACTTGTTGTTGCTGGTGACACAACCACTGACTGTATATATGTATATTGAAGCGATCCTGGCGTTAAAGACCAGCTGATCGCTGCCCGATTCTTTGAAATGAATGGCCGCATTGCATTGTGGGATAGGCCTATCGGCTTTGAATGCTTCCTGCTCGGATCATATCGTAATGTTCCGTATTACAGCATATACTGTAATATTTCACCGGTAATAAGACCGAAATAATATTATTAAAGTAAAGAAATGAATACCATGATAACATCTAAATAAATGTTGATAGATGTAGCATTATAGTTTAAAAAATATAAATCAACAAAAAAGCAATCCAGCTTCCCTGGCCGAAATATACCGAAATAATAACATAAAAAGAAATACATATAAACCATGACACTATCTCGTGAATAATGTTGATTAAAACAGCGGTTATTGGGCTAAAAATACCAATAACTGTCACAGATTTCGAGTTAAGGGGCCGGGGGCGTGTTTTTTTACCCCTATTTCGTTGAAACTTGACGCCAGGGTCCTTGACCATGCGTCATACATTTGACGAGTAGGAAGTGAGACTGTGTTGCTCTCGCTGCCACTGCCTTCTCTTTAAACATCCATGGCCGCCAGAAGTAGTGTTTTGTCTGTCTCGGTCAGAGCCATTTTGTTTGTTTCCTATAAAAAGAGGCAGGGTATGAACACAACTGATTTTCTTTCAGCACACAAAGAACCGACAGCCAACGAACCGTGGATGTGAATTGGATCGAGTGATGGACTTTAAAAGTCCTGCCAGCTCGATATATATGAACGTTTCTGCTTGATTGGTCCATCCTGGCCTGGGAAAGCCTCGGGATCGTCCAGTCAGAGCTGGTTAATATGGCTCAGGAAAGGAAAGTTTGGGGTCCCCTGCCGGAGCTCATGCCCCCGCGACTCAACCCAGAATAAGCGGATGGCAATGGATGGATAGATAAATGATCCTACATTTTGTTGAAAGTTGCAAAGTGCTAGCACATACAACTGATCTGTTATGAATTTTTGAACGTTTTAATCTTTAACCTGTTGCTGTAGCTCCACCGTCAGCACAATTAAGCCCGGGACACAGGGGGGCGATTATCGGCCGTTGGACAGTCTGGCGAGGTCAGTGACTCAAATTTGTTTAGTGTGTCCCGTGATGTCGTCCGTCTGGGGGGCTGTCGGCGTTCATTTTGGCCGACCTGACATGTTCAGTTGGAGACAGGGCAGTCGGGACTCACCTGGAAATGGCGAGCGGAATGAGGCCGTCTCTCAAAATCTGACAAAAATCTTTTAAACTGACCTTTGTTGAGCTGAAATGAAGACAGATTCAGCAACTGCACAGCCTATTTCTCACTTAAAATGTTTTCAGAAACACGTTTCAGTGAACTATTTTAGTACAATATGAGATCGTATTGTGAACGGCCGCCATGACTTGAATTTTCGGAGAAAACAAACCCATGTGACGCGTTCGTCCAATCAGCTGCCGGTTTTCATTTCTTGGGCAACAATACAGATTAGCGCCGCCTGCTGTTATGGAGACGTATTACGTTTCTTAAGTCGGTGTCGCCTCAGTGTGTCCCGAGGCAGTTTTTTGGACCTCCGGGATGCGACTGATCATTTTCACTGGCTTTTCTTCCGAGGGTTGGCCGTCTGGTTCGGTGTGTAACCACTTTTAGCCCACAAATCCAGTTGGGGAAGTTTCGCGTAGGACTGGATCTATGTGCAAAGTGTAATGACTTTTCTCACATTGGAAGGCAGATAGGAGGCAGAGCTGTGCCCTAATTTTAATACAATGTCTTTGTATAACACATTTCATAAAAAAAATACAACTCAGTCCTTTGCATTTAGGGAAATAGCATGCACTAAGTGCTTGAAACAACACGGTAAGAATGCACAGGGTGAATTATCTGAGATGCACTTTTTATAGTCCACTTTGGGAACGTTGTAGTTTCACCACGGCAGATTAGCATCAGCCTAGCACATACGGAGCCTAGTGAAAGTGAAGTTGGATAGGAGCTGATTCTTCCTCTGCCTTCCTTCCTCTGACATTTCATCAACCTCCATCACACCTTGGTCGTCCTCTGCTTAAACCTGCAACTTTAGCCCCAACGTCGACACTGTCCTCACTAATCAAAGATCTCTGAAGCCTTAAAGGACAATTCCAGGGCAAAATTAACTTAGGGGCTAATAACATGTGTACTGAGTCGAACGTTCTCTGTGATATGTTTTCAGGCTAATCAAATACGTCTCTAGCTTTAAAATAGCTACCACAAACCGGTGGTTAGCTGCTAACGCTAGCTTTCGGGACAGAGGGTAAATTGCTATTTTTTACCACTAACTCAAGATAGCACCACACTTGAATGGTAGCATAATGAGGGACCCTACATGCAAACCCAAGCATTGAGAACTTTGTAAGTGTACAGACAGCTTATTAAAAAGATAGATTATAAAGAAAGTAGCGTTCATGTTTACATGAGGTCGCCATCTTGAGAAACAGTCATGAGCAGTCGAATCATGAATGCTGGTTACTGGTTGCACGGCGTTCATCGTTCGACTGCTCATGACCAAGATGGCGCCTGCATGTAAACATGAACGCTACTGTCTTTATAATCTATCTTTGTAATAAACTGTCTGTACACTTACAAAGTGGTGCTATCTTGAGCCTTGTTAGTGGTAAAAAATAGCGATTTACCCTTTGCCCCAAAAGCAAGTGTTAGCAGCTAACTACCCGTTTGCGGTAGCTTGTTTAAAGCTAGAGACGCATTTGATTAGCATGAACACAGATCCCAGAGAAAGTTTGACTCAGTACACATATGTTATTAATCCCTATGTTCATTTTGCGCCAGAACTGTCCTATAAATTCTCTGGTAAATCATGCATATAACTGGTGTGGTTTGTTTATTTTCATGGTTATCAGTGCTGCTTACTGCGCCTTGACCCTGGCATTATATTCACGTCACTCCAAGCCATGTTAAACATCCAGATGGTCATCTACTACATCAACCATTAATAAATTAAAAATAAATACATTTCCTAATCAGCTATGCATTGTCTCTGTGACTTCAGACTTCCATATTGTATATTTTATCTAGAAATCTTCTGCTGCCTAGTAAGGTATGGATGGAAGAATATTTTTAGAGGAGCTAGTCTAGTCTCCTTATTGAAAAGATGTATACACTTGGAGGCTGTGTTCACATTAATCTTGTGATGGGAGAAAGATTCTCTGTGCTCAATCTGGGTCAAAGACGTGTATGCATGAGCATGCTTTTGTGACATCACAACAAGTTTAGAAGCCATGTTCAAGGTGTTGGCTCAGGGTCATGAGAAAAATTGGAAACAAAGAAAATATGATCTGACACCACTAGATGGTGATGAAACTCAATAAATACTAACATACTGAAACACTGCTGGGCATCATAATTGATCCTATTATCAAGTAGCAAATGCAAATAAATACAATTTTATACATATGCCTACTGTATGTGCATTTCCATGAAGAGAGACTTCATTTAAGAGTAAAATAAGTTTAATTAACATAGATATGCATAACAGGTTGATATGGTCTTTGGAGTCTGTGGCAATTAGACTCCATCGCAATGTTAAATTCATAAAGGGTATAGAGCCCTGGATATTGATATAGGAATATCCCTGAATGAGTCTAGACACTGGTGGTGGTAAAAGAAAGGATGAAGGAAGAGAAGATATGGAAGAATGTGATGTGGAGCGGGGTTTCTGGTTGTGAAATGCAAAAGTTTGAATGCAACAACGCTATAGCTCACGGAGATCGCGGCAACATCTGGTTGGTTTAACTGAAAAAGTGAACGCCCAGAGTCAGCTGATTAGTTTGGGGGAGAGTGAGAATGTGAAGCGTAGAAGTCTTCCTTAATGAACTTACACTAAGTTTCATTTTAGGTAACATGTCCTCAGATGACTCCCAGATGTCGTAGTGTGATCTGTACCATCCCCTGTAAGCACACAGGATGTGATGAGTGCCATTACTTGAAGTCCCAGTCCCAATTTTGTGCACATTTGTGTCTTGCAGTTTGTTGTCCACGCCCCATATCCTGTCAAAAACGTCATCATCATAACCTGTGACCTAGTAGTAGTGCGACAGCTACACCACATGGAATATCTATATGGCTAGACTTCATTGGTAGAGTTCTTTAAATATAAATGACTAGTCAGCATGCATGCAACAATGGGATTTTCTAATTTCTAAACTACTGTATCTGTCAAAACAGGAAATTGCACTCTTGTGTGTGTCTTCACTTTGCATTTTCCATGAGTTAAGCATATTTTTTTCTATAAATTTCTGTAGTCAAATTGTTTTCCTTTACGTTGTGTAACGAGTGAGCTAATCCTCTCAAGAATGTTCATTATATCAGTGGCATGCTTTCTCCTGTTGGGTAAGTTTGCTGCATTTTCATTTTAATGTGACATTTTACTGCACTGTTTTCCATGTCATTGAGTGTGTGTGTGTGTGTGTGTGTGTGTGTGTGTGTGTGTGTGTGTGTGTGTGTGTGTGTGTGTGTGTGCGCGCGCGCGCGCGCGTGACAGAAATACACTGGAATGTATTATTATCTATGGCATTTGTGTAATATTTATGTTATGTATGTGGAACTAAAACTATTTAATCTTAATTAACAATCAAACATGGAGGCTAGAAACAGGACATGTTTAAGAATCTGTCTATTTTCTGATTTTCAGGGTCTGATGCAACAGATGTTCTTTATGTCAACACTACCGTTGGTGAATCTACAGTACTCCCATGTATCCTGATGCTCCCCGCTAACACTGACTTAAAGTATCTACGCTTTTACTGGCAAGATGAAAGACAGCAAGTTTTGTACTCTTTTAATGAAGGGAAGGTGATGCCTAAGCATGTAAATAAACTCTATCGAGACCGGATCACAGCCTTCCCACAGGACATGACAGGAGGAAATATTTCACTCAAATTTGAATACCCAACACTAGAAGATAACCACAGGGTTTTTCGTGCTTTTGGAGCAGTTTTTGACAGCACAGGGATGAAGAGATTCATAATTGAACATAGAGAAATCTGCCAAATGACCTTACATGTTGCAGGTAAGGATGGAGATTTAACTTTTTCTTTACAGCAATAGTCTGATAGAAGAACAAGGAAGCGAATTAGCATATTTTCCGAAAAGCATTGTCAGAAAAGTAATACCAGAAATGAGGTTTTTGTCAGTGACTGCACTCTCTTACTCATAGTTCCCTACGAGCATATCAGCCTGACTGTAAATGAAGAAACAATGACTGCAGTCTGCGCTACACAAAGAGGATTCCCCAAACCTTTGGTAGAGTGGAGACTTCAGAACCATTCTGACAACACCCAACACCTCTTAGACCCGCATGATGTGAACACCACAGCAGCGCCGGACCCTCAAGATCATCTCTACAGTCTCACAAGCACCATAGTTATCCCTAGAGGTCCATATCAATCTGTAGCCTGCCTCGTCCACAACCCTACCCTAAATGTGACTCTGATCGCCACCCACGTACTAACCAAAGGTAAGTTACTAAAAGTAAAGATGGTTGTGCAGTATCTCAAACATTTTCTGCAAAATGGATCCTTGTGTATCATGGTGTGAGTTGCACAGCTGTGAATTATCACTTTTGTTTTATTAACTCATTCTTTATGCCAGTTGATAAATACATAACAGTTACAAAAACTGTCTGAAAGAGATTTATAATCTAAACACCATTTCACTATCTGGTGCTGGAAAAATAGGAAATAGACAATGAACCAGAAGAACAGAAAAGCCAGTCAGCAACTCAGCCAGTTGTGATATTTTTTATCACAACCTTTTCAGCAAAGAAACAGGGTTTTTGTCTTCAAAGTTGTCCTCTTAGTGTGTGCCCCAAAAATAATCTTAAAAAGCAGTCCTCTGTTTTACTACCATCTTACTGCTACAGCATCTGACCTGTCTATGACATACTGTACAACAGTACAAGTAACCCAGATATGTCTGGACATCACAAAGACTGAAAGAGGAGGTTCAAATAATGTTACTGTCCCAACGAGCAAAAAGGGCACAATCCGGTTGTCTTTGTAATTTGATTTTAAACTAAACATCTCAGGAAATTGAATTTGTCTTCTTTGAGTCAAAAAGTAAATTTGATCAGCAGCAGGATCAGACATTTTGATATATAAAAACTAAAGCAAAACTAGAGGCCACTTTGATCACAACAGCCATGACACCAGATCAGGCTAGGGGCACAAAGTGTGTGTGTGTGTGGGGGGGGTCTACTTCCAGTGCCCTTGTTCGAATCTTTTAACCTTGTCTTTCATATAAATCTCAATTACACCTGTAAAGTTTTGTGACTGCATCTTGTAGTGTTCTGACGCTATCGTGGTGACAAAATCTGACCAGACAGACGGACAGACAGACAGACAGACATTTTATGGTAAACATAATTATTTATTAATAAAATCTATTTCAACTGGAATTTGACTAGAACTTTCGTATTGCCATACGGGATGAGCTTTTTATAAAAGCAAAATCTCACTTCAGTCCATGCTATGTTGTGATCATATCACAGCTTAGGGCCGTTGTTGGGCGTGACGCAAAGTCAAAGTGTCTGCTGTGAACTAGCATTTCCGGGATTGTTCAGGTGCCGCCGGAAATTCTGCCCGATGTCCCTCATTTAGGCAGGATGTCCGTCCCCTTCCTCTTCCTCTGTGTTGGTGTTCTAACCTCCGGTGGATTTGTGAGGACTATGGTTAACTGCTCCTCAGATCTCTGCAGGGTAAATCCAGACAGCTAGCTAGACTATCTGTCCAATCGGAGTTTTCTGTTGCACGACTAAAACAACTTTTGAACGTACACATGTTCCACCAAAACTAGTTCCTTCCAGAGGCTATTTTGCAGAGGCACCATTGCTCTGTCCACCGCTTAGCGCTGCCCAAGATGATTGTGATGGGTTAAAAGAAATACCTATAAAACAGAGCACGTTCTTCTCCCATCCCGGAATGCTGTGTGGACTAGCCACCAGCAACTAACTACAGAACAACCACACCATAGTCGGTAAACACTGATTTGACTCAATCGATTCAATGTGTTATTGGTTGTTTATTTGACATATTCTTATTCAAAATAATCCTTTTATTGAGAAAACCGATTGCTCAACAAGGAAAGTCTGGCTAAATACAGACACTTCTCATTATTCACCACACCACTTGTTTCCAACATGATTCATGCTGAGTCACAAAACAAGCAGAGAATTAGAAAGTTTAGATATTTGTAGAGTATAAAAGCTAAAGACACCCAGCAGATAGTTCCTTTCTATGTCTATCTGTCTACAGGTGAAGCAGAGAGGAGCCGGCTCAGCTTGGCTGGAGCTCTGATGGTGGCTGCTGCTGCTGTTCTCATTTACTAAATGTGAGTTGTTTTCATTCACCAACAATTTCAGGGCATCGTTTTTTAGATATCCAACTACTGAGAAGAAACATGTCACTAATAATGAATAATAATTAGAGATGTTCCGACACCAGTATCGGAAAAGACTCCGACACCGCCTAAAATGCTACTATCAGTAATTCAAAGTACTGGAGTTCATGCACCGATCCATGTAATTTAGCCCAGAAGAAAATCTACTTTAAAGTAGTTTTATTTATGTTCTTTTTCCGTTGACTCACTGTCAAACCGGATATTAAAAGAAAGTTCTACGGCATTCATTGTTTGTGTTTGTTCATGTTTCCAAAGAGTTTAACCTGAGCTAGACCGACAACAATTATAGCAATCCTTATCACATCCATAATACAATATATGACACACTGGTGTTGGATCGGTACTCGGCATCGGCCGATACGCAAGTTCAGGTATCAGAATCGTTGTCGGGAAGCAATAAAACGGAATCGGACCATCTCTAATAATAATGAACCAATAATTAATTGGTTTGTCTTTCTGGGATGTCCAGCTACTACAGTAAGGGACAAGCCTGGTGAAAACAGTCTGCCTCAGGGATTTGCCATCATGTCGTTCATAAAATGTTCTCTTACTTGGTTATTGCCATGGGAACAATATGAGGCAAAGAGAGAATGGTTTACCATACTTTTACTTTTTACTGTCAAAATTAGCTGATATTGCATATATAACATTTTTGATATAGCATGTGTTGTTTAAAGAATATGGACAGACAACAACCAGATTTAACATTTGTTGGCAAAGCAATCTCACTTATAGGAAGTTCAACTTTGAGGATTGCTTCTCAAAGACTTGCCGAAAATTGGAATTAAACTAACTATATGTAACTTTTAAATGTTTCTGAAATTGTGTCATTTTCCATCTGATGGTATTATATGACCTGTAACAGCAAACGAGACTAACAGTGAAAAGAACCCTAGTTTTATATCGTTTTTAGTAATGCATCTGCCCGGCTCCGATATTTCCCGCAAAATCACAGAATAACTTGCGGCAGGTAGACGGCGCTACAGTCTGGGTAATAGCAAGCAGGAGATTTCTTTATATAGGCCTAATTGTATTTTAATTTTATTTTAGAAGTCCTGTGATGTTTGACCCATCCACCACCCCATCCAACCTCCCATTGCGGATTTTCAGCCTTTCGTACATCTTCCAACCCTGTGTAGCTGGCTGCTCTCCCCGGTGTGTTCTACAAACACACTGAAGGGCACGTTTTGCGTTGCTTCTGACACTGACAGCCACTGCCCAAACGTCCGTATTTTACGAGTTTGGAGTGAGAATGGGTTGGAACAGGGCCATTTTGTATGTATATTTGTTTTCTGTATTTATTGTTTATTTCATATTAATGTTTACTACTTTTTTGTTTATGTGTGCACCATTCACCAAGGCAAATTCCAAGCAAGTGTACTTATTGTGGCCATAAAACCTTTTCTGTTTCTGATTCCGAGTAGAAACACTGCTATCATTAAACATTATTGACTAGAGTTGGAAAAAAAGTAAATGTAGTACATGTACTCAAGAACGGTACGTTTGTGAGGTACTACAATTATGAGGTACTGGTACTTGAGAATTTCCATATTATGCTATTTTTTACTTCTGCTCCACCACACCTCAGAGGGAAATATTGTACTTTTTACTCCACTACATTTATTGACAGCTTTAGTTACTTTGTAGATTCAGATTATTTACACAAAATATAAATCTATTAATAAATGATGATGTATTTTTATAGGTTACTCTAATCTGTCTCTCTCTCCACTCTGTGTTTCTTTAAGAAAGTGTGTTTGGTGGTAAAACGAATGAGCCACATTGTAACGTAATGTACATATATGTGCAATGTAGTAGCAGTGACATTATACTACTAGTAAGAATAACATAGATATAGATATATGCAGTGTATTAACAGCATACATACATATATATATATATATATATATATATATATATATATATATTGGCTATTCTTAAACCATTCAGGGCTGTAGCTTCCTACTCTGTGTTGCCCTGACTTTATGAAGCATATTTTAAGATTTTGACATTTCCTGATAGTACTGCTTAAAATGAATTAACTGAACTGGGAACATAGGTTTTTAGATGCAATTAATCATTATAGTTATTAATGATGTGCAATGTTTGTGTGTATGTTTGTGTGTGTGTGTGTGTGTGTGTGTGTGTGTGTGTGTGTGTGTGTGTGTGTGTGAGAGAGTGTGTGTGTGTGTGTGTGTGTGTGTGTGTGTGTGTGTGTGTTTGTGTGTGTGAGGGATGGAGGGCACCTGAGTAAGTGGCCAAACTGTATAATGGGAACTAAAAACCTTGGAGGATTTTGTCATGGGGGGAGGGTATGAGCTGATAGACAGCACCTTTGAAGGGATGGCTCTTGATCTTTTCTGGGTTTTTTTTTAAGGTAAAGTGGGCTGGAGACATTAAGCTGTTAGACAAACTGGCTCAGGAGGGAAAATGCCATTTGAATTAGCCACACAAACAGAGAGAGGATTTTCTGCATGGTCAGTAAAAGAAAGAAAGCTGATATAGCGTGGATATGTGACACTGCTGGGGTCACAATGGATGGACAGGGCTCAGTCTTTAGCTAATGACGAATTATTAAAGACAAGACCTGGTCAGTCAGTAACATTTTCACTCCTCTAGACAGCTCTGCCTTACAACATTCTTTTTGAAAAATTGCAAATACTGCTCTTAGCCTTTGTGCGGCAGAGCTGTGCACAAAAAACAACATATAAGATACTATTGCTATGGGTGCCATCTTTGTTGTAGTTTTAACATCTTAGTAACCTGTCACTGCCTTTTTTCAATACTTTTTTCACTTATTGTGTAATATCTGATTCATGAGGTGAGGCCTCTGTAGTTCTGCTAGTTCTGCTCTTTACTTGTAAATGTTTCCCTATTAATTCAATTCAATTCAATTCAATTTTATTTATAGTATCAAATCATAACAAGAGTTATCTCGAGACACTTTACAGATAGAGTAGGTCCAGACCACACTCTATAATTTACAAAGCCCCAACAATTCCAACAATTACAGTAATTCCCTCAAGAGCAAGCAGTGCGACAGTGGCAAGGAAAAACTCCCTCTTGGGAAGAAACCTCGGACAGACCCAGGCTCTTGGTAGGCGGTGTCTGACGGGCCGGTTGGGGGTGTGATGAACAGTGGCAATAATAGTCACATTAATAATGGAACAGTGACTGGATGTAGCGGGAAGCTGCAGGGTTCAGCCGGAAGCAGCATGACATTGCAGGGCACCGCTGAGCTCGGCAGGGAGTGCAGCAGGACCACGGCGACAGCTGGAACCAGGATCTTGGTGCCAACGTTCTCCAAGGAAATACGCTGGGGAAAAAAAAAACATAAGGACTCCGGGAGTAAACTCCCAGAAGCTAGGATTAGTAACAAGCATTTCTGGGACTGGATACACACAAATAGTAATAGTAAAAGTAATAGAAAGGGAGAGGAGAGAGCAGCTCAGTGTGTCAAAGGAAGGAAGGAAGTCCCCCGGCAGTCTAGAACTATAACAGCGTAACTATAACAGCGTAACTAAGAGAGACAGGTCATAAGGAAAGGTAGCTTTTTCGGCTTAGAACTCTCCCCTGCCGGATCGGGCTTGGCTGGCCTGCCTCCCTCTACTTTGTTATGTATTATTAGTCTAACAATTATGAAGAGAAGCAGGTGGGCCAGTTAGGTGAACACTGCAACTCCTCACTCCCTAACTATAAGCTTTATCAAATAGAAGAGTTTTAAGTTCATTCTTGAAAGCGATTACAGTTTCTGCCCCCCGAACCCAGATCGGGAGCTGGTTCCATAGGAGAGGAGCCTGATAACTGAAGGCTCTTGCTCCCATTCTACTTTTTAGAGACTCTAGGTACCACCAGTAACTCTGCATTCTGGGAGCGCAGTGCTCTAGTGGGACAATAAGGTATTAGGAGCTCTTCTAGATATGATGGTGCTAGACCATTTAGAGCTTTGTAGGTCAATAGAAGGATTTTAAACTCAATCCTGGATTCAACAGGAAGCCAGTGCAGAGAAGCTAATACAGGAGAAATATGATCTCTTCTCTTAGTTCTTGTGAGAACACGTGCTGCAGCATTCTGGATCAGCTGGAGAGTCTTAAGGGACTTATTTGAGCAACCTGACAGTAGGGAGTTACAATAGTCCAGCCTGGAAGTAACAAATGCATGCACTAATTTTTCAGCGTCGTTTTGAGACAGGATATTCCTAATTTTGGCAATGTTACGAAGATGAAAAAAAGGCTGTTCTTGAGGTTTGTTGTAGATTGGCATTAAAGGATATATCCTGATCAAAAATAACTCCTAAATTTCTGACAGTAGTGCTGGAGGCCAGGGCAATACCATCCAGAGTAGCTATATCTTTAGATAATGAGGTTCTGAGGTGTTTAGGTCCCAGTACAATAACTTCAGTTTTGTTAGGGTTTAACATCAGAAAATTATAGGTCATCCAGGATTTTATATCTTTAATGCACGCTTGAAATTTAGCTAGCTGACTGGTTTCGTCCGGTTTGATTGACAAGTATAATTGGGTGTCATCCGCATAACAGTGAAAGTTAATTGAGTGTTTCCTAATAATATTGCCTAGAGGAAGCATATATAAGGAGAATAGAATTGGTCCAAGCACTGAGCCTTGAGGAACCCCATGGCTAACTTTAGCGTACTTGGAGGATTTATCATTAACATTAACAAATTGAGATCGATCAGAGAAATAGGACTTAAACCAGCTTAGAGCAATTCCTTTAATGCCAATTAAGTGTTCCAATCTCTGTAACAGGATTGAATGGTCAATAGTGTCAAATGCAGCACTAAGATCTAGTAAAACAAGAATGGAGACAAGTCCTTTGTCTGCAGCAGTTAAAAGGTCGTTAGTAATTTTCACCAGTGCCGTCTCTGTGCTATGATGCTTTCTAAATCCTGATTGAAAGTCATCAAATAAACTATTGCTATGTAGAAAATCACATAACTGATTAGCAACCACCTTCTCAAGGATCTTGGAGAGAAAGGGAAGGTTAGATATAGGTCTATAGTTTGCTAAGACCTCAGGATCGAGGGTGGGTTTTTTCAGAAGAGGTTTTATCACAGCTACTTTAAATGACTGCGGTACATAACCTGTTAATAAGGACATATTGATCATATCTAGTAATGAAGTGTATACCACGGGTAACGCTTTTTTAAGTAGCCTCGTTGGGATGGGGTCTAAGAGACAGGTAGATGGCTTTGCTGAGGATATCTTTAATATTAATTGTTGAAGGTCTATAGGATAAAAGCAGTCTAAGTATATGTCGAGACTAGTCGTTATTTCTAGCGACTCTGCGTTTAAAGGTGAACCGTTAGAGGTTGAAGGCAAAAGGTGATGAATTTTATCTCTAATTGTTGTAATTTTATCATTAAAGAAGTTCATGAAGTCATCACTACTCAGAGCTAGAGGAATAGATGGCTCAGTAGAGCTGTGACTATCTGTCAGCCTGGCTACAGTGCTGAAAAGAAACCTTGGGTTGTTCTTGTTTTCTTCTATTAGTGATGAGTAATAGTCTGATCTGGCCTTTCTTAGGGCCTTCCTATAGGTTTTCAGACTTTCTTGCCAATCGAAACGGGATTCTTCCACTTTGGTGGAACGCCACTTACATTCGAGGTTTCATGAGATTTGTTTTAATTTGCGGGTTTGGGAGTTATACCAAGGTGCTAATTTCCTTTGCTTCATCATCTTCTTTTTCAGGGGAGCAACAGAGTCTAAGGTCGTCCGTAGGCAAGTCGTAGCAACTCGTCTACAAATGTATCAATTTGAGAGGGACTGAGGTTAACATAGAGGTCCTCGGTTATGTTAAGGCATGACATAGAGTCGAATGCTGTTGGAATATCTTCTTTAAATTTAGCTATAGCACTGTCAGATAGGCATCTGGTGTAGAAGCTTTTATCTAATTTAATATAGTCAGGTAGTAAGAATTCGAAAGTGATTAAAGAATGATCTGACAATACCGAATTCTGCGGAAATATTATTAAATCCTCAATTTCAATACCATATGCCAGCACAAGGTCGAGGGTGTGGTTGAAACAGTGCGTCGCCTTGTGCACACTCTGACTGAAACCGATTGAATCCAGTAATGAGTTGAAAGCAGTACTAAGGCTATCATTGTCAACATCCACATGGATATTAAAATCACCTACAATAAGTACTTGGTCTGATTTAAGGACTAAACATGATAAAAACTCTGAGAATTCAGATAAAAATTCAGAATACGGACCTGGAGCCCTGTAAATAACAACAAATATAATTGGCTGTAATGTTTTCCATTTTGGATGTTGAAGATTAAGAACAAGACTTTCAAAGGAGTTATAATTTAATTTAGGTTTAGGAGTAATTAACAGGCTTGCATCAAAGATGGCTGCAACTCCCCCTCCTCGGCCTGAGCCTCTAGGAATTTGAGTATTAATATGACTGGGAGGAGTGGCTTCATTTAGACTGACATAGTCTTCATGGCCCAGCCAGGTTTCAGTAAGACAAAATAAATCAATGTTGTTATCTGATATCAACTCGTTAACCAATAATGCTTTAGAAGACAGAGGTCTAATATTTAATAGTCCACATCTAATTTTCTTATTTTGTTCTATCGTTGCAGTCGTTTTAATTCCAATTAGGTTGTTAAGTATAGCGCATCTTTTGTTTACCTTTGATTTAACCGATCTGAGTCGGGGAACAGACACCGTGCTTATTAGACTATGAGTGGGTGACTGCTCCAACGGAAGCACAGGGGGGGTGTATTGCACTGCACCCCTGATTACTAATATCAAACTTGGGTTGTCATGGTTTATGTCTGATAAACTCGGTCAGATTTTTTTGATATGAGAGCGGCTCCGTCCCAGGTGGGATGAATGCCGTCTCTCCCATCAGACCAGGCTTTCCCCAGAACACCCCCAGTTATTCACATAGCCCACATCGTTAGCTGGGCACCACCCGACAACCAGCGGTGGAAGGATGACGTCTGGCTGTACATTTCATCATTGGTCAGGTTTGGCAGGGGTCCAGAGAAAACTACTGAGTCCGACATAGTCTTTGCGTATGCACAAAGTGACTCAACATTCAATTTAGTGATCTCTGATTTACGACCATTACCCCCTACGTGAAGTATGATCTTACTGTATTTACGGTTCTTTTTTGGCCAGCAGCTCTAGATGGGTTTCTATATCGCCCGCTCTGGCCCCGGGGACACATATGACCGTAGGTACTGTAGCCGCTGGGGCCGGGCTTCACATATCGCAGTATAGAGTTCCCAATAACCAGAATTGGCTTCTCAGCGGGTGTATCACTGAGTAGGGAGAACCTGTTAGAGAGGCGAAGACGCCCGGTTTAGAGCGACCGTCATCATGTGCACTCCCTGGTCTAGATCTAACGCCACGCTTCCCTCGGACAGTCACCCACTCGCCCGGCTGCTCGGGGTTTGACGGGGGACAGCTAGCAGAAGCTAAAGCAGCTAGAGAAGCTACAGTATGGTGGTCCGCATTAACCACATGGTGCTGGCTAGCTACGGAAGCATACGATTCTGATTCCACGGTGCGGAGCCGTGACTCAAATTCACTAAGCCTTGCCTCCAGAGCAGCGAATATACTACATTTATTACATGTATCGTTATCACTAAAGGAGGCAGAGGAATAGCTAAACATTTGACACACAGAGCAAGAAAGAGCAGGAGAGGGAGAGGAATAAGCCATTGCTAGTGGCTAAGCTAAAGTAGCTAACAGCGTTTTAACAATTGTAAATTCAGCGAGTCAGTCACTGTAAGTGAAGCTAAGTATAAGTGCTTGAGTAAAACAGTTGTAATTCAAATGCAATCCAGGCAAATAGCCGCTAATTTAGCCAGTAAAGCAGAGTTCAATAAGTTTTTGCCGGAGCAGCAAACTAGCGTTTGTAACACGGGAACACCGGAAGTGACACAATACGCTCACCTTACACGTCAGCACGTCCGATCTATTAAGTAATCCTTATTAAGCAGACAGCTGCCTACACCTATTATATGAGTCTACATGTATATCACAATAAGAGGCTGCAACAGATCATTCTGCTGTGTTTTTTCTCTGTCGATTTAATTCCATTTTTATTTATAGTGTCAAATCACAACAGGAGTTATCTCAGGACACTTTACAGATAGAGTAGGTCTAGACCACACTCTATGATTTACAAAGAGCCAACAGTTTCCCAAGAGCATGCATTTGGTGCGACAGTGGTGAGGAAAAACTTCCTTTTTACAGGCAGAAACCTCGGACGGACCCAGGCTCTAGGTGGGCGGCCGTCTGCTGCTGCCGGTGGGGACACAGAGACACTGAGACTGAGTTCAGTCACTAGTGGGAAAACAGAAACAGCTGATATGTAATATGAAAAACAATCACCACAAGTAGCAGCCAGTGGGTACGATTCAGAGCCAGTATGGTTCAAACCAACCTGCAACCAGCTGCTTCTCAGCCCCTCTCCAGTGGCTCCCTGTGGCTTTGACAAAAAGTTATATGGAAACGATTAAGTTTTTTTTTTTTTACATTTTAAATCTCAATTTCAATTATTCATGTAGGCCTAAAGTGATTCTTAGAGTGTCCATTTAGGCTACATAACATTTCAGTCAACTAAATGGTCATAGCCTACCTTCATCTACATAATCTATTGCTGAACCTAGAAATAACCTGGATAGTAAGGCGTGGGAAGCCGTTCACGATGGATACATATACGAATTCTTCATTAAAATATCAAAGCATCTATTCTTAGACTTAAAAAACAAAATTGGGATTGTTCATAAAATTAAAGATATGTCCCTCTCCACAAATACCGTCAAAGACAGGGCCATAAAATTGACATCAAACATCAGACAGATGCCTAATGTTTTTGGGGCCAAATATGGCTGTTTTGATAGTAAAGTTTAAGTGATGACGCTCCTCTGCACCAGCCTAACACCTTTCCAACCTGTTGGCCCACAGATGTTAAAAGGCACTTAGAGCTCATGGGGGCAAAGTCCTGGGATGCACTACATCGTCGCCCCTCCTCCCTTTCTACACTGGACCGTTGGAGCCCCTTTGTCCCTGGTTCCCATGTCTCTGCTGGGATTAATCCCTGAACCACAGGTGTGATAATCCCAAACAGAATGGCGCTGCTGAACACAGGGACTGACAGTGCTCAGGCCCCAGTCTGCTTTGATCAGAGGGCCAACAGCTGTGTTCCTGTCCGTCCACAAACTGAGTCTAGGACCTGCCTTCAGAGTGACGGGGGGACAAAACAAAGCACGCTTGTTCTACCGAGGCTGAGGATGCTGTTTGGTAGACAGACTGTAATGTAATGCAAAGTGTTAGAGGTGTTTGAAAAATCCCCTGACCACAGGCTTCCTGTTTCTATGACATGTGCGTCACCAAACCACAATGACTTCCAACTTCCACTTTGCTGGTGCTTTAGTGTTCCTCTGCTGACATTGATTTGTACGTATCTTGATATAAAAATACCTAGTAAAGAAGAAGAAAGAGAAGAAGAAAATACCTAGTTCTTTGACCTCTTGAAACACAAATATCTTAATGCCTTCAACACCAACAAACACTAATAATGGTTTTATCTTCAGATAAATGATCTTTTGCCTAACACAATCTTGCCATTTGACATGACTATAGTCAACCTTACATCGGGTCACATCATTGCACACATTATTGGGTATAGTTCCTCTTGCTCAGATTCTTCAGAAAGTTTCTCTTCCTCTCTTTAGAGCAGATTATTTCTGACATGTGGCTACCTTGCTGATGTTTAGTAGGTACAATGTTCACAATGTTCACAATGTTTACCATCTTAGTTTACTTAACACAAAGCACAGCTGAGGGTGATGGCCGTGCCATTAGTTGTGCAGGTATTTGGTCAAACAATGTATTGGACAGGTTGAAATGTTGACCTGATGATGGCACCAGAGGAAAAGTTAAGGAACCACCAAAGTTATTAAAAGTTATCCTGAGGGGAACATACCAAATGTCTGTACCAAATTGGAGGTTCTCCCAAAAGGAGTAAACAACTTTACAATACCAAAATAAATGCGTAAATGTTCCTGATTCAGTTCCACATTTTCTACACATAGGAGAATTTGTATCATCAAACGTATTAAGTTTCACTGGAGTTATATAGTATTTATACAGGAATTTATAATAATTTTCTTTAACTTTAATGTTTGTAGTCAAAGGTGAGGTCAGTTCCGTGCACAGATAGCCATTCTTTTTCGCTGAACTTCTTTTTAAGCTCTAGTTCCCAATTTGTTCTCAAAGAAGAAAAGGAGTTCTGGGGACTTTCAGACAAAATTCTATACAAGTGAGATATCTTCCCCTTAAGCGAAGTAGCAGAGATAATAAATTGTTCCAGCTCAGTGTGATAGAGTCTAAATTGTCCCTTTTTATGTAAAGATACAATGATGTGACGAATCTGCAAGTATTTAAAAAAATCTGTTCTAGGAATCTGATATTCTGCACAAATAGCAGTAAAGAATTTAACGGACTCAGTCTTTATCAAACCACAAAAGTTCCAAGACCATGGAGTGACCAGTTTCGAAAGTCAGCTAGAAAGTCGGGGTTAAATGCAATAGGAGAGTTTTTGCTTATATGACCTTCTGTGCTCAAATACCTATTACAGTCCTACCAAGCTTTCAATGTGGCTTGTAAAGGGGGCAACCCCTCTACATTCATCAGCGACTGCAATTTATTAACATAAAGTGTTGTTGTGGTCTCCAATGGATAGCATGTTAGTGATTCCAGTGCTACCCAAAGAGAACTAGTTCCCAGCTTCCAATTTATGATATTTCTAACTTGACAAGCCCAGTAGTGGCATAGAAAATTTGGAAGTCAACTTAATCCTTGGACAACTTAATCCTTGGGGTCTTGTTGTTCCATATACATTTTGTTAGACTTCTATTAATTAGCTTAAAAAAGAAGGGGGAATATAACATGGCAACATATTAAAAGCATAAATAAACTTAGGGAGTATACTCATTTTAATGACTTTGATTTTCCCAATAAGAGACAGTGGGAGAACAGACCAAGTCAGAAGTTTCTTTTTGCATTCCTCCAGCAAAGGGTTATAGTTTTCCTTAAATAGTTTGTCCAAGGTGGGTGTCACTTGTACTCCATGATATTTAAAGCCATTTATTCTACTTCGTTTAAGAATGCTTGATTCTGATTGGCTGGGAGGAGGGCATTAACCCGGCATATTGCCTGCTGTGTATTACCCGCTGACTGAGCACAGCGTCATCAAATAGTAGATCAATACGCAGCTTGTATTTTTTTTTCTATCACAGAAATTTCAAACATGAGGTAAAAATAAACCTTGTTTAAAAAAGTTTCTAAAACGTGTCTGAAATCTATCGGAAGGTCAGTTGATAGGCCAACATAATTTTGCAAGCGAGATACAATGTAGCAACTACCTTATTAAACTAACGTTAGTGATCAGATGCAGCCTTGTGTGGTTGCTATAGAAACTATTAACGTTAGCTACAGTTGAGCTAACATTATTCGCTGTAGGCTAGTTCTAAATAGCCTACAGGCTGACCTGAAATTACTGCATGAATCCACAGCTCTCTCCCTGAACACCCCGTTAGGTCTAGTTTCCAAAGTTTGGTTTGTCCTCCAGCTTTGCTTGGCGAGGCGAGGCAGGGAGGGCACTCGGGAACTGACTGCGTCCTCATTCGCCATAAAAGTGGATGACGCCGGGGATGAATACGTTAGTTTGTCGTTCAATCCGGAGACAAAGAACCACAAACATTCAAATTACCCAAACAAGGAAAACCTCTGAGGCGCAATGTATGCGGAGCCAGGCAACCCCAATGTCCAGTCCTGAGCTTCAAAAAATATGTCGGTGTCACCGCCTTCTACCTCCATCCACTGAAGGACCCCAAACCACATCTCTGGTACTCCACACAGCCGGTGGGGAAGAACTACCTGGGGGACATGCTTCCACGATTGTCCAAAGCAGCTGGTCTGACCACCAGATACACCAACCACAGTCTTAGAAGCTGTCTGTCTGAGGCCGGGCTGGAGTCCAGACAAATCATGTCTGTTACGGGACACAGGTGAGCCTAAGCCTAGGTTGTAAATTCTTTGTGGTAATAATAACCTGTAGCCTACTCCAAATGTACATTTTTTATTATTTTTTTTCCAGGTGTGAATCCAGCCTCAAAAGCTACTGGGCCCCCTCCAACACGGACAAAAAAGTTGCTGTCCACACCCCAGCAGGCCTCCGCAGCAAGCATCTCTCCCCCTCAAGCTGTCAATCCTCTCAGCCTACCTCGTCCGATTCATCTTTCCCTATGCCCTTCAATATGTCCCATTTTACAATCAATGGGAATGTCCAGTTTATTACACATAAATGAATCAATAATTTTGTTATACATTCACTGCCAATAAAAATTATTTGGAATAAGGCTATAGAAACTGAGCTGAGCTAATGTTATTCACCGTAGTTCTAAAGTTTTTTTTTTGAGGGAGATGAACTCAATTAGCATGCAATACGAATAAGAAAAAGCATAATTATTAAAGTATTTGAATTGTTTTATTATGTTTGCAAGCAAGAAGTAGAATAAATGGGATAATCACCTCAAGGCAGGGCAATAAACAGTTTTGATATGCCCGGCTTGTGGAAGGGTAAACCGTCCACAAGCCGGTCATATCAAACTGTTTATTGCCCTGCCTTGAGGTGATTATCCCTTACATATTGACCAAGAAATGGAGCATTCTTTCTTAAGATTTTCCTCATTTGGAATGTTAAGAGGGCAAGCAATTGATTTTTGTAAGTTAACCTTACACCCTGAAGTCTTAGAAAATCTTTGAATATCATGGCCTGAGTTAACATAGGTTCAGTAACAAATAAAGTATCGTCAGCATAGAGTAAAATTTTGTGGTGTTGTGTGCTTGCGGTCACTCCCTTTATCATAGGATTAGTTCTGATCATCTCAGCAAATGGTTCTAAAGCAACAAATAGTAATGGGGAGAGAGGGCAGTCTTGCCTGGTACCTCTTCCTAAGTGCACTGGGGGAGATTCTACTTTATTAGTGCAAACTGTTGCATTTGGAGTGTCATATATTGCTTTAATCCATTCAATGAAATTGAAGCCTAATTTAAATGTATCTAGTACTATAAAAAGAAAATCCCGTAAGTATTTCCATTTTTGATGCACAAGTGACTGTTAATACTGATAAAATCAGACATAGAAAAACGTATTATGGGAAACCACACACACTGCAATGATTCAGCTGCAGACACAACAAAAGATAACTTGCGTGGAGTGTGAACACAATGACCACCCATAACTGGACACTGATACTACATATAAAGCCCGGGGGGATGTTCAACGCAATCTGATACTGACGTTTATCTATCACAGTATTGACATTGCAGAAGGGAGAGCGTAACCATGACAGACTTATCTGTGTGGAGGTTGTATAAATGTGGTAACCTGAGGTGACACCAGTGGCTGACATAGGATACCGAGCTGCCAGCATGTGGATTTCAAAATCAGAAGTTCCATTTTCTCAAAAAAGATAAAAAGTGCAAAAGAATTTCTCTGATACTGAAGAGCAGAGTGAGGGCCACGAGCTTTATCTCCATGCTGATCCATATCACAGGTGACAGATAGTATGGAGGTCAGAGCTGTAGTTTGCCAGTAAAATTCCTGCAATTCTGCAATAGTCATAGTCAAAAAACAGATGCACCCTAGTGCATATCGCATCACATCACATATTAGCATATTCAAGAGTTCAATAGTGTGTTAAATAAAATACTGTATTAAGTTTAGGATCATACACAAGTGAGTTAGTAAAGATATGGAACAACAACACTCCTACTCAAAAAGCAATATTACAAAATTTAATTTTAGACATTTATTTCCTATTTTATTCATATATTACGCTACTTTTGTGAACCCAACACTTTTGTAAACCTCATGTCAAGCACCAAAACAATTGAGTGTAGGTTGGTTTTCACAAGAAAAATTTTGGGCATCACCAAACAGAAAGCTGAGTTTGTTCTGAACGTTTTGATATGAAACACATTGGGATCAGGTTATTTGCAAATACCCTTAAAAGGAGAATTTAACAAGACATGTAAAATTTCTTGAAAGGGTTAACCCTTTGAACCCAGTTGACACATTTTATGCCAAAAATCACATCCCTCTTCTCACTCAATCTGAACTATTTTCTCTGTTTTTCTATGTTTTATTTGGCTATACACTACTAGAGATGCATCTTCAAATTTAGACGGCTTAATGAAACCTAAGTGTGAAACTGTAGCAGCTAAATGAAATCCAACCATCATTCATGTCATGTTTTAAACAATTCAATTCAATTTTATTTATAGTATCAAATCAAAACAGAGTTATCTCGAGACACTTTACAGATAGAGTAGGTCTAGACCACACTCTATAATTTACAAAGCCCCAACAATTACAGTAATTCCCTCAAGAGCAAGCATTAGCAGTGGCTATTGCGACAGTGGCAAGGAAAAACTCCCTTTTAGGAAGAAACCTCGGCAGACCCAGACTCTTGGTAGGCAGTGTCTGACGGGCCGGTTGGGGGTGTGATGGCGATAATAGTCGCATTAAAGATAGTGGAACAGTGACTTTGAAGGTAGTTGTTGTAGTTCATGTCACAGCAGGACGTTGCACACCTATGCTTTTCCTACTGTGACATGGCAACATGTCTTCTGTGAAAGGAGCCTATGCAGCACTGCAAAGGTCAAACATCCAAAACACATTTCTGAATGGACTGGGACTTTAGGTTATTTTTGTTGAACTTTACAGGCTTCTGTTAAGAAATGCCTTCCATTTTTTTTGCATGGACTCCTGCCTACACATCTTGGCACACAACATCTACTGCCCTTGCCATGGTTTTGACACTCCCCACTATCCATTCACACAGATATTTGTTTGTGATGAAAACCTTTGAATATGCAGGCAAAAAACCTAAAGTCAAATGCGTAAAATGTCCTAAAACATGATTGCTACTGGCATTGTGATGATAGCATGAAATACGTCTTTGCACTAGTCCAAGACAGTAAGTGATCACCCCTGTGTGGAGGGATCGGAGGTTAGTAGGTCAGGAATAAAACAAAATGGCTAAAAAAAATATATTTTTCTTACCTGTTCCGTTTCCTTGTGACATACTGGATATGATATGATCACCCTGTCAGGCCTGTAAACAACAAACAAAGTTAGCTTGTAGTACTCATAGCTCATACAAGTATATTAAATATTGAAGCTTTCATTTGACATGGCAATTTATTTATTCTGTGAACATGATGTAATGTTATACTGTTTCTAATTCTGTTATTCCATTATACTTACATATCTAATACACTTAGATCAGTGGTTCCCAACTTTTATTTGACCCTTTAAAAAAGTTAACTTGCAACCACTCAAACATTATGTCAAACTTCTATATATATATATATATATATATATATATATATATATATATATATATATATATATATATATATATATATATATATATATATATATATATATATATATATATATATATATACATATGTATATATACAGATACAGCATTTTATAACCTATTTTTTCTAACCCTAACCCTTGCTTTACATAATTGTCTTTGGCATCCTTATTATCCAAATGTAATCACCAAATAATTTTTCCTATTCAGAAAGTTAAAAAATATATATACAGTATATATATATTTTCTTATCTTTTCTGTGTTGTTTTTGTCTTTGTAATTTGACTCGATGACACTGTAAATGAGTATCGCCCCACAATGATCTCCCGAGGTTGAGTGAATATAGGCTGATATAGGCTAATGTTTTCGAGGGGGTCAAAAAAAAAGGCACCACTGGTCTAAAAGTTACATGACATTTCACTTCCTTTTTTATATTATTATATTTTTTTTACACAAAATTTACATTTAATTTCACATCATAAAGATGCCAATTAATGTACGCACATGGTCCAAAATTGAGAGAAGTGATGAATAAAGTAATGTGAAGTGGTCTGGTCGACAATAAAATAAAGAGAAGAGGTACCAAAAGAAACATTTACATTTGTCCACTGGAGGGCAGTCTTTACTAGGTAATAACCCAAAACACACTCACCACCTTATAGTCATTATTTATGTCTGCCAGTGTGTGTGTGTGTGTGTGTGTGTGTGTGTGTGTGTGTGTGTGTGTGTGCCAGTGCCAATGTGACTCTTGCTGATGTGAAGTCCTGTGCTTGTACTTTCCCACTCTGCTTGAAACAGCTCTAAAGTCCTGTTATGAAGCGCTCAGTTATCAGACTCTTATTGCCTGTGAACGTTGTTTGTATGAGACTACTGCTGTACTACGCCCTGTGGTGACCAGAAGCTCAGTATTAGGGGTCCAGCTCAGAGATATTTCACACACACACACACACACACACACACACACACACACACACACACACACACACACACACACACACACAAGCACCCTGGTGACTTTGTGGTAATATACCCTCCCAGTTGTCCTGTCACCTTGGGTTTCACAGTGCCAGGGTCAGCCTTTATGTCCCAGTTTAAGCCTCTCCCTTTGATTCATAGTCACACTAACACGCTGCAATCACATTAAATGCAAAGCGCATGTGTTCCACTTCAGAGCAGAGCCAGCTGTGTGTCCGTCGCCGTCTGTGAAATGTAAAAATCCCACACACACACACACACACACACACACACACACACACACACACACACACACACACGGTGCAACGCACTGACTTACACACATGTAGACAGACTTTACTTATTGGCGCTTGCAATACTCTCTGACACATTAGTTCATTTCTAGTTTAAAAGTGCTAAAGATCAACACGTAGAGGATAGGGAGAGGTGAAGAGTTCTGATAAAAAGCATTTGTTTGTTTGTTTCATTGCTGTCATGAAATATTTAACACAAATTCAACCTCAGCCTGTCTTTCATCAGGGTTTCATATGAAGACACCTGGCCTGACCCTTTATAATACACACATTCAGGGGTGTGTCCTAATTGGATAATTGGGACATCAGGTGACAGATAATGATCATTAATACTGTAATAATGTCATTCAGAGATTCCTTCCCTATGATTTCACAAATCTTTCCAAATCCAAAAACACAATAAATCAAAAACACAACATAAAGTAATCATGGTTAGTTTGATAGTTACTCAAATAAAAAACATACCATTTAAAAATGTATTGAAAGAAATATTTCACACTGAAATGTAATACCTTCATTCAGGCCTAGCTTTACTGTTGGATCCAAAAAGGCTCTCTCTGGAGATCGGACTACAAGATTCCAATCCTTCAAAAAACAATACTTTTTGTAATGTTTCCCCTTAAAGTGCTTTGCCAATAGATAGTCCACATTGTTATTGCATTTTTTTGTTTGTTTAGAGAGTCTATCCTTTAGCTTTCTTTTGTAAAAACAAATACAAAGGTAAGGCAAACCAACCCCTAAAGTGGTGTTAAAGTTCATGAAACCCTTGGGCTTGTATGTCCTAATGCTTCCTTGTTTCTGACACCATGGGCCTTATTTTTGTGGCTTTAAGAGAGACACTGCAAGTAAACATTTTAATTATGAGATATCAACATAAAAACTTCCCTGTTGATTACCTACATTAAGACAATTATTGGGTTACACCTTACTTGAAGGTATCTACGTAAGAGTGACATGACACTGTCATGAACGTGTCATAAACATTATAAACAAGTCCTAAACGTTTATGACACAACGCTTCTTTTAGTAAGTGTCATTCGCTTTTTGTTAGTTAAGTTATAGTTATGGATATGGTTATGGTTATGGTTATGGTTAGTGTTAGTGTTAGGGATAGAGTTAGGGTTAGGGTTCATGTGTCATGACTTTGTCATCTTATGTTGATACCTTCAAGTAAAGTGTTACCCAATTATTTTTGTATTAAAAATGTTCTGAAATGTGTAGAGCGGGCGCCCATATATAGAGGTTTTTTCACAATATAAAACATTCAAAATTGTAAGAATGGTTTGATAAACACATTAGGGTTAATAAGGAATACATTAGGATAATAAGGAGACAAGCTATGGAAGTACAATAGCCACAAAACTCAAAATTGAAAAATTATGTTTGTTCCTTAAACTTCATTTTGCCTATTATTTCTCCCCCCCGCCTACCTGACTTGTTGTCAGCCATGTCAGCACCCCCCCACCAGATCTCAGCAGTGACTTAGGTGAGTGGAGTGTTATTATTACCGAGAAGAACGATGGCCAAAAGTACAACACAAAAAGACCCAGGTTGTAAAAAAAAAAAAAAAAAAGAGAGTGATCCTTTAAGCTACTCACTCTCTTAAATGATTAAAATGGACTTTACCACTTCTATACACTATGTCCCAGGACAATGGGGTTACCACATAAACAAACCCCAGAAACCATCCCAGTGGACAGAAGCAGCCAGCCTCCCTGCCCTGTGATCTGGCCACTGACCTTTTTTATGAATAGGGGAAGATATTGACTGACAGTGCTGGCTGAATAGGAAGCCTGGTTAGCTCCCAGTTGAGCACTCGGGTAAGCTGATATCCCTGCCCCCCCCCCCCCCACTGCTAGGGTAAACATGGCCAGAGTCAGTCAGTCCCACGAAGAAACTGCAACAGTGACTAAGAGGTCATTCTCCTCCAAAGGCCGACCCTGCCTCCCTCCCTCCCTCCCTCCCTCCCTAGGCCGCCTCTCCTCAGTCCGATGTCACAAGGCCAAATCGATGCATCTGACCCCCCCTTTCTTTTCTGGATGAACTTTCACCCCAAGCCTAACAAAGTGGGGAAGAAAAAAAAAACTTCTTCAGCGAGTGTTTTTAGTCTCTGCATTACAAAACAAAAGCTGTCCTCCAATTCCAACAGCCACTTGAGAGTGTGTGTGTGTGTGTGTGTGTCTGTGCGTGTGGCGCTGTGTGCAGGGGTTGAGATAGTGAGATGGATGGCCTCTTGGAGCAGGATGTGCCATCGCAAAGAAACCAATGTCGTCCTGAAAAGGGAAGTGTGTGTGTGTGTCTCTGTGTGGAACTGTGAGAACTGAAAGTCTCTCACCCTTGAATGGCGAGCCACTGATTGACAGCTTTAATAGTGGATGGAGGGACAAGAGAGGAAAGAGGGTAACGTGAGGAGAGAAGGCACTGAAACGGTGAAAAGCTACTGTCGGAATGAGATGTGAGTTATGAGAGTCGAGCAATGAATTCTACACGTTTGAGAAGGAATAAAAAGAACATTGCCAGGGATCAGAGCAGCTGATAACATCTGTGAAGACTTGCGCCCTCTGATAAAATGAATGTCATGCAAATCCCACTTTCTGTAATATTATCTGTAGACAGGGTTGTATGTAGAGAGTAAGAGAGAGGATGTGCATGATGTGCGTGGTTGCTTTTGGTGACTTATGACAGTTTTGTGTGTTCTTCAGTGCTTCTAAAAAGCTCAACTGACATGATTCTGCCACAGCATACAGATCTGTTATATACCCTTTTGAAAAACATTAAATATTCATTACCCATAAGGGAAAACTGTATTATTTTTGGTTTCATGGAGTCTGTCTGTGCACAGTCAGAATGCTGTCGTCCCTCTGTCTTGCACACTCAATTTAAGTACCTCAAAATTGTACTTAAGTATGATAAATGTATTTTTTTTGTATTTGAGTAAATGTACTCTGTTACTTTTTACCACTGCAATAAACACCCAGGATAAAAAAAGTGCACTGCTAAGTAAAATGAATTTTATGTTTAGTGCAACAAGGTGACTAATTGTGATTTCGTTGGACTTTCGGAGTCAGTACTTTGTTTAAGACTTGTGTTTGTGCATATTAATTAATATAAAACATTGGCTCTCAGCTGATCTAACAGCTGATTGGTTCAGAATCGACTTAACATGATGACGTTTTATATAAACTGTATTGTTTTTGAATCGGGGGGGATTTTAATTGCTATTTGTCTAAGCGATAAAGGCTTATTATTATTTTTTTTTGTTTTAAGATAATTTTTTGGGGGCTTTTCCGCCTTTAATGGACAGGACAGCTAGGTGAGAAAGGGGAGAGGGAGGGGGGAAGACATGCGGGAAACCGCCACAGGTCGGACTCGAACTCTGGACCTTCTGTGTCGAGGCATAAACCTCTATGTTAGAGATCAACATTAAAGATACGCTTACATATTGATACAGGTAGGCTTATGGATTCACTGTGCCTTCCACAAGTATGTTTGACATTAAAACATGATGCTATATGAATATGTAAATAGTAGCTTAGTATTGTAGGGCACCATGAAAAGGAATGTGTATAGGCTTTAGGCCACCCTACATGTCATTGTCGGCTCAGTTTATTATGCAACTTAATTTTATTCAATATATGTAGTAGGGGGTCCCTGCTCTGTCTCTCTTTCAAGTTAAAAAATGTTGAGGACCCCTGCTCTATGTATATGTGTGCCTGCTCTACCAACTGAGCCAACCCAGCCACTCTAAGGCTAAGACTTGTGTACAGAACACATTGGTTGGCTGATAGTGACGTTCAGATTTATTAATATAACATCAGCAACAAATCGCATGTAGAGCATTTTAACATAATAAAAACCACTGGAGACAAGCTCATATATGGGACTGATAACATTTTATTAATCTGACCTAACAGGATGGGAGTGTTTCTGTGACCTCCTGGAAACGGCTGTTGAGCCCAATGGTTCTGCCACTCACCTGCAGACACGAGCTGCTCCATAATGTGGACTGAGTGATCGCAATGCGCCCTGGGAGCGTTCACACCTCCACTTTGTCCACTTGTGATCGTGTCCCTCGGGGCAGATTTTGATACCAGGTGAAAACGGGGTTATGGAGTCACTTTCTGCTTTATTTTATACCCTGCAAACATCAACACTGTGTTTATTGGCACGGCCTACGTGCAAAAGGCACCGTCGGCATCTGGCTATTTTGACAAAGACACAGCGATTATCACCTCTGCCAAGGAGGTTGTCCAAATATTTCTTTGTGAGTTAGCAGAATGTCAATGATATTTGGGGGATTGTTAGATCTAAGTTGTAATGAATATATGTTTTGACAGGAAATCTGTTTTATTATTATTTTTGTATACCCTGACTCACAAAAGACATCGACGTGAGTCCACTGCTCTTTCTACTTTCTCAGCCCTCTGGCTGTGACTTTCCTTCTGTTTGCGTGTGAGCGCTACTATCCCTGCGTGTGTCTGTGGGAGCAGGTAACGCTAAAATGGCGTGACCAGCCATTGGTTGCCTGTTCCCATCACTCAGTCCCAGTGGAAAGGAGCTGGGAGCAGAGAGAGGCATCATTCCCATCTGAACCCTGCAGGGAAGGAAGAGGATACTGGGAACTGTAGGAAACTGGGAATAATGGGTAGAAACCTGTTACACTGATAATAGGTGGGAAGTGAGGCAATTTAGCAGCACGGGGCATGCTTGTTGAGCCAGGACCTGACAATAGTGAAAAGGTTATAATAGCTTTAATGTAGTGAACGCCTTTGACAGTGCTGAGTCTATTCAGCTCTGAAAAAGGATAACAACTGGGTTCTCAAAAAGTGGTAAAGACATTTTTAATAACAAGCTATTGATGTCAAAGTGCAAGAAGAGCTGCATTCAGAGTATTCAAATGTGAGAAAGTGAATGCAAGCTCTATTAAATACTCAATATTATCACTTGAATGAGTCATTTAGGTCATAAAAATATGGAAGCAAAAAAGACTGTAAGGATTTTAATCTCTGCAATTCAAACTTGAACATCTACCAAAGATTAGCATTGGCTTGAATGGAATTGTTCACAGCTCTATCCTATCACAGTGGTTCCCAAAGTAGGGTCCAGGGACCTCCAAGGGATCCTTGATGTGGGTCCCCAGCAAAAGGGTGAATCATTTATTTTCACTATAATTTCATTCATAAGTGACACAATGACAGAATGTATGGATGTTTTGGTCATGGGTTTCATACACTTCCTGTAATATAACTTTAAAGCAAAAATCCCATCAGATGGGGGTCCCTGGTCTAATTTGTGTCAGTTTAAGGGTCCTTGATGTGAAGACGTTTCATTCAAAATCACATTAAGTTCTCTGGCCCAGGAAAAAGGTTTCTGAGATTGCAAACTTTCAACGAGGGCAATTTAAAGGAACACGGCGACTTATTGGGACTTTGTCTTATTCAGCGTATCCCCCAGAGTTAGATAAGTCCATACATACCCTTCTCATCTCGTGTCCTAACTCTGTCTGATGCACCCACCGCTAGCCTAGCTTAGCACAGATCCTGGAGGTAGCTGGCTCCATTTAACCTACTGCTCACAATAAAAAAGTGACAAAATAATACCAACATTTTCCTATTTACATGTTGTGATTTGTATATTCACAGCGTGTACAAATAACAAGGTCACATGAGACACGGCCATCTTCTAACCGTATACAAACTGGGAACTATATTCTCAGAAGGTGAAGCACCGCTACTTGGGTGGAGTGATATAACTCCAACTCTGAGCAAACTCCAGGCGAACTCTCTGCTCCTTACCACGGGGCTTCTCAGGTGCTGCAAGCAAATCACTCTCCAACTCCAACACAAGTAGTGCATGGGGCACATGCTCTACCAGGTGAGCTACCCAGAACCCAGATTGATAGTGTTTAAAGTCAAATATTTCAGTGCTATACATTGAGTAGTATTTCAAGGTCCCATGACATGGTGCTCTTTGGATGCTTTTATATAGGCCTTAGTGGTCCCCTAATATTGCATCTGAAGTCTCTTTTATATAGACCTTAGTGGTCCCCTAATACTGTATCTGAAGTCTCTTTTATATAGACCTTAGTGGTCCCCTAATACTGTATCTGAAGTCTCTTTTATATAGACCTTAGTGGTCCCCTAATACTGTATCTGAAGTCTCTTTTATATAGACCTTAGTGGTCCCCTAATACTGTATCTGAAGTCTCTTTTATATAGACCTTAGTGGTCCCCTAATACTGTATCTGAAGTCTCTTTTATATAGACCTTAGTAGTCCTCTAATACTGTATCTGAAGTCTCTTTTATATAGGCCTTAGTGGTCCCCTAATACTGTATCTGAAGTCTCTTTTATATAGACCTTAGTGGTCCCCTAATACTGTATCTGAAGTCTCTTTTATATAGACCTTAGTGGTCCCCTAATACTGTATCTGAAGTCCGAAATTCAGCCTTGGTGCAGAATTACGGCCACTAGAGCCAGTCCCACAATTAGCTTTCCTTAGGATGTGCCATTTCTGTAACTATTGAGGAGGAGAGAGGGGGGGGTGTGTCCTTGACCAACTGCCACTTTGCTCGTTTGGGTGGGCCAAATTCTCTGGGCGGGCAAAGCAGAGCAAGGGGAGGTAACCTTGCTCCTTATGACCTCATAAGGAGAAGATTCCTGATTGGCCCATCTGAGCTTTCATTTTCTCAAAGGCAGAGCAGGATACCCAGGGCTCGGTTTACACCTATCACCATTTCTAGCCACTGGGGGACCATAGGCAGGCTGGGGGAACGCATATTAATGTTAAAAAAAAACTCATAAAGTGACATTTTTTTTAAATTTCAACAATAAGGGAAATATGCTGATCTGAGAGATGGATGAGAAGATAGAAGCCATATTTAGACGATCTTGACACAGAGGAAATATGTGTATTTTATTTTTAATTTTAAATGTTAACACTTTCATTGAGCTGAAGAGAAAAAGAAACAGATAGCAGATAGCACTTTGATGTATTACATTACTTCAATGTTGCTCTGAAAAGGCAACCAGCATGTCATGTGGGTCAAAAGGGTCAAGGTTGGGAGGCCAGAGCGGGGCAGCTGGTAGCCCGGGCTCTGATTTTCGGCCAACTGAACAGCTGGGAGCACATCTGTCCAAACTGTTTACTCCAGAGGCCATGAATAACAAAAACACTACAGCACAGTTTATTAGCCCCCTGGCAGAGCTGGCTGTGCATCTGTATGACTGGAAAGCCAATGTGTGGCTGTCTGTGTGTGTGTTTGTGTGTGTGTGTGTGTGTGTGTGTGTGTGTGTGTGTGTGTGTGTGTGTGTGTGTGTGTGTGTGTGTGTGTGTGTGTGAGCAGAAATCTATTCTTTCTAAAGAATGCTATAAATGTTTGTGAGTGTGTGCTTGTGTGTAAAAGTGGTTTTATAATGCATGTTTTTACAATCACATATAGGAGTAATTGTGTGTGTGTGTGTGTGTGTGTGTGTGTGTGTGTGTGTGTGTGTGTGTGTGTGTGTGTGTATGTTATGTCAATAGGTTGAAGAAAGCATTTCACTTACTATAGTATGTAGCTGGCTGGGTGAACGACAGGTAAGGGGAGGAGAGCAACCAGGTGGATCTCACCAGACACACACACACACACACACACACACACACACACACACACACACACACACACACACACACACACACACACACAGTGAACAGTAGTCAGTTTACAGCCTGTGCAGAGCTCCCCAGGCTCAGCCATAAAGCAGTAACAGTAGTGGACTTTTATGGAGGCTGTTTGGCCCACTAAAACTATAATGGACGCCTTAAGCTTAAACACCTTTTACACAAACAAGTGCTGCTACAAACAGGCTGGATGTGTTCTGTTAATCCCCTCCATCATGTTCCAAATGGATGATTTTGACAGACAGCATGATTTACTTAAAGGTTTAAAAAAAACAGTTGACTGTGGAGGTGATAAAGTCATTGTGTAAATGTCACGTCTAGTCTTTATTTACACACATTTCATTAGCTGCCCTGCAGGAACACTTCCTACAAAAAAATGTCATTTTTTATTGTTAAAATCCCAGAAAAAAGACCAACACCCAGTACTGCCCTACAGAGAGCTTCAACACACAGGGTGAAAAGAGGAGCTGCGGCAATGTGTAGTACAACAAAAATATGGTGTTTTTAGAAAACGAAACCATGTAAACCTATTCTGATATAACCTCTAAATACAATTATGAACCTGAAAATGAGCAGAATATGAGCACTAAAGAGCTAAAAGTACAGAAATTGATTTTGATGCCTAATTAAAACTGTCAGTCATTTTTGTTAGTTTAGTTCACTTTTCAGATTGCTGTCATTGTAGTAAATCTTATCTTAGATTGGAGTTGTATATAATAAGTTGCCTATGGTTGCTAAGTGCCTGTCTGTAGAAAGGCATTTAGTAAGTGATAAAAAAAAAAATCACCTCAACAGAAGGGGTTGCTGACCCATTTCCAATGGAGAAAGGTTACAGCTTTAACAGCCTTAGAAAATGTACACACACACACACACACACACACACACACACATGCACGCACGCACGCACGCACGCACGCACGCACGCACACACACACAAAAGAGATCCATAAAAAAGTATTTTAGCACTCCTCTTGTTGAGCGCCCAGGAAGTAGTAAAAACCAGACATGAGCATTGTGTGAGGTGAACATGTGTATGTGTGTGTCTGTGTGTGTGTTTGCCCGTGTGCTGACCATGAAATCTCTGCTTTCTCTATCTCTAGCTCTCTCCCTCCCACTCTCGCTCATATCTTTTGATTATTGAGCTCAAAATTTGCACAAAACAGAAGGAATAATCTCCATGGGAATGGAAGATTCCAGCACTGAGGAGGACTCAGCTGAGAAACAGATGCGCTGGTTTTATTCTCTGCCTCAGGTCACTGAGGCGAACCAGCCTGGTAACAGTAAAATCTCTTGCAATAGTTCCAGGCTTCTCTTTCACTTTCAGGACACATCAGGTCGTTCAAGCATTATAGGAGGCACGGATTATTTAAAAATCTGTATTTGTGTCATTTATTTCCTGTAAGCACACAACTAACTTAAGAATGGGATTTGAATCTTGACTCCATGTCAGTTGTTGTTAACCCTCTGGCTCCTGTCATTGATCAGCTAACATTAGAGATGCAGATGCACAATGGCAGGTCAACCTCAGAGACTCTGTCCACAATGCTCTGTTAGGCCCAGACACATCCAAGACAGTGACAGCATTGTGAATGGCAGCATTGATCATTGATCAAGTCAAATATTTATTTAGCTTCTCGGTAAATGAGTGAGTGAGGTGTGATATTTACAGTTTTCTTTGAAGAGAGATAAGAAAACTCTAAAAAATAAGCGCTAAAGAATTGGCTTGCCAAGTATTTCAACTACATAAGCAACAATCCATATCGAAAATATGAGTTTAACTCAGGACTGTGTGGCTGGGGTCGATCAGATATGATTGATTCACAGAAGTGTGTGACATCATCTTTTTTTCAGCTTTGTCCCACCTACTTCAGACCAGTGAGAAGAGCTCCAATTGAACAGCACAGGCAGAAAGTTCTGTGTTCATGTAAAACCCCATCACCCGTAGAAAGAAACCGCTGAAGAAAATACAATTTCGAGGCCTTTCACAAAATCCGGACATTATGTTTACCTCAATATACATTTCCAGTCTTATGCAGCAACCTGCTTCTTCTGAAAATGATCTCCTCTTGACTTCTCAGGGAGGTCAAAGGTCAGGACTTGGAAACTATAGGAGCTTCCCTGGACTTTCCTTCGCTGACCCCAGTCACCCCTTGGGTTGTGAATGCTGGCTAGTAGTTCATTGTACCAGGGCGTAAGACTAGAGATTTAAGAGCTCATTCAACTCATGTCCCTGTTACCATTGGTCTTATTACGTAATAGCTTGATGTGATTTGTCCCGTATTAATATAGATATCTAGCCGGGCTGACACCAGCCCCTTCTCAGTTGTAACTGAGAGTGGGTCTGGGGAAGTTTCATTCACAGCCCATTTCCAAAGCGGCGTCACCAACGGACGCCGCTCAAATGACACTGTAGGCAATTAGATAGTCCTTCAACCAATCAGACCAACGACCCGCGTGATGTAGCAGCGACATCAACGGGTTGCTGCGCTTCGGTGGCCGCCATGTTGAATATAAACAAGAAGCTGCTCGCAGTCGCTGCGCTATCGTCATCGTGTAAAGCCAACGGTTGTGATTGGTGCCTTGATTTGGAAAAAATTGGAAATGGGTTTGAATGGGCTCTTGGCCAGACTGACTTACAGAGAAAATCTCAAATTTGCCAGAAGTTCGTCAGGGTTTACCCAGACTATCAGATATCAGTATAAGTACATCTGTATGTTATTTTGTGTATCCTGTGTATGAACTGCTGTCTTTTTTTCTGCTGGCTGTAAAAGGATTTGCCCCCCAACAGGATAGTAAAGTTTACTTATCCCTACGCTGTAGTCTGTATTCTGCTCAGTGGCTCTTAAACAGCGCCTGTCTGACGGTAGATGCCAGATCCCACCTGATACACCCGATACATGTGTAGACATCAACACTTGGGCTTCCCTTCCCGTCCGTCATTGCAGCCGAAGACTGACTCTAACGGAGTTTAGCAGCACTTTCTAGCGTGAGTAATCACCAGTAAAGGCTTTTAAACCCCAAACTACATCACCGAACATGTTCCAGCAGCAGTGTGATAAAAAATGGGGGAGTATAAAGTACTAGAGACCCAGACTTGAGTAAATGTACAAGTGCTCTATCAAAAAAGTGACTTGAGTAGAGGTTGAAGTGCTCTTTAAGCACCACACTTAAGTGGAAGTACTAAAGTAGTCAACATTTTTTGTACTTAAATATTGCAGTATTGCAAGTAGTTTATTTTAAAATTGACTACTCAATTGTGTTATTTAGTTATTAATGAAAGCAGTCAAAAGTTTGAATATCATATTGTTTATATTATTTCAAATGTTTAGCCTAAAATACACTCACAATTCCTCTGGCTGTAGCAGCACTACAAGGACAGGAATGTACAACATGTCATGAACCGCGGGTAGCTCGTTAGCTAGTGCTTACTGATAGCTCAAGCTGGTGTGCCATTTGTGTATTATATTTGTAACTTACCTTGATTTGTTTCTTCAAATTCGACGGTGACTTTTTGAAGGCCATTATTTCGCAATCTTTCGGGAGGCAGAGTAGGCACTTCATCCTGTATGAATTGTCTTTCACTCCGACAAATTAAAACATGGACTCTAAGTAGGGCCACGGGTGGTCTCCTTCCTCACCCTCACCGCCACGATCACTCCAAGTTGAAGTTGTTGAAGGTGGTGTTTCTGCTTCTTCCATCTCGAAACAAACTAGCAAAGCTCAAGTGTTCTCAATGCAGGCAGGCAGCAGAGCGAAAGGCCCAACGGGAGCGTGCACAGGCTTCTTATAAGACGGCTTGATCGCTTGATTCGCTCAATGATGAGCCAGCTTCATCAAACCTGGTGACAGAGCCATCTACCCCTCTGCCAGTGATAATGTGGCTTTGGAATGATTCCTAACATTTTTATAATTGTAACGAGTAACAATGCAACACATAAAAAATGTATCGGAGTAAAAGTATTAAACTCATCGAAAATATGTACTGAAGTAAAAGTGGAAGTAGGAGAATAATAATGTCTCCATAATTAATAATAACTGCCAGTAGAGTACAGATACAGCCTTTTAGTACTTAAGTACTGTAGTGAAGTAGTTCTACTTCGTTACTATACATCTCTGGAAGTAAACGGCATTGGCAACCAGGATTACAGAGTTCCCTGATGTTAGCATGTAGCTACATGTAGCAGTGGAATGACGGCAGCAGTATAGCAGCAACACCACCAATAAGGCTTCTAAACCAAAACGACACAATCAAACATGTTCCAACAGTAATATGATCCAAAATTTGGGGAGAAATTATTAATAACGTTGGCAACCAAGAGTGTATGTAAAACACAAACGCTGCAGGAACATCTGTTGACTGGTGTTGAAGCCCAAGTGTTGACGCCTACGCAGTGCACTTGTGTTGATGTCGACATGTGAATCAGGTGCAGTCTAGATTTACCCTCTCTGACCAATCAGACTCTTGATTAAAGAGAATGTTTATTTGGAAAGTCAACCATTTAGTGGTTACCTCTCACATGCCAGACATGAAGCACTCAAAGCTCTGAGGGTGTTAACAATGCCCAGGCTGGCCTCACAGTAGCCGGGCCTCAGCTAATGCCTGTGAACCCTCTGCGGCCGTCTCTCACATGCCTGACTGTTATTCCCGCCTCGACTCCAGCCGAGCACAGGGGGACCCCCGCGTTAAGAGGCAGCACTCGGAAACAGGATATTGTGAGAGACCTTTTGTGTGGTCGACTTTGTTAGAGAGACAAGGAAAACAAAATAGTTTCTCACCTACTTCTGTCCGTGCTGGGTCTCTGTACCACACCCTGGGGTCTGAGCTGATAAGGAGAAAGCCTCAGCCCCCCTCCGCAATTCTGGAGATTCAAAGTGTGAGGGCTAGATTTACTAACACTAGCGCAGTTTGCGCTGCGTCTGTTTATGCGAGTTCGGTAATAGCGCATGCTATGCTTCCACATTTTGCGTAGTATTTATTAACCCTGACACCCATCAGGCATCAGCGTCTTTCTCCGCCCACTATACCGTTAATTGCGCTGTAGCGAAGCGGTACTTGTGCTATGATACGTCTGAGTGCAGACTGCAATATCCCCAGTGCTGATGCTATGACTGTTTGAAATGATCCTGATGCCGATATTTGTAATGTAGCGAGGAGTTTAACAACTGCTGGAATGGGATGTGAACGCTGAGTCGGAGATTCAATGTCATCTTTGATTTCTTCTAGTAGCTCTAATATTGCATGGCTGCTTGATCTGTAACGCTAAATGATGTTGTGTTCACTGACAAAGTGTGATTCTTATGTCAAAAACATTTTCAGCCTCGCCTATGTCTTCGTCTTGCTCTAATTACTGTTGCCATTTCACCAGCGGCATAAAGGTCTACGAGGAAACTCGATTGCGGCTGGTTCAGACCTGCTTTTAAGAGGCGGAGAATTTCCCCCGCAGAATAGAGACGCGCTCTTACTGACAGTCTTTGTAAATACCACGGAATATATAATTAGGCGCACTTTGCGCTTATCCTCCCACCTTTTTGGGTGGAACTCCCACTTTCCCCACGACCCTCCCACGAACGCATATTGAAAGCGCAACTTGTCTCTTCTGGCTCATGTGGAGGACAATCTGCGATTTTACCCAAGTGCGCCCTGTTTGTAAATAGCCCGCATCGGTTACGTCCGTCTTTGTGACCAATTAGCGCCTAGAAACAGGCGCAAACGGCTTGATAAATCTAGCCCTCAGTGAGCTGTTTCTGCATCGGCAATTCAATCTCACTCACAAAATACTGACGCTTGGTTATTGGCTCTCGGTGCTATGAGATGGCGTATTATGAAGAGCGATAACGAAAGGGCGTAGTACGAAAGACTTTCACCCAGGAGGACAAAGTTGGTGTCCCGTTCTTGTCCTGCATGTCACTTAAACATATTAAAAAAATTTTTCAACCCCACCCAAGATCTGTAACCCTGCACGTTTAGAAATGACTGCACCAAATCGATCCCGAACTAGTGCGTCGAAAAGTGACACCAAGGGTCCCGACTAAGCGCGTTGAAGAATGACCCCAAAGGGTAATCAGAGCGCCAAATATTGCTGTGGATGGGATTACATTGGTTTGTAGTATACAAACGTATATTAATTTGATATATAGATAGATAGATAGATGGACTTTATTAATCCCAAACACACTTTGTGGCTGAGTTGGACTGTCTTGCCTGAGAACCAGACTGGATGGCTTTATCACGGCCCAAGAATACATCCGATAGTGGCAATGTGGAACCAGTGTGTGTGTGTGTGTTTGCTCTTGGCTGTGTTTACCTGCAGGTTTGCTGACTAGGCTGACATGTGTGTGCATGTTGTGTATGTTTGCGTGTGTGTGTCTTTATGTCTGAGGAATGTTAATGCATGGTGGACAGCAATCAAGGCAGAAACCTAAACAATGGAAAATGGATGAAGTGGGAGGATAAAGGAAATGGCAGGCCAGATTAATGAAGCTGAACAATGCCCAGTATATATGTCGAGCCTGTGAAGTCTGAGTGACTGATACACTCAGAGCCAGTTTAATTGTTCTCAATCACGTGGACTTATTGTGCATTGAATTTCTGCTTTAATTTTGGGAAGGCTGTAGTGTATTCTGTTAATTTGAATGTTGGCCAAAGGAAAATATTCCTTATTTGGCCACTTTGGGGGCAGCGGAACAACCACTGACACTTTATCACAGAATAAAGGTTCATTTGAAGTTGTGTTTCTGTCCACCTGATGAATGTGATTCCGAAATGAACTCCCCTTTTAGCATTGTAATTGTGTAATCTTTGAATCTATCTACGAACAGATGCAAAGGCAGGTATTGTTGGGAAAAGAAATGCAACACATTGTCAGAGAACATCTTATTGCTACGTTGTGCTATGTTCAATAACGTTTCCTTAATATGTTGATGTACGCTCTGAAGTAGCGAAAGTTTAACCAGGGGCGTTTCTAGGATGCGAGGACATTGGGGGCTTAGCCCAGAACTAGAGGGGCGGAATTCTTTCTTTTTAAAACAAGCTCTATTTTGATGTTTTATTATGCGCTGTGGTACCAGCTGAAATACTATGTTATCAGACCACAATGCTAAAGCCAGTATTTTCTCCTTTTCCGTTCCATGACGGAATGTCTGTCTGTGTTTTGGCCTGTGTGTTGGTATCAACTGCCCATTTGAAAGATGGAGACTACCTGCACCTCCTTGTCACCAAACCATTAAGTGAAAGGAAAAAGGCCAAATTATTACCCCTGATCTCCCCACCACTTCCAGCTTTGTGAGTAAAGGGACAGCAGGCGTAAGGAGTGAAACCTCTCCTATCATTACCACTCCTCCTATTTTTCAGCGGAGGAGCATCCTGAGCCCAACAAAAGGTCCCAGGAATGTCTCCTCCTCACATGCTGTGGCCTCAGGAATGCGGACGGAGCTGGAGGGGGTGTTCAATGAAAAGAAGCGAGAGAAAAAAGGAGGAGTCCTGCGTCTCGTCCAGGCAATCATCTCCAGTTGTCCCAGCGTGAGAAAGAACAAAGCGGCAGTGGAGGAGAGGCGTTTATGTCCAATGTTCAAGGCCCCATGCGCTCCGTGTCCCTAATTGCAGGAATGAGAGGAATGGAATGATGAAGTCTTGTTGGGAGCTGGTAGTCTATTTGTCAGTCTGTGTGAAGGTGGACACAACACATAGCTGCATTCTTCAACCCTTGTGTTGTCTCGCTGTAGAAACTTTCATGACTTAATCTCTGTTTATTGTGCCCCCACAAGTAACGACGTGATGAAATAGTTGGCTCTGTTAGCTTCATTTCCAAAATAACTTTATTGAACAAATTTAACATTAAATTGAACATAGATAACGATAAAAAAAAAAATATATATATATATATATGTATATATATATATATATATATATATATATATATATATATATATATATTGTACAGGCCCTATTACACGCGCATGTAGTGTAGCCAACTTGGCGACTTTCTCTCTAGACTTTTCCGACCCTTAGTAATCTCAGCGGCCGCGGATCCTCCGGCAGCAGTTACCGCGTCTCACCGTGCACACAGCGGCAGGGGTGAGTTACTATGGTAACAGGCAGCGGTGTTGCTAGGGCATTTTGTCAGGGCTTAACCCTGAACGTTTTGAGTGCATAAAAAAACAACGAAATAGAGCTTGTTTATCAAAAATCTTCCCCGGGGGAGGATCACCCCAGACCACTTTACACAGGTCCAGGCCTGTCTATGTCATGTTTACTTGTATTACTCTGCTGATCCGAAATTGAGTCCACATTTGGCAGCGTCCCAGAATGATAAATAAAGAACCTTAAACCTTGAAATAGCTGCATTTTTACCACTGACATGCTAATTAATGTTAACATCTTCAAATCAGTGAAAATTCAGCCCAGGAAGGCAGAACATGACTTCACGCAACGCACATACTACATATAGATAGTGAGGATGGGCTTATAATATAATATAATATAATCAGCCTGATCAACACACTCATGTAAGAGTTTGGAGACACGTGGAAAAAGGACAGAGATTGGAGGAATCAAGTCTCGCATTGCCAGACCTTCCTACACGGCACTGCGGAGGAGGGTCTGGCTAGTCCACACAGCATTCTGGGATGGGAGAAAAACCTGCTCTGGTTTATCGGTATTTCTTTAAACCAATCACAATCGTCTTGGGCAGTACTAAGTGCCAAAAGGAGCCACGGTGCCTCTGCAAAATAGCCTCGGGAAGGAACTTGTTTTGGTGGAACATGTGTACGTTCAAAAGTAGTTTTAGTCGTGCAACAGAAAACTCAGATTGGACAGATAGTCTAGCTAGCTGTCTGGATTTACCCTGCAGAGATCTGAGGAGCAGTTAACCATAGTCCTCACAAATCCACCGGAGGTTAGAACGCCAACACAAAGGAAGAGGAAGGGGACGGACATCCGGCCGAATTCCCGGAAGTGGAACCTCGTAGATATAGACTAGGAGGGAACTAACAGAAAGACCTGGAGTTCCTGCTGAGTTCTGAGATCAGTCAGAGGCTAAGCTGGTCAAAAACATACAGGCAGACTCCCACAGACACAATCTGTGTGGCAGGTGCTACATAGCTAACTGCTAACGCGTGTGCAGGTGCTGTTTGAGGAGATGAAACACAAACAGTCACGAGGTGAAACTGTGAGAACACACCTTATCACTCACATTCAAATGCCTCCACTGACATCTGAAATGGTCTGCGTCTGTGATGTGAAGACGCCACATTTCCACAAAGTCTGATGATATCAGTGTCTGATCTGATTTAGGAGAATCGCAGTTGGTGAAAACTTAAAAAAAAACGTATCCTTTAAAAACAGCTCTGCACTCAAAGTTGACAGTTGTCACACGGAAAAAAAATATATTAATTCCAGAGCGCCATTAAAAGTGACATTGCATTCCCCCATCAGCACACCAAAAACTATAAAACTAGGTGAAATCAACATGATGTTTTGGGGTATAGTAAGGCAAGGCAAGGCAAGGCAGCTTTATTTGTGTAGCACATTTCAGAAACAGCGCAATTCAAAGTGCTTTACATAAAACATTAAAGAGCAGTTAAAAACAATACAAAAAATCAAAAAGAGATTAAAGTTACAGTGCAGTATGATAAATTAACAATTATTTAAAGAAAGACAGCATCAAAAAGATTGATTTAAAAGAACTGAGAGTTGCGGCGGACCTGCACTTTTCTGGGAGTTTGGTCCAGATATGTGGAGCATAAAAACTGAAACGTTGCTTCTCCCTGTTTAGTTCGGACTCTGGGGACAGAAAGCAGACCTGTCCCAGACCACCTGAGAGGTCTGGGCTGTAATCTGGGCCTTAAAAGTTAAGCCCGACAAGGTCCGAGCCCGACAGAATTCGGCCCGAGTCCGACAAGTACATTTTGATTGACAGCTTTTTAAAAGCCCGAACCCGTTTACAGCCCGACATTATTCAAATGTGCGCACGCACAAAGCTCTTTTGCCTTTTGTCGAGAATGATTTATACATTTTTTAACATTTATTCATGACTAAACGTAGGCTATAGGCCACTTGGAACAAAGAAAAAATAAGTCCTCCAGAGGCCAGCCTCCGTTTCACCTCCTCCGCAGCCAATCGAAACGCATTATCTGACCGTTCATTTCAACCCAGAGCACAAACCCTAGCCCGGCCTAAGCCCGGCCCGAGCCCGTGTAAAATGATAGAAATTAAAACAGAACCCGTCGGGTTCGGGCAAAGATCTTCAGCTCTAGTCTGGGTGGTTCATAGTGTAGCAGCAGATTAGGAATTTATTTGGGCCGTAAACCGTTTAGTGATTTAGAAACCAACACAAGTAGTTTGAAATCAATTCTTTGAGGGACAGGAAGCAAGTGTAAAGACTTCAGAACCGGAGTGATGTGATCCACTTTCTTGGTAGTGAGGACTCGAGCAGCAGCGCTCTGAATCAGCAGCAGCTGTCTGATCATAGTACTGTGCAATACTTTCTCCGATGTGGAATGCTGTCAGCTCGTCTCTACTGCGCACTTCTGTTCTCTTATCTGCTTTTCACTATCACCCTCTCATGTGCTCCTTCCTCCATCTTTGTAGCCCCTTTCCCGCAGTCCGTCCATATATTAAAATCTCTCTCTCTCTCCATCTTCCCCTACGACTCCTGCTGATTTCTTCACTTGTTCCAACATGCCGCTATTCCTTAAAAAGCTCTCTTCCTCTCTTCCTCATCTGTAATATTTTTCTCCTGCAGCTTTTTGATCAAAGATGCTAAGCCTCCTCCTCGCACTATATCCCGCCTGTCTCCAGATGAAGATGAGAAATGTTTTGGATCAACAGGAGTCTTGCGCTTTCGGAGGCCTCGGCACTCTGCCTTCACCGCTCGTTGGAAAGCCTCGGAGATGAAGAAGGAGCTCGTCATGTACAACCCCGAGCCTTCCGGCTGCAGGCTGCTGCCAGGGAACAAAGGCAGACGTGACAGAGTGTGTGTAGGGATCTTTTTTATTTAAAGGCCTAACAACAAATGGAATCTGTCAGGGGAGTTAGATGTAAAGAGACGTGACAGCAAGCATTCGGTTTGATCAGGGGTACATGTGGACTCTGTTACAAGAGATCCGTGCTTCATCTTTGGCCGTATTTTACTTTCTAATGGTGCAAACTCCCCTGGGTACGGAGAGATGACTTTACTGTCGGCGCTACCAGGGAGCACTTTACATAAAAAAGCTAAGAGGCTGTGCTGCTTTTGACAAAGGTTGTGTCATTGTGTGTCTGTGTGTGTGTGTGTGTGTGTGTGTGTGTGTGTGTGTGTGTGTGTGTGTGTGTGTGTGTGTGTGTGTGTGTGCGTCCGTGTTTGTGTATGTGGGTATGTGTCTATATGTGTGTGTGTGTGTGTGTGTGTGTGTGTGTGTGTGTTTGTTTGTAGTTTTCTTAGGCCAAAGAGAACACTTTTCATTTGACCACCACTCCCTTTCCTCCACTGCTCGCCCTAAGGGACAGATTAACCTACACACACACACACACACACACACACACACACACACACACACACACACACACACACACACACACACACACACACACACACACACACAGACGCCTCTTTAAAGGGAAAGTAACGGATGTGTGAGGAGCTCCTATCAGGAGAGGGACTGTGGGTGTTTGGTGTTTTAAGCCCCCAACATCGTCTTCCAGGCAGCACTAGCTTTTTTATGCAAAGGCAGTACTGCCTGGAAGGCACTAGGATTAGGCAATGGTTAGGTTTGGGGTTAAGGTTAGGGTTAGGTGCCGTGAAGTCGACGTTATGGGCTTAAAACACCATTGAGCTGGACTGTGTGTGTTTGGGATGCGTGAGGCTGTGAGACTGTGACAGTGTTGACTGAGCGAACAGGAACCAAACAAAGGTGAACTGCGGGACTGTGCAACCAAGTTATCTGTGAGTGTGTCTGTGTGTGTGTGTGTGTGTGTGTGTGTGTGTGTGTGTGTGTGTGTTTGTTTGTAGTTTTCTTAGGCCAAAGAGAACACTTTTCATCTGACCACCACTCCCTTTCCTCCACTGCTCGCCTTCAGGGACAGATTAACCTATAATACACACACACACACACACACACACACACACACACACACACACACACACACACACTCTTTAAAGGGAAAGTAACGGATGTGTGAGGAGCTCCTATCAGGTGAGGGACTGTGTGTGTTTGGGATGCGTGAGGCTGTGAGAGTGTGACAGTGTTGACTGAGCGAACAGGAACTAAACAAAGGTGAACTGCGGGACTGTGGACCAAGTTATCTGTGAGTGTGTGTGGGTGTGCGTGTGTGTACGTGTGTAGGAGGGCAGAGGTCATGACAACAGCCCCCAGGTTCAGAGGTTCAGCTGAGGTCCTGAGAGAATCCGCCCTACTGCCCCTATCTTTTCCTGATAAGACTGCAAAAACAGCACAAATTAACCGGATGTGTGTCTGTGTGTGTGTGTGTGTGTGTGTGTGTGTGTGTGTGTGTGTGTGTGTGTGTGTGTGTGTGTGTGTGTGTGTGTGTGTGTGTGTGTGTGTGTGTGTGTGTGTGTGTGTGTGTGTGTGTGTAAAAAGAGAGGAGTGGAGCCACTGTTTAGCTTGGCTGAGAGACAAATGGTAGTGATGATTGGACATACTACTTATTACTTAAAAGTAGTAAATAAAAAATAAAATGTATAATATAGAAAAATGTGTAATGTATTTGTATACACTATTTGTTTAAAATAAAAACAAGTGAAACTAACATTGAATGTCATTTAGCAGAATTACATTGTGTTGTTCTAACCTAGCCAATATTTCCTATATTTCTAAGCTAGGTATATTTCTAGGTACATCAATAGAAAATATACATTGGAGAAAGGCAAGTGAAATTGCATATAAGCCCTTTAACTTAAGTTAGGAAGAATGGAACAAACCAAAAAAGAGAGAAATACAAAAAATAATACAAAAAAACCCAAATACATATATATATATATATATATATATATATATATATATATATATATATATATATATATATATATATATATATATATATATATATATATATATATATAGATATAGATAGATATATATAAACAAACAGCAAACTTGGATTGGGCACATCACTGGAGACTGTAACAGTATCATCATTGTATTTTTCCCAGCCACAGTATATCATAAGCAAAGTTATCACCTCTTTGTGTAATGTACAGTATGTGTCCAATTTTTCCCAGAAGGCTTCACCTTTGTCCTTTTGACTGAATGTTAATGGGTGTTTTTAACTAGAACTACCCGTTGGTCTATAGTTGGAGGTTACTTACAGAGTGGAAATCATTTCTTAAAGTTGCTAATCACAGCCACACATCTACCTGATTTATAATTAAAAATCTGGACACAAAAAAAAGATCGGAAAGGATCAAGTTATTTTCCCTAACGTATTCAGTGGTGTAATGCTGGTAGGAATAAACGATTTCAGAGCCCGGTTGGTTTCTAAGGACGGCAGCCTATATCTTCTGCCTGATGGCAGCACCTCATATGCCTAGAATAAGGAATAGGGGATGTAGCCCGTCACCGCAAATTGCTGGTCCTTTTCTCACCACCCTGGATTTGCAGATCGTGGTCAGAGAATTTAACTGATGTCCAGCAATTTCTGTTTGTCACTGACAAAGACAAATACCAGGCAATGGAGCAGAAAGTTCAAATACTCTCAACAAAAGAGCGCTAGAAAAGGACCACCATGTCTCTTTCTACTCTGAACTGTCTCAGCTTCCGCATGAAATACAGTCGCTGCAGATCCTTTTTATAGATCATGGCATCAGTGTTGGTATTCCATGATAGCTTAGCATCTATTGTTCCTAAGTATTTATACTCCCCCTACCACCTCAATCCCTTGCCCCTCCATAGTCATCTGCTGGTGGGTCGAACCCCCACTTCTAAAGTCAAATATAATTTCTTTAGCTTTCGTTGTGTTTAGCAGAAGACAACTGGACCTGCACCATTCTATAAACTGATCTACCCAAGCCCAGGAGTAGGTGATGGTAGATCCCCGTGTTTAGGATGGAGACAGCAGGTGAAAGACAGGAAGAGACGGTCCTGAGGGAGTTATAAGGGGAGCTTATTCATTTAAGTGTTTCTCAATTGTTTGTGGAGCTGTTTGAACGGTTTTCAATGTGTCTCCAACACACCTGTTGATAGTAAACAACAGTCTGATGGTGGCTGCACTGAATCTGCCGTGTGTGATTGTATCTTTTTTTTTTAGATAATTTCTTAGGCATTTTAAACTTTATTTTTGTAGGACGGCTACAGAGAAAGGGGAGAGAAAGGGGGAATGACACGCAGCAAAGGGCCTCTATGTATGGGCGCACGCCCTACCAGGTGTGCTACCCAGGCGCCCTATAATTGTGTCTTGACAGTGACACCATCTCTTCAGTAAGAGAGTGCAGATGGAAGAGACACCTGCTGCCTTCAGATGGCTGTGAAGAGAGTCAGCAGAGTGAAGGAGAGGCCTTCAGCATGCTACTACTGACTGTCCTGACACACAGCTTGGTTCTGCCTCGCTGCATTAATGGGTCATTTCGTTTTGTTTCAACCTCGATCCCATTTCCCCATGTGTTTGGGTCTAATAGACTGATGTGACCAAAAGTCTTTGAAATTGGTCCAGTATTGAGCAAGATCGCAGTGACGGGCTGGCGCTAACCAAGCTGCAATGTAACATAATGGGGCAATTGTGCACCCTCAATGCAGGTTGAAAGAACCCAAAATTACCCTTTAATGCCATAACCACTGGCTAAAAAATAAGCGTGTTGTAGAATCAGAATCAGAATCAGTATTAATCGCCAGTTATACTTATGTACACAAAGAATTTTACTTTGGTTCAATACATACTGTAAAATAGAGACAACAATGTACATATAGGCACATATCAACATAATATACAAAAATACAAATATACAAATAAGACATAATATCAAGACAAGCACACATGGAGTGGGATGTAGAGTGCAAAAAGTAATAGTGCAAAGTAGTGTGCAAGATGCATATTAGAATGATAAGTATGTAATGTGTAGAGAAGTGGGTGAGTGGCTGAAGTGGGGATGACCCCATGACCCCATCAGGGTTCAGGAGAGTGATGGCAGTGGGAAAGAAGCTGTTCTTATGTCTGGTTGTTTTTGTGCGCAGGGATCCGTAGCGCCTGCCAGAGGGGAGGAGGTTAAAGAGAGTACAGATTAGAGATATATGTGTTTAATAAAACACCCAAATTCAATGAAAGTAGTGAACTGATCATTTGTTTTACTTGTGAAGAGCGTTGTATGGAACCATCCACGTTATTTCTTTTTGACAATTTGGTTGTAAGAAACCCGAATTTCTGATGTGGTAACTTTGTGAAATCAAATTTGACCTTTACACCTTAATTAACAAACGTTTTCAAACATTTTAATGAAACTTCAAATACTTATAGCTAGATTACCTTCAGTTTAATTAAAGGTCCCATGGCAGGAAAATGTCACTTAATGTGTGTATGTCACCACATTAATATGCGTTCCCCCAGCCTGCCTATGGTCCCCCAGTGGCTAGAAATGGTGATAGGTGTAAACCGAGCCCTGGGTATCCTGCTCTGCCTTTGAGAAAATGAAAGCTCAGATGGGCCAATCAGGAATCTTCTCCTTATGAGGTCATAAGGAGCAAGGTTACCTCCCCTTTCTCTGCTTTGCCCGCCCAGAGAATTTGGCCCACCCATGAGAGAGAGAGAGACATCATGGCTTTCAAATGAGCAAAGTGGAAGTTGGTCAAGGCCAGATACAATATTAGGGGACCACTAAGGCCTATATAAAAGAGACTTCAGATACAGTATTAGGGGACCACTAAGGCCTATATAAAAGAGACTTCAGATACAGTATTAGGGGACCACTAAGGTCTATATAAAAGAGACTTCAGATACAGTATTAGGGGACCACTAAGGCCTATATAAAAGAGACTTCAGATACAGTATTAGGGGACCACTAAGGTCTATATAAAAGAGACTTCAGATACAGTATTAGGGGACCACTAAGGCCTATATAAAAGAGACTTCAGATACAGTTTTAGGGGACCACTAAGGCCTATATAAAAGAGACTTCAGATACAGTATTAGGGGACCACTAAGGTCTATATAAAAGAGACTTCAGATACAGTATTAGGGGACCACTAAGGCCTATATAAAAGAGACTTCAGATACAGTATTAGGGGACCACTAAGACCTATATAAAAGAGACTTCAGATACAGTATTAGGGGACCACTAAGGCCTATATAAAAGAGACTTCAGATACAGTATTAGGGGACCACTAAGGTCTATATAAAAGAGACTTCAGATACAGTATTAGGGGACCACTAAGGCCTATATAAAAGCATCCACAAAGCAGCATGTCATGGGACCTTTAAACCAAAATTAAATTATGCAAGCTTTTTCCCAAGAATAATGTGTTTGCCTAGTATTAACAGTTAAGTACCATGTTTTACAATAAATGTATGCTGATTGTAATTCTTCTGGTGTCTCCAACATTACAATTATGCTGATAAAGCAGCACAATCTTAATCTGTTTCAACCCTTATTTGCGATAATGCATCATTTGAATAGATAGCAAAAATGGAGACACATTTCCTCCCTCAAGTACCCCAATATTACATCCAAATTACTCAGACAGCTGAATAAACAGCAGCTGTAAAGACTTTTATTATCCATTTTGGGAACTGAAGTCAGTTCCTTTCCCCACAGTGTTGTCAACATGCGTGCCAACTCATCTGTGTCCTTTTATGTTTATTATTGAACAATTTAATTATAAACATGAACTTTCTGCCTTTGTCATGTGTTTTTCCCTCATTCAATTTGCATCTTATCTCTGCGGCTGTGCCACGCCAGCACTCTGTCAACTGACGATTGTTCCATTCCCCAAAAAAGTTTACGTTTGCCCGCAGAACCAGGCACACTGTCAACTTCTTTTGTGACCTTAACAACAAACACAAACGCACATCACAATTAGAGGCACAGTGCCACCGGGGAAAAGGACCTTTTCACTCTGCCATGTTTGGAAATTAAAATAACTGTTGAGCTGGCACCGAAAATGGCATTTTCTTTCTCAGGCAACTGAAACAAAAACTCTACCTATTAATTAAACCTGTGGTGCAGTCACCCAAACAGCCTGTGGCATTCCCTGACACAATTCTGTTTTGAATTTTTTTTCAACTGCTTTTTTTTCCTATTATCGTCCTCACTCCTGGAATTGAAACCCATGTGAGTCTAACAGCTGGAACACACCGCACACGTAAGGCCTCCTGCACGCTGGCTGCGTGGCGCGAGCGTGTCAGCTGCGTGGCGTGTCCGTTTTTATTTCGGCTGCCATGGTAACAGGTTAGAGCTTACACACTGCCTGCGTGACACACACGTCTCAGGCGCGGCAAAAACGCGTGCATGCTAGAAATAGAACCGACTATTTTTCAAGCAACATGCAAGCATGTTGGAAGCGTTTCCACGCAAAATAGAATAGAAAAACATGTTTATATGTCATTTTGACACAAATACATATTAATAAATGACATTTTGATGTTTGGAAGTCTCTAGGTTTTGACATAAATACTGATATAAATGTATTATGTATTATGTATATGATTAAATTGTATTTCAATTGGATTCTGATAAAACAATAACATGGACTTTATTATCTCAGTAAAGGGAATTGAAATATTATATATATATATAGGTAAAAGCTGAGGCCGACTCAACTTTTGAAGAAACGCAACCCCACGTCACGCAGCAGTGGCCAATCATGTAACTCGAGATCAGACTTGTAAGGGTGCTTTGAGACGGTGTGAGAGTCCCGTACAGGAAACAGGAAACAGGAAACATCACTGCCTCTATTGCTGCCACAAGAAAGTTTTAAAACACCAAACACAAGCAGTGAACTGCCCGGGAGTTTGTGGAACAGCTACAACAACAACAAAGCACTCTCGTGTGCATGTCTCCCTCCTCTCTTTACTTTCTCTCTCTCTCTCTCTCTCTCTCTCTCTCTCTCCTGTGAAATGAAGCCTTGTAATCAATAATCGATCTGACGGAAAACAGTAATTGTAAAATATAAAGTCTACTTGCACTACTTTGGGGGGGGGGGCGTCAAAGAACACAACAGGACGTCACACAAATCCACAAGCCCTGTGAATTTTCTCACAGTGCCATACAGGGACTCCCCATCCCTCCACCGGCCCGGCACCGCAAAACTCAAGCACAATAGAGTGCAATAACAAAATTTAAGTGCAAAAACAAGGGGACCTTATTTTCCTTGCCCTCCCCTTTTCCCTTCATGATCGCAAAAACAAAGAGAGGGTAAATAGATTTGGCTTGAGCGAACAACCCCCCTCCCCCCGGCCTCCCCTTGCGCTCCCAGCCATACAACCAAGAGAAAAGGCTGAAAAGCTGATGTGGGGGGTGGGGGGGGGGAGTAGGATTGTGCATGCCGAGGGGTCGCAGACCTCTCCTCTTACCTTCACCTCGCCCCCTGCATCTCTTTCTCCCCCCACCCGAGGCCTAAAGCGCTCATGTGGGACGCACAGCAGCGAGGCTAACGGAGGGAACCAGAGGAGGGAGAGGGAGATCAGAGGTGGAGAATACAGTCGCTGACATGGAGATAGTAGTTAGACAGAAGAAAGACAGCAGACACAGAGGATGGGACACACATACAAGGAGAGAGCAAGAGATAAGGGGGAGGTGGAAGAGAATCTGAGAGTGCATGTGGGTCGGAGAGGAAGGTACTTTCAATTGCTCTGTATGTCTGGCACATATTGCAGAATTGACAATAACGTCGACTTGACTTGACTTGACAAATACACTGATGGAAAGGGAAGCAGAACGAGAGACAGGGAAAACTGGGGCTAATGTTGTCACGTTGAGAGGGTTTGACCCAAATAAGTTTGTGTGAAAATGCCAAATAAAGACTAATGTTTAATCAATCAAGCAATCAATCTAACAATCAATCAATCAGACTTTATTTATATAGCACTTTTCATACATGTAAATGTAGCAATTTTGAGAGAGAGAGAGACTGAGCGAGTGAGAGAGAGAGAGAGAGAGTGTGTGTGTGTGAGAGAGAGAGAGAGAGAGAAAGAGAGAGAGAGAGGGATCACAAAGTCTAATCTAATTTTTTTATTCAAGAAATAGGCTACATTTGTTTAACAGGGAAGCTGTGTGCAAACAGGAATATATATAGGCTATATTAATTATGAAAAAAATAAAAAATATAAACATGCATCCAGAAAAACAGGGCAGGTGCTCAAGCCACTTTTGATGTGTGCATGTGCCTGTGTGCGCCCATGGGCGTGCTGGTCTTAAAGGGTGCATTCTGGGAGTATTGCTATCTTGAGGCAACAGGAAGTGATCGCGCCATTGACCAACAAAAACCTGCTCTAAAGTCAATAACGCTGCATTTGATTGTTACTCTAACAGCAAATTAGTAAAATGCTCCTAGGCTCATGCACAGCGCACACACTATGCTTGTTACACACACAGGGAAGCGCAGAAGCACACACACATGCAGAAGATTACAAATAAAAATATTACGGTGCAAATCCTCCATCATAACAGCAATGCTCCAAGGTTCAAGGCAATGGGCATCTCCCATTGCCTTTTAAAGGGAATGGGAGATGATCTCTGATTGGTTTATTGCATGTTACGCCCAAAACACACCTCTGATTAATGAAGACACTAAGGACAACTCTTTAGGACCAGGCGCCCAGTACACGGACCCTTTTTTACGCCGTCAAACTAGCAAAAGTGGATTTGGACACGCCCTAAACGCACATGCGCCATGCGTTTCACACCGTGCGCTTAGATCGTTAAAATAGGGCCCAAATCTTTAATGGAGAAATGTTATGTCACATGTCTTATTCAGACCGCATCAATTGGGTATGAGGGTTATACATGATTTCATGCAGCATATGTGACCGGTATGCACACTTGAGTGAAATGGAAGTGGTGTTTTTGTCCATAATGGAGTGTTTGGCGTAATTCACATGGACGGGGCAGAAGTGCATTTTGCTGCAGGAGTTGTTTCAACAGGTTTCTGTGTATGGATTCCATTTCTATGAATTTAGTATACCTGTTCTGCTGAACGCATCAACCAGGGAAATTTAATTTATCATTATCCTTTTTAAACTTCAACTGTTGAGTTGTATTGTGCATTGCAATTGGTCTCATACATTGTAGCCTACCCCATAGCTTCTGTATTTGCAGACCATACATCTGACTGTATTGGACTACATTTTCCCAGGTCTTGAGTGTGGAAGACACAGGTGCTGTGAATTGGGGCTAACTAATGGAAAGTCTACACCTAAACCTGAGTTTCCTTTCTTTCTGTTTGCCCTGTACGTATACCCGGAGGTCAACGACTGAAAGAAATAAGCCGCACCTATTCTAGTGTGCAGCTCTACTTAGTAAAACAAAAAAAAGAAGAGAGGATAGAGCTCTGTGTTGTGCTGATCCATGATTATCCCATGTTCTTTCTATTTGAGGATAAAATACAAACGAGGAGAAAGAGGGATCAGTCATAGAGAGGAAACAAATAGGAATAATGGGTTAAACTGGCTGTTAAAGCCTGCAGACCCCCCTGGTAGAGAAGAAGAAAGGACACAGGAAAGAGACAATGGGTGAGACAAAGTGAGAGCACAATAATGAGAACAACGGGAGAAAGAGGATGAAGACAGGCAAGCTTCTTCACTTTTCTCCTCACTCTGAATGAATTATTTAAAGCATTAACACATTGCTCCTCACTGAGAGGTTATTCCTGTGTTTCTGCACTACATCTTCCAGGAATCCTCTGCTTATAAACCATCAATAGATTTTTTGAGGTGGCTGCTGCAGCTCATTGAGCGTGCATTCACACTGGCTGTGGCAGGCAGTGCGGCGAAAACGCAGGTCTGCCCATTGATTTTGAATGGGGGTGGTGTGTTCAGGCTGCGGTGAAAAGTTAAAGGGGAACTATGCAGTTTTTTTAGCTTAATTTACCTTAACTGAACAGCTTCGGAGTCACTGAAATGGTTATATGACTTTTTTTTTCGAGTTGAATGGTGTTCGTCTCGCTCCCCCCCTAGCGCCTGTGAGCGGAAAAACCACCCTTGCAACTTTACTTCACGGCACTGCACACATACGCCCATTCAGGAACCGGCTAACAAGGTAGCAATGGAGTTTTTCACACTATCGTCATGGCTGAACCGGCCCTATTACAAGCAAAACATACCAGTCCTCCTGTTTCTAACACACACACACACACACACACAGGCCTAATGTGTTGTATTTTACAAGTGTATCACATGCATTTTATGTAAAATCATAATCTGCAAAGTAGCCAGTAACTAATGCTGTCAGATACATAGAAATATTCAACTAAAGTACAAGTACCATAAAGTTCTACCTAAGGACAGTACTTGAGTAAATATACTTTGTTACATTTGATTACCGGTCTTATGCCAGACCAGATGATGGCTGTGGTACACACTGATGAGATAAGAGAAAGATGAAAACATTTGGCCACTTTTATACCATTTATGCTGTATATATATGTGTGTGTGTGTGTGTGTGTGTGTGTGTGTGTGTGTGTGTGTGTGTGCAAACATTTGAAACATTGTTTTCAGAATCTGACAGCTTAATGTGGAAGTTAGCAAAGCATGTACAAAGCCATGTGTCACATCTGCTCAGAGTGAGGATGAGTGTTTTTGAAAACCTTAGATAGTGAAGGCCTCACTGACCCCTCTCTATTGAAAGCTGGCTGGGCAGAAGTGATGAGCAGGGACTGTGACTGACAGCTTCGGATCACAGGGTGACCGGGTGGAGGGGGGCATCGATAGAGCAGCAAAAGAAGGCTAAATGATGAGAGATAAAGAGAAGGCAGAAGAGTGAAGAATGTCGTTGTACCTGTGTTTCTTTTGTCCCATAATGTCAGCGGGATGTTGGCAGGCTGATTGGGATTGGACTAGACGTGCTCTGACGGGTCAATGAGGCACCAGCACTAACATTTAGCCAACACGGCCACGCCACACAGGAGACATGTGACAGAGGTGGGGGAGAAGGAGGTTAGGGGAATGGAGGAAATTTGGGAGAGGGGAAGATAAGAAGTGGGAGGAAAGCTGGTAAAGGATGGAGGGAGGGAAGAAGGGAGGAGGGCAGGAGTGCAGAAGAGTTTTTCGAAAAGAGGAGGAGAGGGGAAACGGGAAAGGAAAGTAGGAGTGAAAGGAGAAGAATCCAAATTATTATGTAATGTCTAGACATACAGACACAGATACATAGATAGTTTGATAGATAGATAGATAGTTTGATAGATAGATAGATAGATAGATAGATAGATATAAAGAGAGATAGATAGATAGATAGATAGATAGATAGATAGATAGATAGATAGATAGATAGATAGATACGTTATGCAGACAGACGGGAAACCGTCAGTGGCTCCAAGAGGCCTGGGAAAAAGCAGGCTAGCTAGTGTGTGTTTGTGTGAAAGTGTGTGTGTGTGTGTGTGTGTGTGTGTGTGTGTGTGTGCGCATGTGTGTCCGGAGCTCTTTTGTCCCTTTGTTGATCCCACACTGATAATGTCTGCCGGCACAGGAAGCAGCACAATGCCAGGCAGACCCTGAGGAAAAGCTGGATCTGAACCCCCCCACACACACACACACACACACACACACACACACACACACACACACACACACACACACACACACACACATGTTCCCTATCTCAGACATAAACAAGTACAGATGTGTACACAAGATTGCAACACACATGCCTCACTGATTCTTTCAGCTCACACACATCAAGTGGAGACTTATTTGCTGCCACTTGCCCTCCTCTTCCTTTCTTACACAGCCACACACACACACACACACACACACACACACACACACACACACACACACACACACACACACACATACCATCTTATCTAACACACTCTTAAAACAATGACTATCGAGCAAATACACTTTCTTGCATGCTTACTATTGCACACACACTAAAATATATCCCACAGACATTTGTTACTTTAGCACTGCAGCAGAGTTTGAGCATGTGATGAGGGTTAGGGTTAGCACAGGTTGTACTTGAACAGCAGCTACAGGCAGAAAACTGTGAGTCACTTGTGCTTGAATGCCTCGTCACTGTTTGTCCTTCCTGTTTTGGCTCCAACCTGGAAACACAATCCAGTAGATGAGACACAAGCTAGCAAAAGTTGAAGCACAAATAAACGGTCAAATTATCTTCATCTGCATACGTTTCTGGTCAGGGTTGTATTGAGGTGGATGGTAAGACACCAGAAATATTAATTAGTTTATCAAAGTTGAACTTCAAAATTTCACTTTTATAAATGCTGTTGACGGGTGAAAATTTAATGTTTCAATTTGCATATTAATTCATAGTATTTATTGGACTTTTACCTTCAGAGCATTTTGACAGCTACTCTGTCATAATAAAAACAACTGGTGACTGTGTAGGAGCTGATATATGGGTCTGATAACATTTTATTAAATTGGAATTGGACCACAGTGTTTCTGTGACCTCCTGTTCAGCCTGAAGGCTGCTGGAATCGGCTGGAAAACTGTCCGACTTTACCGCGGATTTTTGTCACCGCCCCCGGCTGCTCTTGCCTGTCCACTTTACAGGCGAGGCGCAGTTCATCTCCAACGAGCCTATGGCTGTACTGTTCACACTACACAACTTTCTGTCTGAGTTTTGAAGTTGTTGTGGTTTTCACACTACATGACTGACCGGTGACAGGAGGTCACACACGACAAGATCTATCCCCAAGAGGAATCCCTGATCAGACTGCCTGGTCTCCAAACTACAATCTGTCGTTAAAACACACGCAAAAAGTGACATGGGAAATGATGTTATACCATGCACGAGACAGGATTTTTTGTTTAAGCTGTCCTTGTAGTCATGCTTGTTGATGTTGTTGATGTCATTGACACCTATGTTCAGAACAAAGTGTGTACTATATATAACTTGTTTCTTCTAGGTGCAACGACAACTTTGGTCGGTGTTGCAAATGCAACACACACAGTAAACTTCCTATTGTTACGGGCGACCCCTCCCCCAGGTTTCTCCTCAACCTGTAGTCTCGCATTGCCAGCTCTATCTCCACAGCGCTGTGGAGCAAAGGTCGGGCTCTACCACACATACATTCTGCGATAGGAGAAAATAACGCTCTGGGTTGTTTGCAATATTTTTTTCTTAACCAATCCCACCAATCGCTCCCAAAACTGCTGTAACCATAATCTTTTTAAGTCTTTACAACCATTCCCCAAAAGAACCAGGCAGGCCTGCCTTGTTGCACCATCCACATTTTCTTAAAAACTTTTCAGCCATTTTCAGTGTGTAGCTCGCTAGCTCGAAGTTGTTGTTGTTTCCCGTAGAGAAGAGAATGTGCGTGTCTCTGCTCGCCCTATCCTGGAAAATGTACTTCCGTTGTTCCAGACCACTATTGGCTCTTGGACGCCACGACAGCTCCAGATATTTAGCCTGCTAGATATCTGGAATGCGTCTGCGAGGCCCCAGCCTCTTGGCTTGTGTCTTCCCAACTCGATTTGCGAGCGACGAGCCAATGCTGATTTGCCTCTGATCTGGGGCTTTTGTCCAAGAGCTCCAAAAGCTGTCAGCAAGTGGAAAATCAGTGCTAAACTGGTGTAGTGTGATCTAGGCATAAAGGAACACTTCATGGCCACTTGTCATTCTTGCACCTGCAGGATTATATCATCCAAACACTCCTCTGTGGATTGAGAGGATATCGTTACCTTGATTTTCTTTGAAAGTTAGGCTAGCCAAAGCATTTTGAAGGTAGAATTTTTTCCACCCAACAGAGACAATTAGCTGGTGTGTGAATGTGTCAGTCTGGAACTCTAATCCTCAGCCCTAACAAGAGACAATATAAGGGAATGGACTGCCCACTTTCCTTTGAAAAGGTCAAGAGAGGACATAGGAGGAGTGCAGAAAAGAAAATACAAATGGATTTAGCAAGAGGAGGAAGAGGCACAGCGTTGATTCCACATGATCTCATGTCATCCGAAAACACAAACAAAGCAGAGCTGAGGATCAGCCCCCAGAGAGAAAAGAGGAAGAAAGGATTAATCCACCGGTCAAAAGAGAAAGACAGAGAGAGAGAAGCTTTGTCACAAAGTGCCTCTCTATTGTCACAACTGCTAGGTGTTTTCTGCATGGGAACGGTGGTTGCAATGCAAACAAGCTGTAAGTGGGTGATTCAGGGGTCATTCAGTCACCACACTTACATGCACATATTAGTCTTTTGCCCTCATTCAGAAACATACAGGGATTCTGACTAAGCTGTTTACATGGCTAATGATGAATATGAATGAATGTTCCCTTGATATTCCCGTATTCCCCGTTTTCTTTTGCGGGGGGCAAATGTTTCCACCAAAACTTATTTTGCAGAGCCATTGTCGTGACTTGACATTGACACGACTGTGATTGCTTTAAAGAAATGCAAATAACCCAGAGCATTGTTTTCTCCTATCCCAGAATGCATCTGTGGTGTAGCCAGACCTTGCTCCACAGTGCTGTGGACACAGGTATGGCAAAGTTGAGAAGAACTTCTCTCTGTGATTGCTGATTTGAAATGTCAATAGCCAAACCCTGAGCTGATGCCATTTTTATTGAAACCCTTTCTGAAGTTTGTTTCCATCTAAATTCATTCTCCCATGGACAAAGACCCTCCCACACTCACACACTGTGAAACACGTACACACACACACACACACACACACACACACACACACCTCAGAAACCACAGCTTTCTCAACTGTGGGGTTACTAGGAAGCCACTGAAAAACATTTAGCGTCTGGGGTATGCACTTATAGCTAAAAAGTAAACCTGCCATGTTTTCCTTCCACAGACTATATGGACATAGTGTGACATCACCCATACGTTTTAGAGGGGACATTTAATATATACAGCCAAAAGCTGGGTTTATGCTAGGCGCCATTTTTGGCTTGTCGACCCCTTAAAGTGAAGCTTTGTCTACTTGTGACCCCAAGTCCCAGATTGCATTATGTACATGCATGGTGGCCATTTCAACAACACCGGCTGCTGTTCTACGTCTAGTCTGTTTTCAGTCTGCCTGTATATTCATATTCCAACCAATGTTGAAAAATATGAGCTGAGTGGAATTATGCCTCTATGGGCCACAACTAAGATGTGTTCTGTCCTGTTTGTCTCCTGTTAACCCCTGAATGAGTATCTGTTGGCTCAAAGTATCCTCTCTCTCTCTCTCTCTCTCTCTCTCTCTCTCTGTTAATTCTGTGGCCTCTGGGACTGAGGGCCATTGACAAGCACTGGGAGTTAATGGTACATTAGAAACAGACAAAGACAGCCTGTGGATACAGAGGCCAGAGAGGACGACAGAGGAGGCATAGAAGAGGATGAGAATGCAGGGTGAATCGCGGCTGCATTGAAACGAGCTGGAAATAGTTAGACAGATACAACATGTTGAATTGACAGAAAGAGGAGGAGAGGGAAAGATGGAGGGAGGAAGAATGAATAAATGAGGGAAAGAGGAGAAGCGGAAATTAGGCGAGCCGGTCGATGAAGGGAGGAAAACAACACGGAGCCCTTTATTTCAGACTCCAGTGTCCTTTCTATCGATCGGTAAAAGAGAAAAAGTGAAACACTATGCATCGCATAAAAGTTGCAATCCAATAAGAGCTAATTAGATCATTCATTTGAATCCCAAAAGGGCCCGGGAGATAGTGGTGCGTTGAGGTGAAGAGACAGCCTGAATGAGTGAGAGTGGATTCCCAGGGAGAGCACTGGTGAAAGGGGGCTGACCCCCCATGGGTTACTGCTATTTACTCTACCTCTTCACTCTGTTCGCTCCCTTTTTTCACCCCTCTGCTGGTTTCCTCCATCAATCAGATCCATTCTGCTGCTCTGAGCGCTAATCCACCAAACTGGCTGAGAAACATTCTCATTAGCCCCTGTGTGTGTGTGTGTGTGTGTGTGTGTGTGTGTGTGTGTGTGTGTGTGTGTGTGTGTGTGTGTGAGAGAGAGATGCAATTTCAGATGTTGTGCACAAACTGAACAAAGGCCTCAAACTCAGTGTCATTTCTGCTCATTATTTACGTCGATATAGTGGCGCTTTTTACTGAATACTTTTGAATTACAAATTACAGTTTGTACTAATTACACTTGAACGTTGTGTTCCAGGCACTTAACCCTAACCTTAACCCTAAAGTTAGCTAATCCTAATCTTCTAACATGTTAATGTTCAAATAAACGTACTTGAGTAAAAACATATTTTGAATGAAGTGAAAAGTAAGGCAGTTCAAATTTACTCTGACTAAATGTTATCACAGCATTACATTAAATAAAGAACACATATAGGCTGTCCAAACCAACAATATATTCCTTCCTATAGGTGGACATTTGCAGTCTGTGCATACAACTGGTTGTCAATTATAAATAACAATTGCCTTCCTCAGTATAGCCTTATTAGTTTTAACCAGAAAAGAAGCCAAAACTCAGACAATTAAATAAAAATAGCTGACAATAAAAAAAATGGTTGGACATTATGACGGGTAGAACAAGCAATATTAAGCTACATAAATCAAATCCCCTGACTCTACTTATGGAACTAACAGCAGAGTCAAACCTCACCAAGGAAGACCACACAGAGCTGTAGAAACTATATAAACTATATAGAAACTCCAGCGACTGGAGCCCTCACACACACACACACACACACACACACACACACACACACACACACACACACACACACACTGCTCTAGGTTCAATAGCTTTGCTCGGTCAATCTCAAAGCATAATATAACCAGTCCGCTCAGCCTCTCCGTCCCACTGTAACCAGTCCACTCAGTCCCTGTCCCACTATAACCAGTCCACTCAGTCCCTGTCCCACTATAACCAGTCCACTCAGTCCCTGTCCCACTATAACCAGTCCACTCAGTCCCTGTCCCACTATAACCAGTCCACTCAGTCCCTGTCCCACTATGACTAGTCCACTAAGTCTCTCTGTCCCACTATAACCAGTCCACTAATTATCTCTGTCCCACTATAACCAGTCCACTCAGTCCCTGTCCCACTATAACCAGTCCACTAAGTCTCTCTGTCCCATTATAACCGTTCCACTCAGTCCCTGTCTCACTATAACCAGTCCACTCAGTCTCTCTGTCCCACTATGACTAGTCCACTAAGTCTCTCTGTCTCACTATAACCAGTCCACTAAGTCTCTCTGTCCCACTATGACTAGTCCACTAAGTCTCTCTGTCCCACTATAACCAGTCCACTCAGTCTCTCTGTCCCACTAAGACTAGTCCACTAAGTCTCTCTGTCCCACTATAACCAGTCCAATCAGTCTCCGTCCCACTATAACCAGTCCACTAAGTCTCTCTGTTCCGCTATAACCAGGCCACTCAGTCCTTGTCCCACTATAACCAGTCCACTAAGTCTCTCTGTCCCACTATAACCAGTCCACTCAGTCCTTGTCCCACTATAACCAGTCCACTAAGTCTCTCTGTCCCACTATAACCAGTCCACTCAGTCTCTCTGTCCCACTATAACCAGTCCACTCAGTCCTTGTCCCACTATAACCAGTCCACTAAGTCTCTCTGTCCCACTATAACCAGTCCACTCAGTCCTTGTCCCACTATAACCAGTCCACTAAGTCTCTCTGTCCCACTATAACCAGTCCACTCAGTCTCTCTGTCCCACTATAACCAGTCCACTCAGTCCTTGTCCCACTATAACCAGTCCACTAAGTCTCTCTGTCCCACTATAACCAGTCCACTCAGTCTCTCTGTCCCACTATAACCAGTCCACTCAGTCCCTGTCCCACTATAACCAATCCACTAAGTCTCTCTGTCCCACTATAACCAGTCCACTCAGTCCCTGTCCCACTATAACCAGTTCACTAAGTCTCTCTGTCCCACTATAACCAGTCCACTAAGTCTCTCTGTCCCACCATAACCAGTCCACTAAGTCTCTCTGTCCCACTATAACCAGTCCACTCAGTCCCTGTCCCACTATAACCAATCCACTAAGTCTCTCTGTCCCACTATAACCAGTCCACTCAGTCCCTGTCCCACTATAACCAGTTCACTAAGTCTCTCTGTCCCACTATAACCAGTCCACTCAGTCTCTCTGTCCCACTATAACCAGTCCACTCAGCCTCTCCGTCCCACTGTAACCAGTCCACTCAGCCTCTCCGTCCCACTGTAACCAGTCCACTCAGTCCCTGTCCCACTATAACCAGTCCACTCAGTCCCTGTCCCACTATGACTAGTCCACTAAGTCTCTCTGTCCCACTATGACTAGTCCACTAAGTCTCTCTGTCCCACTATAACCAGTCCACTAATTCTCTCTGTCCCACTATAACCAGTCCACTCAGTCCCTGTCCCACTATAACCAGTCCACTAAGTCTCTCTGTCCCATTATAACCGTTCCACTCAGTCCCTGTCCCACTATAACCAGTCCACTCAGTCTCTCTGTCCCACTATGACTAGTACACTAAGTCTCTCTGTCCCACTATGACTAGTCCACTAAGTCTCTCTGTCCCACTATAACCAGTCCACTAAGTCTCTCTGTCCCATTATAACCGGTCCACTCAGTCCCTGTCCCACTATAACCAGTCCACTCAGTCTCTCTGTCCCACTATGACTAGTCCACTAAGTCTCTCTGTCCCACTATGACTAGTCCACTAAGTCTCTCTGTCCCACTATAACCAGTCCACTCAGTCTCTATGTCCCACTAAGACTAGTCCACTAAGTCTCTCTGTCCCACTATAACCAGTCCAATCAGTCTCCGTCCCACTATAACCAGTCCACTCAGTCCCTCTGTCCCACTATAACCAGTCCACTAAGTCTCTCTGTTCCGCTATAACCAGTCCACTCAGTCTCTGTGTCCCACTATAACCAGTCCACTCAGTCCTTGTCCCACTATAACCAGTCCACTAAGTCTCTCTGTCCCACTATAACCAGTCCACTCAGTCTCTCTGTCCCACTATAACCAGTCCACTCAGTCCTTGTCCCACTATAACCAGTCCACTAAGTCTCTCTGTCCCACTATAACCAGTCCACTCATTCCTTGTCCCACTATAACCAGTCCACTAAGTCTCTCTGTCCCACTATAACCAGTCCACTCAGTCCCTGTCCCACTATAACGATTCCACTAAGTCTCTCTGTCCCATTATAACCAGTCCACTCAGGCTCTCTGTCTCTCTGTGGATGCATACCACAGTGTAGCTCTATACTCCATGTATGACAATTTTATTGTATTGTGCCTTTTTATAGGCTACTGTTCCCAAACGGCCCAGCTAGATATAACCGCACCCCTCACTCCCTGACGCTCGGCCAGTGTTTTTTAAATACTTAAAATGTTACAAGTATCTCAATGAATATAGCCTATTGACAACACAGGTTTATGCATGCAGATATGTAAGTTCATATATACAAACTGTATACATCTGATGGATTCATACCTCTGCTTGGATACTCTGAGGCTCCTCTCACCCAAACTACCCCCCAGAATGAACGGATGCAGGACAAACTGATGAAGGGCCACGTCTACAGGACAATGGCAACCAGCTGACGCAAAGTCCCTGACCTCATACAGTAACACAGGGCTTTTTACACCCTGACACCATTTCGATGACTTTCCTCATTTAAGCAAAGTGCTTTTGGGCTGATTAGCAAAGGGCTAACGGCTGCATAAATCACCTGCAGGAGCTATCAGCTGAGGGGCGGGACAGCCAGAGTGAGAGAGAGAGAGAGAGAGAGAGAGAGAGAGAGAGAGAGAGAGAGAGAGAGAGAGAGAGAAAGGAATGGTTGGGAGGATTGCTTAAAGAAAAACAGCCTAATAACAATGTCCATTGAACGGCTGGGTTTCCCTTGGGAAAGCTTAACAGTCCTTTCCTGCATTACAGACCGTCAGAGAGAGAGAGAGAGAGAGAGAGAGAGAGAGAGAGAGTGTGTGTGTGTGTGTGTGTGTGTGTGTGTGTGTGTGTGTGTGTGTGTGCGAGAGAGGTGAGAAAGAGAAAAAAGCATGTGTATGCCAGACTGGGCACAGCCTGTATGTGCAAATGTTTATGTGTTCCTTGCATGTATTTATTTTGTGTACTAGTTTCTGTGATTATGGGTTTCTGTGTCTGCATGTCACCTATTTGTATGAGCTGTGCATGTGTGTGTGTGTGTGTGTGTGTGTGTGTGTGTGTGTGTGTGTGCCACCAGCAAACTGTGTGTTTAAAGGGCTACAAACAGTCTGTTGAACTGATCTGATCAGATTTCAGCTGCGGTCACAAGTCGCCATCGCTCATTTTGAACTAGCTCTCTCGCTTTCTCTCTCTCTCTCACACGCACGCACGCACGAACACATGCACACATGCACGCAAACATACACACGCTTTCTCTCCGTCTCACCCGACCACAGCTATCCCAAACACATTTATTCCAATGACTTCAAGGGCATCAAGTGTGTCAGAACTTAAAAACCTGCCGGGGGTAACCTTGTCTTCGTTTGAAGCTGACATAGGAGGAAGCCACACACACACACACACACACACACACACACACACACACACACACACACACACACACATGCGCGCACGCACGCACGCACACACATACCTGAGGGAGAAAACAGCTTTTAACAAGAAGGAAACCCAAGTCCTCAGCAGCTGTCCCTTCACCCCAGCCTGCTAGAAGCAATGTTATGACATGTAAGGACAAAAGGCCTTGTCACTGTTTCATTGAAAAAAAAAAAGAGATACAGAATAGGTGTAGATTGCATGTGTTTAAATGCGGACAGTCATGAAAAACATGCCGGAGTGATGGCTTTTCTCTGGGGGGGGATTTTGTTTTCATTTTTGGAGTGAATAGGACTTTCTCCTGTTGCCACAAAAGCAACAGTAATAACTCTCCGCTGACAGTTCACGTTGATAAAGAGCACGCGGTCTAAACAGGTGAAATGTAAGAAAGAATTCCTGTTGTGGTGTAATAGACGAGCATACTGTGTTACATTTAACATGTCAAAGGGCTCGAGTCTAACTACAAAAGAAGGACAACAATTACATTTGAATGAGCAGATAATAATCAAAGGTTGCCTAAGTTTAACCTGACGTGTGTGCGCAGTATCGTATTGTGTTCATCAGCATCAAAACACAGATTAGTACAATGGAATAAGGCAGATGAGTCAGGCCAATTAAATAAGTACAGGCTCACATTCCTGGTAGATAACTTCTACTTCTTCCTCTACTGTGTACTTTCCAAACATTGAAACAGAAAATAAAATTGATCGTCACTGCGATACTTGAGTTTTAAAACATTTCCTCACAGCATTATAAACTGCTGTGTAATGTTTCTTTTACAAATAGCCCATAATGCAATACTCTGCAGGAGCCGGTGTAACTCTCTCTGTTCAAAAAGAATATCTGATGTTGCAAACATGAAATTGTCTAGTCCTCGAATGTAAGAGGAGCCCCACTTTTTCAAACCTAAGTCATTATATTTGAGCCTTCAAATTAAAATCAAGGGGCACTTCAGCCATTTATTATTTCACTTTTAAAAAGTTGGGGGGGATGAGAGGTAACCTAACTCCGCCAGATGGATTGCTTCGCATTTGCTCGGCATATCCATCTGGGAACTTTCCGTTGGAGAACTTTTGGGAAGGGGCGGAATACTGGTTATTTGATTGGATGAACCATCTGTCTATCACCTATGTTGGTGATAGACGGGCCAAATCAACCAATCAGATCCACGAAGCATATGAAAATACAACCACAAGCCCGCCCCTGCTGCTGCAGGCAAAGCATAGCTCGTAAGCTCAGCATGCAAGCAACATGTCGGTAAAGGACATTTGCCATTTGTGTAACGAGAATTTTAGGACTAAAACCATAAACACCATTTCAGGTTCCTGGACCATATTCCAAAAGAAGGATCCAAGAGAAAAAAAGCATTAGCGAGCGGCTAACAGAATTAGGGCTACCGCTGGCTGATAATACTGGTTAGGTGATTGGATAAACCATCGGTCTATCACCACCTAACCCACCTCAAAACCAACGCTGATTGGCCCGGTCGTTTGGCTAACGGCTCCAAATTTTCTCTGCCTCAAGATGCCAGACTGATCTGCGAGTGGAAAACTGGAGCTCGCCAAATCAGGACGGTCTCACGAGGCTAGATGAGAGGACCCCAGGAGACTTCCATCCGGACCGTGAAGCCTTCTGACACAACTGGGAAATATATATAAATTATATGTTTATTTATCTTGTCAATAAATGATTTTTGGCAGAATGAAGCCAGCTCTGTAGAGCTGTATGGGTCCTGTACGAGCGTGCCTTTGTTCCCACATCCCTATGTTCCCACATTTCTAAGATTATTTATCCAAAATTAGGCCCTATGTTCCTTTTTCATGAATCTGTATCAGATTTTATCCCACTTTCTCCCAATTTGGTAGCCAATTACACCCAACCTATTATCCAGTAGCAATGGACTACAGATGGAATGTAACCCTAACCCTAACCCTAACATAGGGCCTAATTTTAAGAAAAAACTAATTTCTTAGAAATGTGGGAACATAGTACTGTGGGACCATATGACTGTGGGAACATAGGGCTGTGGGACCATTGGGCTGTGGGAACAAAGGGCTGACTCCGGTCCTGCAACTGCCTGCAACCATTCTCTTTTGTCTTAATCAAGTACATCCATGCCTGCAACTGTTTGTTGCCGTTGTTAGGTTGCAAAAACATGTGGTAGAGACGCAAGCTGACCGAGGTACACAGGTACACAACACGATAAAGGAAAATAGCATTATCAAAATATAGAAAAGTTGACAGTGAAAACCGAGTCTTCCGAGGTGAGTGGACAGAAAAGTACGCGTTTAATCTTCCCGCTATGAGTTCTACGAGGGCGATCTGTTGTCAAAAGTGCCACTATGAAACTAGACACAGACACTTGGAGAAAATGTAGCCATTGCATTCTTAAGTCAGGACACAGAGAAGCTATGTGCCCAAAGCCCAATAAGAGCGACCTATATGAGTCCAGCGGGCATATGTGTATTTGTTTTTCCATTCATCATATGGACTATATGGCTATATGGCTATATATAGGCTAGGCAATGTATTTTTGTACTTTATATTAGCACTTTATTTAGTTTTTCTTTTAAGGTTTTATTTTTAGGACTAAAAGGAATATTTTAACAGCAAATTTAGATCTAATGGCTTTATGGCAAATTTTATTTCATCATATTTTTGTTCATAATAGGCACTGTGTTTTTGCCTCTGAGTTTAAAAATGTTGACAAAACTGATCACTTTAGTGTTATAATAAGTCCATCCATCCATCCATCCATCCATCTTCGTCCGCTTATCCGGTGTCGGGTCGCGGGGGGAGCAGCTCCAGCAGGGGACCCCAAACTTCCCTTTCCCGAGCAACATTAACCAGCTCCGACTGGGGATCCCGGCGTTCCCAGGCCAGGTTGGAGATATAATCCCTCCACCTAGTCCTGGGTCTTCCCCGAGGCCTCCTCCCAGCTGGACGTGCCTGGAACACCTCCCTAGGGAGGCGCCCAGGGGGCATCCTTACCAGATGCCCGAACCACCTCAACTGGCTCCTTTCGACGCAAAGGAGCAGCGGCTCTACTCCGAGCTCCTCACGGATGAGTGAGCTTCTCACCCTATCTCTAAGGGAGACGCCAGCCACCCTCCTGAGGAAACCCATTTCAGCCGCTTGTACCCTGGATCTCGTTCTTTCGGTCATGACCCAGCCTTCATGACCATAGGTGAGGGTAGGAACGAAACTGACCGGTAGATCGAGAGCTTTGCCTTCTGGCTAAGCTCTCTTTTTCGTCCAACGGTGCGATAGATTGAATGCAATACCGCACCCGCTGCGCCGATTCTCCGACCAATCTCCCGCTCCATTGTCCCTCACTCGCGAACACAACCCCAAGATACTTGAACTCCTTCACTTGGGGTAAGGACTCATTCCCTACCTGGAGAAGGCATTCCATCGGTTTCCTGCTGAGAACCATGGCCTCAGATTTAGAGGTGCTGATCCTCATCCCAACCGCTTCACACTCGGTTGCGAACCGATCCAGTGAGTGCTGAAGGTCGCAGGCCGATGATGCCATCAGGACCACATCATCTGCAAAGAGCAGCGATGAGATCCCCAGCCCACCAAACTGCAACCCCTCCCCACCCGACTACGCCTCGATATCCTGTCCATAAATACTACAAACAGGATTGGTGACAAAGCGCAGCCCTGGCGGAGGCCAACCCTCACCTGAAAAGAGTCCGACTTACTACCGAGAACCCGGACACAGCTCTCGCTTTGGTTGTACAGAGATTGGATGGCCCTGAGAAGAGACCCCTCACCCCATACTCCCAGCACACCTCCCACAGTATCTCCCGGGGACCCGGTCATACGCCTTCTCCAAATCCACAAAACACATGTAGACCGGTTGGGCATACTCCCAGGCTCCCTCCAGGATCCTTGCGAGAGTGAAGAGCTGGTCCGTTGTTCCACGACCAGGACGGAATCCGCATTGTTCCTCCTCAACCCGAGGTTCGACTATTGGCCGAACCCTCCTTTCCAGCACCTTGGAGTAGACTTTACCAGGGAGGCTGAGAAGTGTGATACCCCTATAATTGGCACACACCCTCTGGTCCCCCTTTTTTAAAAGGGAACCACCACCCCAGTCTGCCACTCCTTTGGCACCGTCCCAGACTTCCACGCAATGTTGAAAAGGCGTGTCAACCAGGACAGCCCCTCCACACCCAGAGCCTTGAGCATTTCTGGACGGATCTCATCAATCCCGGGGCTTTGCCACTGTGTAGTTGTTTGACTACATCAGTGACTTCCGCCTGGGAAATCGACGACAATCCCCCATTATCCTCCAGCTCTGCCTCTAACATAGAGGGCGTATTAGTCGGATTCAGGAGTTCTGCAAAGTGCTCCTTCCACCGCCCTATTACCTCCTCAGTTGAGGTCAACAGTGTCCCATCCTTACTGTACACAGCTTGGATGGTTCCCCGCCCCCCCTCCTGAGGTGGCGAACAGTTTTCCAGAAGCACTTTGGTGCCGACCGAAAGTCCTTCTCCATGTCTTCTCCAAACTTCTCCCACACCCGCTGCTTTGCCTCTTTCACGGCAGAGGCTGCAGCCCTTCGGGCCCTTCGGTACCCTGCAACTGCCTCCGAGTCCTCCGGGATAACATATCCCGAAAGACTCCTTCTTCAGTCGGACGGCTTCCCTGACCACCGTTGTCCACCACGGTGTTCGTGGGTTACCGCCCCTTGAGGCACCTAAGACCCTAAGACCACAGCTCCTCGCTGCAGCTTCAGCAATGGAAACTTTGAACATTGTCCACTCGGGTTCAATGCCCCAGCCTCCACAGGGATGCACGAAAAGCTCCGAGGAGGTGTGAGTTGAAAGTCTGTTGGACAGGGCCTCCTCCAGACGTTCCCAATTTACCCGCACTACACGTTTGGGCTTACCAGGTCTGTCCAGAGTCTTCCCCACCCTCTGACCCAACTCACCACCAGATGGTGATCGGTTGACAGCTCTGCCCCTCTCTTCACCCGAGTGTCCAAAACATACGGCCTCAGATCAGATGAAACGATTATGAAATCGATCATTGACCTTGGCCTAGGGTGCTCTGGTACCAGGTACACTTATGAGCATCCCTATGTTCGAACATGGTGTTCGTTATAGACAATCCATGACTAGCACAGAAGTCCAACAACAAACAACCACTCTGGTTTAGATCAGGGAGGCCGTTCCTCCCAATCACGCCTCTCAGGTGTCTCCATCATTGCCCACGTGTGCGTTGAAGTCCCCAGCAGAACAATGGAGTCCCCCACTGGAGCCCCATGCAGGACTCCAGTCAAGGTCTCCAAGAAGGCCGAATACTCCGAACTCCTGTTTGGTGCATATGCACAAACAACAGTCAGAGTTTTCCCCCCACAACCCGCAGGCGTGGGGAGGCGACCCTCTCGTCCACTGGGGTAAACTCCAACACAGCGGCGCTCAGCCGGGGACTTGTGAGTATCCCCACACCCGCCCGGCGCCTCACACCCTGGGCAACTCCGGAGAAGAAAAGAGTCCAACCCCTATCCAGGAGTATGGTTCCAGAACCAAGACTGTGCGTGAGGTAAGCCCCACCAGATCTAACCGGTAGCGCTCCACCTCCCGCACCAGTTCCGGCTCCTTCCCCCACAGAGAGGTGACGTTCCACGTCCCCAGAGCCAGCGTCTGCTGCCCGGGTCTGGTCCGTCGAGGCCCCTGACCTTCACTGCCACCCATGTGGCATCGCACCCGACCCCAACGGTTCCTCCCACAGGTGGTGGGCCCATGGGATGGAGAGGAGTTGCCACGTAGCTTGTTCGGGCTGTGCCCGGCCGGGCTCCGTGGCAAACCCGCCACCAGGCGCGGCCGACGCCCCCACCGTCTGGGCCTGGCTCCAGACGGGGCCCCGGCTTCCTCCGGGCAGGGTCACTCCATCTCTGCTTAGCTTTTTCATTGGGGTTTTTGAACCATTCTTTGTCTGGCCCCTCACCTGAGACCACTTTGCCTTGGGAGACCCTACCAGGAGCACAAAGCTCCAGACAACACAGCCCTCAGGTTCACAGAGACACACAAACCTCTCCACCACGATAAGGTGATGGTTCACGGAGAGGTTTATAATAAGTATTATTAGTATATAGTATATATTAGTAGGTATGGAATTCTTCGGACCTATGCGTGGGTGGAGGGTTGACTTACTGGACCTCTTGCAATTTAAGTTTAATACCCCTGCTATAGTGTGCAGTTTCTGTCTCCCCCATGAGGAATTCTAAGTAATGAGGACAAAACTGTCGGCACGTCCACATGGTACAAGCCTTCTGTGATCGCGCACGTGCCACCCCCCCTCCTCCACACAGCTGCTAGTAGCCAAGGAGGACAGGGAGGATTCAAAATAACATGATGCACTCTTCAGAAGAGGTCATTATCTTCACTCGAGTTTCTGCGCGGGAAAGTCACCGGACACCTCAATCTTGAATCCTGAACATAGTCCTACTGAGAAATCCAGAGAGAGTTGTGTGGAGCTGATAGTCTTAGCTTTGGAGCAACTCATTTGGCAATGGCTGGAATGTAACAGACTTTCATTAATATCAAAAAGTTACAGACTAGAGCTTTAAATAAACCATTGAGCCAGATATCCTGAGTTCTTTATCCCTAGTATGAGTCACGTCTCCAAAACCTTGCATCATACACTTCCCATGATGCAACACCTTGGATAAGACTCCCTGCCTGTTCAGCATCCACATCTTTCAAACACCACACCGTTTTTGAAGAAGAAGGGGAAACTGAGGTGATGACATGATGTCATGATGTTTTCCTACATTTTTATGATTTTTTTGCACACCAACACTTAAAATGTATTTTTGATTTTGTATGTCTTCATTAGTGTATGCACTTTGGTTGTGGTTTTTATATAAGCCGTTAGAGGTTTCTACCACATTTCAGGTTTCTACCACCCTCACATTTTTTTGTATTTTTTCAGTGTAATTTGGTTTTTATGTTCTGTGAAACAGATAAACTAAAGTAATAAACTAAATAAATATTCAAATGTATTTTATTTTGAAATCAAAAAAACTTGGTTCATTTTTAGTACATATTGTACATGTATAGAGACCAGAGCTGTGTTACTGATCCAGATTTTGGTGTTGAGTGACTACAGTCTTTTTGCTTTGGGAGGAATTTGAGGGTTGACTGGGAGGAAAGAGTTTATTAGAGTTCTTAGACGGACTCTCAGCGTCCGGGCTTCATGACTCAGAGTAGCAGAGGAGAGGTTAGCTCCATTTCTAAAGGCTGTATGTTCACGTCTTTCTAGCTGCTCCTTCTCTTGGACTGGTGCTGTGTATAGCACAGATACAACTGAAGCATCCCCTCCTTTGGGTCCTTGAACTTCCCTAATGCTCTTCTATCAATGAATCAGTGTTTTTATCATCACGAGTCACTTTCAGACTGACTTTGGCTGTCAACTTTTGGGCTCAGTGGTATTTTTTTATTTATGTTGTGCTAAATCTGCTCAAACATGAAATTCCTAACCAGTGTGTTTCTTTCACATTTGTAGAAAGTACTAGCCTGGATGCCAGCTGAACTTTGCCCGGCCCACAACATTTGAGTTCGGGAAGTTCGGTCTGGACCTGATCCGTTGTGGAGCAACTATGCTCGAACCAGAGCTGTTCGGACCAATCAAATTGTTAGGGCGGGCTTTATATGATGATGGATCAACAGTTACAACAAAGATGGCTGCCGCTGGAGAATTGAGATGTGTTGATTCTGCCATCGCGTCTGTTCTAGAAGATATCGACAGCGCATTCATTTTAAAAGAGGAACAGAGAACCGCGATCAAGGCATTTGTCGATCGGAAAGATGTTTTTGCCGTCCTTCCTACAACCTGACTCCGCCAGATGGATTGCTTTGCATTTGCTCGGCATATCCATCTGGGAACATTTTCCATTGGAGAACTTTTGGGAAGGGGTGAAAATACTGGTTAGCTGATTGGATAAACCATCTGTCTATCACCTATGTTGGTGATAGACGGGCCAAATCAACCAATCAGATCAACGAAGCGTATGAAAATACAACCACAAGCCCCTGCTGCTGCAGGCAAAGCATAGCTCGTTACCTCAGCAAGCAAGCAACATGTCGGTAAAGGAGATTTGCCATTTGTGTAATGAGAGTTTACGAATAAAAGGCAACCTTTCAGGTTCCCGGTCCATATTCCAAAAGAAGGATCCAAGAGAAAAAAGCATTAGCGAGCAGCTAATGGCCTGGTTGTTTGACAAATGGCTCCAAATTTTCTCTATCTCAAGATGCCAGACTGATCTGTGAGTGGAAAACGGGAGCTCGCGAGATCAGGACGGTCTCACGAGGCTACGTAACATACTCCGTTGCTCTGATTGGTTGAAAATCTATCAAATTGAGTGCAGAGGCATTTTCTTTCATTGGTTGGGTTGAAACACGCCCCATAATCACAGCCCAATGGAGCAGCATCAGACTCAGATTCTGACTAGAATCAGAATATGACCACATCAGACTAAGTACTGTACTTCTAATTTAAACTGTCTATAGTTAATGTGATTGTTATTCTGCAGTTTTGCTTACATATTTAATGCTTGCTATGTTGCATATGTGTTTAATGCTTGTAAACTTAAAAAGCCAGTAGTGTACTTTGTATTGCAGACGTGTGTACTGTAGGCCTATGTAAAAACATCCAGATACAACGTCACATTGTCCACTGGCCCACAGTGGGAAAAAAAAGCTTTAACTCTTCTTATCAAAACAAGTACATATTTATTGTGTATTTGCTAATAAAACCCTCTAGTGGGACTTCAAATGTTCCCACAGTGAAGCAGTTCATCTATATTTCATTAACATGGATACTTTATTCATTTTATTTTTTCACATTGACTCATAACTATTGTTATAATGGTGAACCATAACATGCCCCGCTGAATATTTAGACAACCACGGATAACACACACACACACACACACACACACACACACACACACACACACACTGGTTGTAATGACTTTAGATACTTGATGATGCAGGGAGTATATGTTAATTTACAGAAATTGTAAAATAATTATCATCACATTTATTCAACAGTTTCTAACTCTGTAAATATGTATCTGTGCCGTCTTCGGGATTGCTCTATACACTGACATCCAGCTAAACTCTCTCCTAACATCAACACTCGTTCCCACGTCCACAGGTTTTCATGATGTTTCAAGGAAAGTGTGAAACTGTAACATACAAAAACAGACTAATCAATTCTATGCTAGCTTTTAACATACTATATAGCCTCAGTTCAGAATGTAATTTAATCAATTCAAATATTTCCTTTCTACCGTTACACAATATAATTCATAACTATTAAACTGATAGTGATTATGCTGTACAAAGATATTTTTACATGTAAACAATATTACGTTCATTCATACGAGTGTAGCCTGTCCTGTGACTTATAGTTGCCTAGCAACCATGCAACGCTAGTCACAGCACCAAAGCCAGCGATTACGGATCACGGACATTTGTAATATAGACTTAACACAAAATAACACTGACATCAAACTAATGATCTATGAACCTATGTAATTATTTAAAAAACAGTGAATGAATACATACCAACGATGCTACTCTAGGCATAAATGTAGGCAAATGTAGCTGTAGTTGGCTTGCTACACTACAACCATGAATCACTGAACCGTTAGTTTGTAGCGTTCGTTTACTTGCTAACTATCGCTCACGCGACATAGTGGTTACCAGCTGAGAGTCTTAAAGTGACAGCAACGTAAATAGAGAACTCATAAGACTTGAGGCAAATTAACTTCTTACTTTTAACAGCTTATTTATAACAAAACACTCCCCGCCTGACGTGAATACACGTCACCCAACAATCTAAGCACAGTCCATTTACTTAAACATATGGAGGTAGGAGAAGCACTATTTCAGTGACTGGCCTAAGAAAGAGAACTGTCCCTCCTGGTTTAATAACCTTCACCTCAACCTTTCGCACTTTCCCATCTTTGCTAGGGAAAGTCTGAGTTATCAGTCCAAGAGGCCATTCATTTCTTGGTACTTGGCTGTTCCTGAGGAGAACAACACATCCTGGCTGGATGTTTGGATGGGTGGCCTGCCACTTTTTGCGAGCCTGCAGTGTTGGGAGGAATTGCTTCTTCCAGCGCTCCCAAAAGGTGTTGGACAGGCGTTGGACCTGTCGCCACTGGGACTTGTAGAGGTCTGTTACTCCAAACTCGCCAGCAGGAGCAGGAACAATGTTCACCTTTTGCGTGAGAAGAGCAGCTGGTGTGAGTATGAACAAGTCATCAGGGTCTGTGGTTACAGGAACAAGAGGCCTGGCGTTGATGATTGCTGCCACTTCTGCCATGAAAGTCACCAGCACTTAGTGTGTAAGTTTGTTTTTCAGCTGGAGAAACATTGAGTCCAGAATTCTCCTGGCAAGTCTGATCATTCTTTCCCAAGCGCCACCATAGTGGGATGCATGTGGAGGATTAAATGTCCAAGTGCAGCCTTGGTCTGACAGGTAAGTCTTCACAGCAGTGCTCTCAATGTTTAAAGGTATCTTTAAGTCTTTACAGGCGCAGACGAAGTTCGTGCCACGGTCTGAACGGATGTGTTTGACTGGCCCGCGCACAGCAAGGAAACGCCGTAGCGCGTTGATTAAGCTGGATGTGTCGAGGGATTCTATGACTTCGATGTGCACGGCTCTTATGCTCATGCATGTAAAGATCACTGCCCACCATTTACTTTGTGCAAATCCACCTCTGGTCCTACGTGAGGAGACAGTCCAAGGGCCAAACACGTCTAGACCAACATTTGTGTTGTCTGTCTGTTGACAGACGATCAGGTGGCAGACTAGTCATTTTCTGGATGCTGAGTGGAGCTCTGAGCCTCCTGCAGGTTACACATTGGTGGATAATGCTGCTCACTCTTTTCTTCCCACCAACGATCCAGAAGCCAGCTGAACGGACAGACCCTTCTGTAAAGTGACGGCCTTGGTGGTGGATCTGCTCGTGGTGGTGTCTGATGAGCAAAACTGCAATGTGATGCTGGCCAGGGATAATCAAAGGAGTCTTTTCACTCTGATCAAGGCTTGAGTGGTGGAGACGACCTCCGACTCTTAGAAGGCCACGAGTGTCAATGAAGGGATCCAGAGGACTGGTTTTTGGTATCCTCTCTTGTTTTTGGATACATTTGATATCTTGGCCATAGACTTCCTGTTGTGCAGCTTGGATGATTATGGCTGAAGCTTGACTGGATTCTTCAACAGAAAATTCTCCTTTGCAGTAATGCCAGCTCTCACAGGCATCGTTTTCTCTCTGGGTTGTCTTACAATAACGAGCAATGTGAACAAGACGAGTCAATGCACAGCACAGGGACTTCCAAGTCGAAAACTTGGCAAAGCGTTGAGAACCAAGCTGCTTGTGTGAGGCTGTAGTGCTGAAGGTGGACACTTGAGGCCGAATGTCTGGATCTGAGCTTGGATCAATGAGGTTGTAAGCACTTTCAGAGGTGCTGGGCTCTGGTCTGGACATGAACTTGGGTCCACTCAGCCAGTTGGTGTTTTTTAGGTGGGCAGCAGGGACAGAGCGTGTTGCGTGATCTGCAGGGTTCTGATCTGTTGGTATATAGTGCCACTGGTCTGGACAAGATGATCTTTGGATGCATAACACTCTGTTGCTGACATAAACATAAAAGCGCCTGGTCTCGTTGGAGATATAGCCCAGGACCACTTTGCTGTCTGAGTAGTAGGTTACAGCATCGAGCTGAAGGTCTAGTTCGGCTGAGATCAGGTCTGCTAACTCGATAGCAAGCACTGCTGCGCAGAGTTCCAGTGGCACTGTGTGCTCAGGGCGAGGTGCCAGCTTGGCTTTCCCCATTACGAATCCAACCTGGTTGTTCCCACCAGCTTCTGTGACTTTTAAGTAGGACACAGCAGCGATGGCTTTCACTGACGAGTCACAAAAGACACACAATTCTCTTCTGCTGGCTGCTGATGGTGAAGCTGCTGTGTAGCGTCTGGGGATGGAAACAGTCTGTGTGGAGGTTCCAATTGAGTCCGAGGCTGCGTTTCATTGGTGGCACGTCTGCATCAAGGTCCAGGTCTTTGAGGTCGGTTGCATAATTGCTGGATGGAAATGCGTCCATGACCTCTTTGTTGTTTGCTGCGATCTTGTACAGTCTTAGATTCAACCTTGAGAGAACATCCTGTGTCTTTTTTAACAGATCTATAGCAGCTTCAGCTGTAGGCAGGGACTTCAGGCCGTCATCTACTACTTACGTCTGGGTCGATGTGGAACTCGCTGACTTGGACAGACTGGTGCAGGCCATGAATAGCCACTGCAGGTGATGGGCTGTTACCGAAGACATGGACCCTCATGCGGTAATCCACAACAGTTTTGGAGAGGTCATTGTCTTGGAACCACAGAAAGCGTAGAAAGTTCCTGTCTTCTTCTCTTACCAGGAAGCAGTAGAACATCTGTTCTATGTCTGCTGTGAAGGCGATGGCTTCTCTTCTGAAGCGGATCAGAACTCCAAGTAGCGTGTGTTTCAGATCAGGTCCAGTTAACAGCACATCATTGAGAGACACGCTGTTGTATTGGGCACTGGAATCAAACACCACACGGATTTTCTTTGGCTTCTTTGGATGATACACTCCGAATGTCGGTAGGTACCATCGTTCTTCTTCCTCACTGAGAGGAGGGACTAACTCAGCATGGCCATTCTTAAACATCTTGTCCATGAAGCTGATAAAGTGCCCTCTCATTTCAGGCTTCTTGTCAAAGTTACGCTTGAGAGACATTAAACGCCTCAGTGCTTGTAGCCTGTTGTCAGGGAGCCGCTGGCGTGGAATCTTGAAAGGTAACGTGCCACCCAACTGTTGCTTGAGTCTTTTCATAGCCCTTCATCCATTATCTTCATAAATGTGGCATCTTGAATGGAAGTAGCCACCTGGTCATCGTCCTTGGTCCGCCTGAACACAGTGCATCCCAGGTGGTCGACTTCACATGTAGGTTGATCAACAGTATATGTGCGGGGGTGACTGGTGACCTGGATGTTGCTAAACTTCTCTTTAATATGGAACACATTAGGGCATGGCTGAAAGAGAGTGGGGCGTTTCAGCTCTGTGGTGTTTGTGTGGAAGGCGTTGATTGTCAGAGGTTTGTGGACATTACCTAGACACACGTTACCAACAATGACCCACCCCAGGTCCAAATTCTGTGCGTAGGACAGGTTGTGAGTGCCGTTCACCTGTTTGCGGACTTTATGCACTCTGATAATGTCCCGTCCTAAGAGAAGCATAATGGGGGCTTGTGGGTCAATGTCTCGGATGAGGTGTGCCACTGACCGTAGATGAGCATGATGAAGAACCACTTCAGGTGTTGGAATTTTGTCTCTGTTATTTGGGATGTCGTTACATTCTATGAGACTCGGTAGCGAGATGCAAACAGTTCCATCCAGAGATTCCACTTCATAGCCTAATGATTCCTTTACTCCAGCGCATGTTCTTAGTGTGTAAGGAGCGCTTGGACTTTGGTCACTGAACACTTCAAAGAACTGTGAGTGAGCCAGTGACCTATTGCTCTGCTCGTCAAGGATTGCATACAGTTTCACTGCTTTTTCTCTTTGGCCAGCTGGATATACTTTTACGAGGCATATTTTGGAGCAAGAACGGTCTGTTAGCTGCCCACAACAGACTTTTGTGCAGTTGTTAGTCACATGAGACTGGGAGTGAGACCGGGAACTTTCCTGCTCCTCCCCGCCGTGCTCAGGAGCAGGGTCCGCCTCTTGCATCCAGGGTGCGGGTCCAAGATGGAGTGCTGTGTTGTGTCTTTCGCTCTTACATTCAGAACACTGAATTTTGATTCTGCAGTTCTTTGCTATGTGAGATGTGGAAGAGCAGCACTTAAAGCACACATTGTTCTCTTTTAGCATTGTTTTGCGCTCTTCAATGGGCTTTTCTCTGAATGCACAACATTTACGCAGGGGGTGTGGCTTTTTATGCAGTAGGCATAGTTTATCGCTGTCGTCCAACCTTGTTGGGGGCTCGCCAGTGTCAGATTTTGCCCTGGGAGATACCTCTGTTTTATGGACAGAGACTTCACGCTGTCTGTTTGGCTTCCAAGCTGTCTTCTCGGTCCTAGAAGCCGTGTCTGCATGGGCGATGAAACTGAAACTTGGATCATTCATGATGCCAGCCTGCTGGCTGACAAAGTCTACAAAGTAGGCAAATGGAGGATATGGCACCCGGTTCTGCCGTTTGAAGGATGCACCTACCGATGCCCACTTCTCTTGCAGTCGGAACGGGAGTTTCTGTGCTATTGGGTTGACTCCTCTTGCCCTGTCTAAGATAGAGAGGCCAGGCAAGTCTCCTTCAGCTTTGGCTGCCTGCAGCTCCATTAGTAGGTCGCTCAGCTTCATTAGCTTAGGCCCATCTCTGCTGGTTATTCTTGGAAAACTGTCAATGCGTTTGAACAGAGCATTTTCTATTGCTTCAGCTGAGCCATATGTTAGTTCAAGCCTGTCCCACACCATAGTCAGTCCCGCTTCTGGATGGTGGATGTGTATCGCTCTTATCTGCTCAACATGCTCTGCTGACTCCTTGCCAAGCCATTTTAGCAGAAGATCCATCTCCTCACTCTGTGTCAGGTTTAAACCACTGGTTGCATTCTGAAAGGAACGTTTCCATGCTCTGTAATTTTGAGGTTTGTCATTGAATTGGAGTAAGCCTGTAGCCACAAGCTCACGGCGTGCTAGATATCTTACAAAGTCATTTATGTGTGAGCTGCCATTACTGGGGTTTGGTGACACAGGACGGCAACAGGGAGAAGAATGGCCATTGTAACTGTGAGGTCTGAAGTGGTGCACAGGAGTAGTATGCTCATTATTGAACCCACTGTGTGGCGCACGCACATCTTCAACATGCCTGGTGAGTGGCTCATGAACATCCTGATCAGCATAGATGCAGGCCTGCTGTGAGGTAAGATGAAGTGGAGCAGTATTATTTTGATGAGGAAGAAAAGTTCTGGCTTCAGGTTTTAGACATGGAGGTGGGATGTTGTAGTTAGGGCTCTGCGCTAACTTTGCCATGATGTTGCTGTCATCACATAACTGTAGTTCTGATGTTCTTTCTATGAAGTGTGAAGTAACAAATTGTTCTGTGCGTTGTGAGGGCTCAAAAGGAACAGAGTCTATGTTCAGTTCACAACTGCGTTTTTTACCATTGATATCAACTGCAGCCTCAAGTGATTCTGCTTCAGCAATGGCTGCAACTGCCTCTTTTCTATGCTTAAGCATTTCCATGGATGCCTCCAACCTAGCCTGTTCCAACTTAAATTCACTTCCTATTCGGCGTAATATAGACGTGCTTTTGCTGCTTCGGCTCTCGCTCTTGCTTTCACTGCAGCTGACCCACACGATGATACACTGGATATTACTGACGAAGCACGAGAGCGTGTTTTTAATGAGGATGCTACTGGCTCCATGGATTGTTCTGCTTGTGTACCTCTACTATGTAGACACTTCTCTGACGCTTCTGGCTCCATGGCACACTCCAGTAGCGGCGTTTGACGACGTAACGGTTAGCCGCCAGCTTACACTGCATTATCTTGCCTGCTTGAGAGCCGTTGTTTCACTGTGCCGTCTTTGGTATTGCTCTATACACTGACAGCCAGCTAAACTTTCCTTGAAACATCAATAAACCTGTGGACATGGGAACGACTGTCTTCTTCAGAGTGTTGATGTTAGGAGAGAGTTTAGCTGGCTATCAGTGTATAGAGCAATACCGAAGACGGCACAGTATCACTATAGTTTACTTTTAGATATAGCAGAATAACCCATATTTGCAACCCCTTTTACATGATTTACGAATGAATTTATGAATTATTATTATTTATTTCCCTGTCCCTATAGATAGATAGACTTTTAAATCATAATATGTCGAGATTACAGTAACCCAGTTTCCTGAAATGTGGTGGACATTTAGAATTTGGAGGACCGACCAATAGATTTTGGTAGCGATCTCTGGACCTGTGATTTCAATTACACAGTTATATTTTTCAAACCTTCCTGAAAATATCTGCAACGGAGAAGTGATCCGAAATCCTTCAGAGCTGTCAGCAGGTTGCAGAGTTAGAAATGCAACAGCAGCTTGGAGTTTGAGGAGGTTTATGTACGTGTGTGCTATCTCTATGCTTCATCCTATATCAGTACTATACAGCTATATCAACAGTTGTACATTTTTATTCCCAACTTGTATATATTTTAAATTATTTGTTCTTATATTGTATCCTATTATTATTTCATGTATATTGTATCCTATTATTTCATGTATATTCTGTTTGCTGTGTGTCTGATATTTTGCTGCTACAACACTGGAATTTTTTTGGGATCAATAAAAAAATCTATCTATCTATCTATCTATCTATCTATCTATCTATCTATCTATCTATCTATCTATCTATCTATCTATCTATCTATCTTGATTCCGTTTAGTAAAACTTTCTATATCAGAACTATGACATGAAGAAGTGACAAAAGTTAGAAAAAGCTACAAAAACGCAGGAAAAAAAATCTACAAAAACAATTTTGAAAAAAAGTGACCAAAAACCAAAAAAAACATCAAAAACATCGCCAAAGGTGACAAAAACAAGGAAACTGGAGAAAAAAAAGTGAAAAAAAAACATTGGAAAAAATCAACAAAAAACTTCTAAAACATTGAGATAATAGAAAAAGAACAACCAAATGTTGAAATTTCGACCCACATTCTTAAAAGTAATTATGTATCACTGAATCACTAAATATCATTAATCACGTATGGACTAAATGAAAGCAGCCTGACCCATCCAACACTTTGTTTTGGCATGAAAAATTGTATACGTTTAAAAAAACATTTCATAACGTGGTCATATTTGGAGTTCTCAGCCTGTGCCAGTGAGCCGTATATCTGTAAACTCAGTATTTTTCATCTTCCCCACATACCTCAGGTGCAGTGAGGGGTAATCCGTGACAGATGTGACAGGGGAAATGAAAACACTGAGGCATTAGTGGGGGGAGCTGTCAGAGCTCTGAGTGTGTTGTCCAGAGCCGCGAGGACAGTGGTTCCAACAGGTTAATTGTCTGTTCCCACAACAAAACGGTCCTGTCCCAGATAGCTCGGTGCCGTGAAGACATCTTGTGACATCCATCGTTCCAGACCGGTGATTTAGCCTTTTCTCTTCCACCCCCACCTGCTCACCACGAGCCAACACACACACTATACACGCTCATGCTGACAGGGTCCACTCTGTCTGGCCCCCAGCTGTTTGGCCACAGATGGGTGGCTTCCTGTCAGAGTCTTTTCCAGATGTAAAGGGGTTTTTCCCTTTCTTTCACTGCCTTTCTTCTCCCCTCTTTCCCTCCCCTGAAGTGTTTTGTGTGTCTGTCCCAAATCATCAAAGCTCATATCTAGAATCCTATGAAGAGTTTTCTCTTTTGTCTCTTCGCTCTCTTTTCTCTCCATCCTGCAGTATTTTGTGTGCCCGTTACAAATTGTTACATGTTATATGTACTAAAACGTGGTTCTTAGTTTTCTTACTTTGTCTCTAAAAACTTATATTTCGAAGCTCAAACCCTTGTTGAGGGATTAAATGCTCCTGAACTTACCGTGTAACACTGCACGAAACCATGCAACCCACATCCGCACTATTTAAAGCCATAGTGTGTAGTTTCTGTCTCCCCCATGAGGAATTCTAAGTAATGACAACAAAACTGTCGGCACGTCCACATGATACAAGCCTTCAGTGATCACGCACGCACCCCCACCCCTCGTACACCCAGTTGCTAGTGGCCAAGGAGGACACGGAGGATTAAAAAAACATGATGGACTCTTCAGAAGAGGTCATTATCTTCACTCAAGTTTCTGCGCGGGAAAGTCACCGGACGCCACAATCTTCTGACCATAGTCCTACTGAGAAATCCAGAGAGAGTTGTGTGGAGCTGATAGTCTTAATTAGCTTTGGAGCAACTCATTTGGCAATGGCTGGAATGTAACGGACGTTTATTAATATCAAAAAGTTACAGACTAAAGCTTAAACTACTAATTTACAAACATATTGCAGTGTGTAATGAATATCATACCACTATGTGTAGTTGTAGAGGTAGCGAGTAGAGGTACAGTCCTGTACTCAAGGGGGCACTACCAGTGGTGGAATGTAACTAAGTAAGTTTACTCTTTAAGTACTCTACTTAAGTCCAAATGTTGAGGTACTTTACACATTAAGATTTCTGCACACAAAACACATGTAGTTTATAAAATCTGATATTTTATACTAAAGTAAACTAGCCAACAATATAACGGCCTACAAGTCCAGCTGAAATTAAGTATTTAATACAGAACACTTTGGAACCCCCCCCCCCAACTCTCTTTTTTAACTTTTGTAGCTTTTTTTGGTTTGTGTCAGTGTGAATTTTCCTGCATTCACTGCACAATACTTTTACTTTTAATACTTTAAGTACATTTTCCTGATGATCCTTACATACTTTTACTTAAGTAACATTTTCAATGCAGGACTAATATTTTTACTGTGTGGTATTAGTACCTTTACTGAAGGATCTCAATACTTCTTCCGCCTCTGGTCACAAGCTTGAACCCTGTTAAAGGGAGTTTGTCAGTACATGCAACATTATTGTTGATCGAGGCACAGAAAGATTTGTTTCCTCCTTTACAAATTATGTATGAAAACCTCCACATTACAGGTCAAATGTTAGAAATTCATAATCAAACCTTCCCTGTCACTTTGCATTCCATCTTCTCCTTCTCCCCCATTACTTCTCTTACCATTCTCTTTTCTTCTGTCTCCCTATCCCTCTTCACAATAAGGTGACACAGACAGGACCACACTGGCATATGGCTTAACAATAGCCGAGGCTGTTAAAATATTAACTTGCTCCACCTCATTAAGGCGCTCTAAGTCATGAAGCCCTTCTGTGAGGTAGCACTATATACCACCGTCCAACCCCTTGGCCCTCTCAGCCCTGATGCTCGTCAGGCTAAAGCAGCAGCAGGATGTGCCCCCGGAGCCTTCACAAAGGCCAGTATGGCATCGTTAATGGTGCATGTTGGCTTAAGATCGACCTGCATCTTAGCAGGAGATGCTCAATGAAATGGCATCTATAGACGCCCCCCAGGGGGGGCTGGAGTCTACAGGGGTGTTTTGTGTGTGAGTGAACGCATGACTGTGTGTTTGTGCCGTGTGTAAAAATGTTCAAGTGACCCTATAGGTGTGTATGTGTTAAGAGAAGAAAGCTTGGAGCAGAGGGGAGGGGGGAGGCGTGGTTAGGGGCTCTGAAGATATGCACACTTTGTACAATGAGCCACAATTTATGTTAAGGAGATGTTTTTTTAAGCCAAGGACCCCTTAACTGAAAGAGAGACGGATCAGGGACCCCCTACTACATATATTGTATAAAATGAAGTTGCATATTAATCTGGTCCTACAATAACTTTTAGGGCAGCCTAAAGCGTTTATAGATACTTTTTTTGCATAATATTAAGCTATTCAAATAAGCCTAATAATTGTTGGCATGATTTTATAAATCACAATTTAATGTTAAACATACATGTGGAACAGTCAATCCTTTGGGATCAACTGTATCCATGGATGGTTACCTTAGTGACTACCTAACCTATAGGCCAGTATGCCTATCATCAGTGGGGTTTTATATTTGCTAATTATATGTTGGAATCATGTTAAGACTTTTACATTTTTGAAAAACTTTCAAAAATTAACAATAATTTTGAGGTCCCCTGCAGTGACTCTGAGGACCCCCTCCTGTTAAGGATCCTAAAAGCCACAAAAAAATGTGTCATGTTTTTATTTGTAGACTTAAACGACTAAAGGCTCTTTCACACTAGAAAAATAGATCCGACAATTCGCCATAGGGTTGTCCGGCAGTGGGAATCACTTAAATGGCCCATTTTTGTAACGTCCTGTTATGTTCTTTAACCCCCCAATGTAGCATAAGTAGACTTTATATTTCACAATTATTGTTTTCTGTCAGATCGCACTTGAAGGCAGCTTCATTTCACAGACAGAGAGAGAGAAAGATAAGAGATGGAGTGACTGGGGAAACAGTCAGCTATTCCACAAACTCCTGGGCAGTTCAGAGCTTGTGTTTGGTGTTTTAAAACATTCTTGTGGCAGCAATAGAGGCAGTGATGTTTCCTGCTTCCTGTACGGACTCTCACACCGCCTCAAAACACTCTGACAAGTCTGATCTCTGGTTACATGAGTGATGTTGGGTTGCGTTTCTCCAAAAGCTAAATCTGTCTCAACTTTTTGCTTTTTTTTCTCCATCTCACCGCCGCAGTCTAAACTCACTACCCTCATTCAAAATGAATGAGAAGACCTGCATTTTTGTCAGACAGCATAAGGTAAATGCTAAAGAAGTTAATTTGATGTTTTTGTCTATGTACAAAAAGAGGATAATCAACTGTGACAGTTCAGTGACCCACTGGCAGACTCAACAAGCAGGATAAGTAATCCAAGTGTACTTACAGGGCTCTATACAGGTCGGAAACAGGTAGGCATTCAGTGGAGGCAACAGGACCAAAGGGCTGAGAGGAGGTAGGCAGACAAAGGTCTGAAATAGTACAGCTACCTGATGCTCTGGCAGAGAACTAGGGCTAGAGGGCAGACGTATACTAAAGGGGTAGTGAGGGGCAGGTGGAGCATGTATGACTGGCAAAAGGTGGGAGGACACTTGGTGGGAAATTTAGAAATGAATAAACAGGCAGGCATGGAGAATTAATCAGAAGACACAAATGATTGTATAAAGGAACAGCTTCCTCCAGGCTTGTCAGTGTGACAAAAGTGTAAACTGGAGATCAAGGAGCAGTCCGGGATATCCCTGGTAGAAACCCCAGGAGTGACCCTCCTAATCGACTCGGTACTGGAGGCCTCTTCCCTATGGCAAACGCGCAGAAGAAGCTACATGATAAAGACCAGCTGGCCGTCAATGAGCCAGTGGGGTGGTGGGATCCTGGAGGTGGAAACTAGAGGCCTTCATTGATGGGATTGACTCAAGAGACAGGGAAGCTTGGATCTGGGAAGGGATGCAGCGCAGAGCAATCTCCATCATCTGCTTCACGTGCTCTGTCTGGCTGTCAAACTGAGGGGGAGAGCCAGAGGAGAGCCATGTGCACAGGTTAATGTACAGAATTTATTTTCTGTCTGTAATCTAACCCTAAACCTGGGGCCTCAGTTGGACACAATATCTTTTGGCCCGCTTGTGTGATCGGATCACATGATGTGGAACTATTTCAGCAGCGTCCTTTGGCATTTTAGATGACTTATAAAAACAGTCAACGCTGTCAAAATGCTGATATCACCCTCACAGAGGAGGCAAGTGAAGCCACAGGTAATGAGAGGCAGGAAGTGGCTGCAGAGCACCTGACCAAAGTGTTTTCCATTGTGGTCCACCAGAAGTGCTATGGAGTGCAGTTGATGCAGGGATGAATCGTGAAGCAAGACAGGTTTCCCAGCAGGACAAGAACACTATTAGCAGAACAAGCAACTACAAATTATTTGAGACTACAGTTGTTCTTGATGGCCCTCCACATCCCTGGGGCCTTCTCTGACAAAGATTTGTGGGAAAGTAGTGGTACTAACATTTTGTGGAACCAGGACAGTAAGATGGGACAGTAAGGTAATCTGCTTTGTTAAGGGAGAGGATCTGTCTGACTACACACTACTACGTAAACGTAGCAAAAAGATATGCAATTTTCAACTGAAACAGTGTGGATGAAATGTAGCCTGAAACACAGCGAGGGTTTTGGTTAGTCTGAAAGACATTACCATATAAAGTGCCCACTGGGAGTGTTAAATATCTCTCACTCATCTGTCATTCTCTTATCCTGATCAAATCATAAGCGTCCCTGGGGTCAAGTTTCATAAAACTGGAGCCCGCTCGCAGTGGTTCCTAGACTGGGTAAACCCAGCCCGATCTGCCGGTGATTTGATTTCTCGCTGTAGCTCAGGCTGGAAACCTGTATGTTTATCTATCCTGCTTCTGTTACAAATCTGCGGGGACCAATCACAAACTGGCTTATCCACCTGGTGCGCTATTGGCGGGTTTAACATGATGACGATTGTTTACATTCATTATGGCGGCCACCGAAGAGCAGCAACCCGTTGATGCCGCTGTCGCTGCTGTTTTAAAAGATTTCAAAGGCAAGTTTTCTCTGAAAACGGAACAGAAACTAATTCCTACAAAAGAAGGATGTGTTTGCCTTACTACTGACAGGCTTTGGTAAAAGCCTAATTTACCAGTTAGCCCCGCTGGTGGCCAAAAGAATGGAGCTCAGCTGTTTGTCACCCGGATCGTTGGTCTGACAGAACAGACTCCTCAGACTGATTTTCAATCTTAAAAGATCGAGCTTGGTCTGGTGATAGCTAAACTAAGTGGTTCCAGGACAGAGGAGACATTTGGAGGGGCTACCTGTTCTTGACAGTAATGTCATCAGGGCTAAGGTAGTCAGTGTTGGGTTCAAGGCTCTTACCTTCCATTCCCACGAAGAAAAATAAACAGCTGTAGTACAGGGAGGAAAAGGGCCAGATCATGCATCCATCTCTTCTCCCTCCCTCTCCCTTCTCCTCTTCCTCTCTTTTCACCCTGCCCCCCACTCTTCGTTTCTCCTCTTCTTCCCTGTCACTGATCCCTCTCTTTTCAAGGCTCCTCCCTCTCTCCACGATCCATTGCGTTGGGTTTAACTCCCTAAGCGTCAATCAATACCACTTCCTTTATCTTCTCCCCCCTCCACCTTCACCATCTCACCATCAACATTTCTCCAGTCTTTTAATGGAACCTTGAGTCTTCCAAGGAGGTAGTCCAGATGTGTGACAGTGTTCTGAATCTGGTCGGAGTGTGCTGGGTCCATGTGCGGCCAGATCACTCAGTGAAAGATCTGTTCATTTGATTTCTATCAACAAACAGACTCGCCAAACAGGAGCAGCCAAGTAACAACTGAGTTTGATTAGTCAGTAGGTAGAATACAGGTAAGCAAAGAGCTGTGGCCAGGAGGCAGTCGAGTCACCAAGTCGAGTCACCAAGTCGAGTCCCCAGTGTTTGAGTCTGAGTCCAAGTCTGAGTCACCAAAGGAGAGTCCAGTCATCATTACCTGAGTTTGAGTCCGAGTCGAGTCATAAGTCCAGAGAATAGCGACTCGAGTCCAGGCCTATAACACATAACACAAATAAACACAAAAGTATTCAGAAAATTCATCCAACTTCTGAGTCCTATTTCATGAATGCTCGAGTTCTAAATTGTCGAGTCCAAGTCATCAGTGTCCAAAAGCCTGGAAGATGCTTTGAGAGCTGATTTGTGCAAACTTGAGGATTATCACTGGATTATCGTGAGATCAAAAGTAGTTTTAGTCGTGCAACAGAAAACTCAGATTGGACAGATAGTCTAGCTAGCTGTCTGGATTTACCCTGCAGAGATCTGAGGAGCAGTTAACCATAGTCCTCACAAATCCACCAGAGGTTAGAACACCAGCACAAAGAAAGAGGAAGGGGACGGGCATCCGGGCAAACCGCTCAGCATTCTGTATGGGCATGGTTTACGTGTGCGATGACCACAACTATTTGTTCAAAACAATAATGGCCGTGTTAGACAGATGGTTCATCCAATCACCTGCCAGGTATTTTATGAAAGTGCCTGTCCTTTCCATTGTTGACTTTTCAGATGGTTCTGCGTAACAAACCATCAGCCACGTCAGGTTGGTCACCAAGTATCCCAGTATGCATTAGACATCTGTCAACTTTAAAAATTTCTATACTACAAATTTTATTATGTAAGTAAATTTAGTTTTGAAGCACCTTTCTACTTTGTAAGATTGTCCGCATGGATGGCCGGATATCGATGCTGGCTGTTTGATTTTAGTACTCTCATCACATACACATTTTGGTTTTTGTGTCCTACCCATTTACCCAATCTTTGTAACCGCCCATTGACAACCGTCCTCAAAAAGTGAATTACATTCTGTAAATCCTCCCAGTATGAGCTCGCGTTGTGTCTTTAACACAACAGCTGTTCGTTCAAAGAAACTTTGCCTCCTCCTCCTCCTCCGTCTCCATCTCTGTCTCTTCTCCCCCATCACTCCCCCCTGTCTCCACCTCTTCCCTGTCACTGAACCCTGCCTTTTGTGAGCCTCCTTCCCCTCTCCATGAGCAAGGCTATAGGGGATTAACTCCCCAAGTGTCAATCAATACTGTTTTTCCTTTCTCTTTCACCCCTCATCCTCCACCACCTCAACCTTTCTCCAGTCTTTTAATTGAACATTGAGTCTTGCGGGAACGGATGGTGTCCCCCCCCCCTCTTTCATTCCAACATTTGATGCCTCCTTTCCTTCTCTACCTCTTTTTCCTCCCCCTCCACCTCCTTTCTTTCAGGCTTGTTTGCACATCTCTGGGTTTGCCGTGTTTGGAAACGCAGGGATGAAGAAGAAAGGAAAGAGGGAGAAAAGAAATGCCAGGAGGGCTGGAGAGGGAGGGAAAGAAGCCCAAAGTGCAGGCGAAGGTGTAAAAGTTTAATAAACATCAAGAGCTCTCACTTTTGAGGGAGAAGGATGAGTGGTGACGATGTGTTTCCTGCCTGTTTATTTTATGACTTAATTTGTGTGTGTGTGTGTGTGGCTGGTATGTTCAATGTCTCCCTCTTTCTCTGTTGTCCTCCATTAACCAGGCACTGAGCCTTGTTTTCAATTATTCACCGTGATAAACGAGATAATCCGCATTAATACACCTGTGGTTAGTTCACACATATTTTGTCATACGTGGCTGACAAGGTGTAAATCCGGCTGATGTGATAGCTTACAGTATAGCGCCCGGTAGTGTGAGAGAATAAAAACCTTTTTCTCTGCTCCTTCTTGTTGAGGTGTGAAGCAGAAAGAAAGAGATCTAAAGCCTCACATGAAATGTTGTGTGTTCAGTCAGGAAACTGAGCCGTATTTACATTCACCTAGCTTGAATGCGCTCTGACCCTTTCATGTGGTTTCTTTTCAAGGGGCCAACTATTTAAATTCTACTTTCCAAAAGTGATTTCATTTTTCATTTCCCCACTATTTGACACCTTATGTTTGTGTTGGCTGCTTTTTTTTTCGGAGCAGGAGGGAGAGTGCCTTGAAGCAAATACTATTTTGAAACTAAACAAAAGGTTCCCAAAGGGCTTTCAAACATTCTCTCTACTGTATATACACAAGCAATGCCTCAAACTGGCATCTAAAGTCTGGTATTCATATCATGGTCAGCCTGGTCGCTAATAAAGGCCAGTTAAAAGTAATTCAGGGGTTGGAATTACTTGCAACAGTGCTACATTTACTATGATGTAAAGACAGAATAATAGAATAATAAATTCCATCAGTACAATACAAAGTCATGGCATACTCACCACTCTGCTGCTCTCGCTTTCTCTTTTTAACAGAAATATTCAACGCATTCTCATGAATGTGTATGTATGAGATCGTACAGAAATGTTCACATACCAAAACATATGATATCCCAAGAAATTAGGAAACCGCCAGCTGGTCACGTGATGCTGGCTAGCTACGAGCTCCATGACGCCGAGCGGCAGTTGCTAGTTGTTTGAAAGGGAACTATGCCATTTTTTTTAGCTTAATTGACCTTAACTGAACAGCTTCGGAGTCATTAGAATGGTTATATAACTTTTTTCGGTTTGAATGGTGGTCGTCTCCCTCCCCCCTAGCGCTTGTGAGCGGAAAAATCACCCTTGCAACCACAAAGTGGAATGAGTGGAATGTAGGCTACATTATACTGATTTAGGAAGACAACAGGTAAACATTAAGGATGTTTTGAGGTTTTAATTAACAGGGGAACAAGGGAATTAAGAAATAATATAAATGTGGTTGGAACGTGCTGGCTTGGCCTTTAATATAAGCATGTGTCTAATATTAAAGACTACTGAGGTAAATAATTTGCGATTTTACAGTATCCAGATTTTTTTTGTGACTGTTTAAATTGTATTTCACCCTTCCCAGAGAGCAGGAAACATGGGATTAACAACGGGAGTGATGTAAGATGTATAAAGGCCATAGACTGCTGCTCCACCAGGAGGACCTGTATGCCAATTTCTCTTTCTTTTTTCTGACAAAAACCTTTATCAGCTCACTCATCTTCCTTCCTGGGGGAATCAATTGTATCTCTTTCTGTGCTTTCTCTCCCCGGCCCAGACTCTCCTGAGTAACGGCGAGCTGACACTTCCAGCTAATCACAGCTGAGCACTATCACATAATCTGAGTATATCATATTCTCTTCCTCCGGGATCCGAGGTCAGCAACAACTGCACTAACAACACTCAGGATCAGCGTTATCACAGCGCATCTAACCTTTCCTTTGATTTTGGACCTTCTCCTACTTAGTCTAATGTTACAGCGAGCAGAAACACGCTTCCATTTCAGTCTCCCTGCAGTGATGAAAAGCAGCAGCGTTCGCACTAACGGGCTCTCAGACAGACAGAGGATTCAGGCTTGGCTGAGCTAAAACACGCTCGGGTTAGTGCCCAGCCTGCTAACAACCCCTGATAGCAATCAATGGAGGATCAATAAAAATCAATAGAAGCTAATGGTGAAGAGCTTCTTTCCTCTTAAAGGTCAGTTTGCATTGTGGGTCGCTATCAGACCATCAGCAGCATCACTGGACCATTAACCCCTGAGGGATCTCCCAGGAGACTCCGAATTAGAAAACAGATGTGTGAGTTCATCACCTGGTGATTGGGATGTTCAGTCTGTTTGTGGAGAGGAGGGGGGGGTGCTCTATGTCCATTTATACACGGCTAATAATAACTGATAGTGAGGAGAAAAGGAGGGGTGAATGATTAATGATACGTTTTTATTAATGCCAATAGTCTTGATTTGGTTGCATTACCATTAAAAAAAAAAAGAAGGTAATTGTGACAATAAAAATAAAACTTGTTATAGTTCAGTGCTTTTATTGTTAAAAAATAAAAAAAAAATAAAAAAAAAAAAACAATCAGAAGGGACCATTGGACCCCGGGCATCTTCACATTATCAAATCTGGCACTCTTTAAAAATACGCTTACACTTTACTTGAAGGTATCTACTTAAGAGTGACATGACACTGTCATGAACGTGTCATAACAAGTCATAAACGTTGACCCTGTTCTGTCAGACAGTGTCATTCGGTTTTTGTCATGACAAGTTAGGGTTAGGGTTCATGTGTCATGACTGTGTCATGTGTTCATGACAGTGTTCATGACAGACACCCCTAGTCTACAGAGTCATGGTAAAGGAGAAAGGAGATCAAGACACTGCCAAGAAAAGTGGTTTGTTGGAGGCTATCCTCATAACACATACTACAGCATTTGTTGTTTCTTCAAATGTCTAATATGACGTGAGATTATGTTTACCTGACTCTGACCTCTAACAGCTGTGGGAACGATGACTCCTGTTTGTCAGTCGAGGAGTTTGTGTCTCCAAAGAATTTAAGGTGAAAACACAAGACCTTTACCCAGGAAACGGTTGTTCGTGTCCCGGGAGTACTGCTACTACTACTACTACTACGTACCACAATATTTTTTCTAATCTTAAAGGGAAACTTCACCGATTAGCATTAAGCTTTGTATCAGTAGAAACCTGGTAGTATTTTTGAATGACCATGCTTCCCTCCCTCATGTCCCCCTGAGAGGGGAGATCTCTGTATTGTGGGTCTGGAAAAAAACATCAGATGACGCAAAATGACGATTTTTGTGTCATCTGAGGCTTTTTTGCCCAGAGGCAAAAGACTACAGCCTGTATGCCTGTGTATTAGGAGCCACTTCCGCATAGCCCAAAGGGGGTTGGACTGTCGGCTTTTTCCGGAGATTGCCGAGGAAAAACGAGTGTCAGCCATCTTGAATCCTTGCTTAGCTTCTCAGCAGGAGCAGGAACTGTTCATCCCGACGGAAATTTCAGAACAACAATTATGTGCATTCAAACTACCGCACATGTGTACCACCGGGATACATTGGAACACATCGGAGAATATGCAGGACACTTTATTACGGACGCAATACTCGACACACTAAGCAAGCTTTGCCTGCAAGGAGACCAGCGGTGGTGCTCGATTCCTGTGGCCGGTAAAGTGACCTCATCAGCGGGGAGCGTTGAACGAGTGTGCCGGTGGAAAGCTAACGCTAGCCAGCCATCTGTTCACCAATCATGCTTGCAAGTGTCCACTCATTAAACAAACTGGACTACATCCAACTTCAACGAAACTCCCAACGTGAGTTCAGAGACGGCTGTGCTGTGTTTTTGTTGTTGTGGAAATATTGCTGTGGACAATCCAGCCTGCTGCTCTGTCACCGGGTAAGACTACTAGTGGAGGTGGGCTGTGTTACCCCGGACTGCCTAGTGCAGAAATGGGGTGATTTGTATCCAACTAACTGCTAACTGCTGGTGGAGTTTGTGACTGTAAAATGCCGACAATTCTAGCTACATCCCACGCAAATGTACGGCTGTGTGTATACTCGATGTTTATACCGCAGCCCACCAAGAGCTAATGCTAGTAGCTATGTGTTAGCCTTCTTTTAGTACATGGCTTGGTTGAATTCTAATGTAGAATGCGGTCTGTTATTTCTTGATAACAGACCGCTGCTAAGGATAACACACCGTTGCCAAGCATAGCAGAGCGTTGCCATGGACACAGTTCTGTTCACTCTGAAGCTATCAATGAATCCGCTGAAAGAAGTCCGGATAATGTATCAGCTGTGGCACTTGAGCCACAGTGAAACGTTTTTTCGTGTATATGGTTGAAATGACAATAAAACACACTTGTTGAGTTGATCGTCTCACTGTCTGTCTGTAAAGGGTAGGCGTGGCTTGGGAGTGGCCTCATACAGCAGCAAAGCAAGTGCATTCTGGGATTTGGTATCTTTCATCCATATGAGCCAAAAACACATTTTCTGGCTTATCTCGGCCTAGAAGGCACCAATTTCAATTTTCTTTTCACATTTCTACTACATATGTGACCCAATTTAAAGATATATTCAGCTTTCCAGCGGTGAAATTTCCCTTTAACTAGTAAATGTAAATGTAAATGGTCTGTTTTTTATATAATAATAATTATAATAAATTGAATTTGAATAGCACTTCTCATGGACTCAAGGTTGCTTTTCTAGTCTTAATGACTACTCAAAGCGCTATTACATAATACAGGAACCATTCACCATACACTGTGGCCGAGGCTGCCGTACGAGGCGCCACCTGCTCATCAGATAAACATTCACACAGATTTAGCCGAGGCCGCCGCACTCGGGTCGGGGTCTGTATCTTTTGGTGCCAGGCCCGGTTGAGGTTACCAGGGGCACATACCCTTTCATCCCCGCCGAGACGGCACCCACACAGCATCACCGTCAGCCCTCGGACAAAGCCACGGGGAGCGCGTTGACTCGGGGACGGAGCTCTCTGGTCGGATGGTGGTGTTGGCCATGAAAGGCGTCCGCAGCCCCCATCATCCCATATCCGTCTTCGCGAGAGGAATAAAAAGGCGCAGGAAACAAAAACCTTGAAAAAATGATATACGACCCAGCCAAATCACAGACATGGCCGATTCACACAGGATTTAGATCACAGACAACCGCCGTAAATATTACAAATGACTAGAGGTCAACAGGTAATACTGATCCAATGCAAATAGGGCTTATGAGAAAAAAGCTGGGGCAAAACGTTATCCAAAAGAAAAACAGAAAATGATAAATCTTGGTCGGATACTTCCTATTCTATTGACTTTAAAAGAAGTGCTTTGTTTCGGCTGCCCCCTTTATGTCTCTACCTGCCACAGTGACAAAGTACTTCCCTAATTCAAAGCCCAAACTCTGCCCTGCACCTCTCCAGGTCAGCACCCAACCTAAAAGGCCGGATTAAAGGTTGACTTCGTCGGTGAAATGAAGATCTGACAGCCGCTGGGTTTGTGTTATGGCTCACTCTGCGATGTGTACCTTCCTTTTAGCACTTGGCTGCTTGTATGTAGTCATGGTGTGAAGGTGCTTAATCCTGCTCTTCACGGCTTTGTGATCCTCATCTCTGAGCAAACACCAGGCACAGGGAGGTCTGCAAATACACACACACACACACACACACACACACACACACACACACACACATACACACAGGCATATACAGACACACACACAAACACACACACACACACACACACACACACACACACACACACACACACACACACACACACACACACACACACACACACACACACACACACATACACACACGCATACACACACGCATACACACAGGCATATAAAGACACACACACACACACACAGACACACACACACACACACACACACACACACACACACATACACACACACGCACACAGACACACACACACAGACACACTCACAGACACACACACACACACACACAGACAAACACACACAGACACACACACACACACACACACACACACACAGGAACACGCGCACACACACACATATACATGCGCACACATACACACGCGCACACACACACACACACAGACACACATATACACACACACACTCACACATATACACACACACACAAAAGTTTATGTACATGTATTTTAACAAACAATGTAACAACTGAATGCACATTACCTACACATACTGTACCACTGAGATGTCTGCATGCAGGGACAGACACACAGACACATCAACTTAAATGCACAACAAGCGAAACCAACTAAATGCACACACACACAAACAAACACACAAGTTCTATTTGCAAAACATTAGAAAAGTTAATATTGGAAGTTGTATCCATCTCTTGCTAATGGAAAAATGTTATTATTGTGCACCCACACAGCATCACCGTCAGCCCTCGGACAAAGCCACGGGGAGCGCGTTGACTCGGGGACGGAGTGCATATACATCTGTGTAAAAGTTTTTTTGTAAGATATGGAAATAATTGTAGTCACCAATATTACAGTTTTTTTTAATTGCTAAACGACAGTGGGCACAACTGGAGTCACATGTGCCAGACTCTAACTCCAGTCTGCACAGCAGCAGTTCATGTGGACCAAACTCTAGTTGGTTTTTCATTGCTTGAACACAGTTTTCTAAACTCTACACACTTATCCCATGACTTTAACCACAACGTGCACAACACTGTGGATTTACAGCACTTTGTTCAAATGCTAACACACTGCTGTCAAAACTGTTAACCACACATTCAAAACAGAATAGATTTCAGTCTGGTGCCTATCAAACACTGCTGATTGCAATTTTAGCTGAAAGCCTAAGTAGGTGTCTTATTTTAGACTAGTTAGTGAACATATACGGTATTTATATAGAGAAAGCTCAGAAAGTATTTTTTTGTATACAAACTCCAAATAAGAATTCTACACTGTACCGGTTTGAGAGAAACAGGTAAAAGAGCAAAGATACCAACATGTCCAGGTAAGATGTCTGAGGTTATATACACAGCTATAAAAAAGAAGTGAAAAACACTATATCTTTACAATAGTAAAACTGCGTTCTTACTGTTTTTCAGAAAGTAATGGAGGTGAAAGCAATAGAAACACCACATTCATTAGTATTTAGAGATGATGAAGACATTCAATGTGATGAAGAAAACTTGCCACATGATGCTGGAGAGAGGCAGGATTAGTCACACTATTCTCTGGTACTGTTACGTATGTACCGTTAGATTTTCTTTTTCCCAGTAATTCCATAAATTACTAGAGACAAAATACTTTATTGAAGAAAACTGCTGATTTTCATTCCTTCTTGTTTACCTTATGTAAAAATTGGTATGCTATACAATCTATATTTTTTCCTTAAATAAACTGTTGAGTAGTGTCAAGTCACTCAAATTGTTCAAACTGTAAAGATGAAAAAGTGTGTAATTTCTGTATTGGTGTTTTTACCCTCAGTGTGTTCTGAGTGACAGAGTGGCGTGGCAGCTGATTTGCAAACAACTTAAACGTTTATTATGTTCATAGTTCTTTCTGTTACATATAATCGTCACGACCACGACGCTGATCTTTCTCTACCCTTTCCCTTCCAAGGAACCTATTTTTGGGATTTACTTTTTTACGTTTTTTGAAGCTTTATTCTAAGAGCTCAGAGTTGGACTATATGATTTTTGTCTGTTTTTTTTTTATCTTTCTTTTTTGGATTTTGGACTATGGCAGTTTCTTGCCCCCAGAAGGTGGACTATAAACTTTAGAGAAAATGAACTAGTCTGATGATGGCTCCTGCTTAGAATAATAATTGTAATTATATTTTGGGCTGATCACCTGTGCAGGTGGTAGTGTGTGTGAATGATTCTGATGAATGAGCTGGCGGGAGTAGAAGGGACACAGTTTTTTGACTTAATGTTGCGGCCTCCGGCGAAACTTTAACCCGGAGCCACTATGTCGGGAGTAAAGATCGTCTCGGACGCGTGGCAGCTGATTTGCAAACAACTTAAACGTTTATTATGTTCGTAGTTCTTTCTGTTACATATAATCGTCACGACCACGGTCAAAAAACTGTGTCCCTTCTACTCCCGCCAGCTCATTCATCAGAATCATTCACACACACACTACCACCTGTACAGGTGATCAGCCCAAAATGGGTGGAGCTGAAACATCACATGCTTATCCCATTCACAAAACACCCGTGACAAGCAGCCTATCATAACAAACCATAATTAATCATTCCTACGAAATATGACATAACATAAAATAACATGAATGGCTCCAACAGTGTGTGTAATCTCAGTGAGGCCTGTGCATAGTGTTTGAGACGTGTGTTAAGAGTTGTGTTGCATTGAATGAGTTGTGCAGGTGATGTGAACTGTTTAGCTCAGGTGACTGTAGGTAGTGCAGACTATAGTTAGAGTTTTGCACATGTGACTCCAGTTGTGCCCACTGTCATTTAGCAATCGAAAAAAACTGTAAAACCTTTACAAATGCAGAAACCATGTGCATTTAAGATGGACAACAGGCAGAGCAAAAGCTGTTGTCATTTACAGTTTTTCACGATCGCTATGACACTTTTTTCAGTACTTTTAACAACTTTCCTAAACTCTTAACACAGTTAGCACAACATCTGTCTGTGTAGGCTATACAATTAACACATTTCTTGTTGCTTTGACACAAAATGCATACAGTTAACACAAATTTAAAGTGCTTACATTTCTTTTACACACAAGCTCCACCAAAACCAAAACAATGGATCTTTACTGCCAAATTTCCAAATGCTTTCACACTGTATGTCAGAACAGATAACATCATGTTCTAAACCTAACTTGAAGTCAAAGTCAAAGTGAACAGATTTTCAAATTGTAAATTGAAACACAAATATATCCCCTGCATTTTATACATGCATTTATTGGAAACAGCTGATTGAAGTTATGCAAATACATAGATCAATCCCAGCTGATTCCCTTCTAGGAAACACACTCAGGTGTTGAGGTTCTTTCAATCGCATGATCATATGGTAGTAGAGTAAAAGAGGACCTATTTGAACAATATACTGTAGATGAACACAGAAAATAAGAAAAATGCCTTCACGAGGGAGAGGAAGAGGAGTACCAGGACAATTCTGTCTCTGTCTCCTTTTTTCATAAACCGTACATTCTATAAAGCTACTCTGAGATGGGTCAATCATTTTTTGTATTGAATCTCTGCAGCAAAAGAAACAAAATGGTGGCCGGGTTGGCTCAGTGGGTAGAGCAGGCACACATATACTTGGAGGTTTATGCCTCGACGCATAGGTCCAGGGTTCAAATCTGGCTTGTGACGATTTCCTGCATGTCTCCCCCCCCCTCTCTCTCTCCCCTTTCTCAACTAGCTGTCCTTTCAAATAAAGGTGGAAAAGCCCAAAAAATTATCTTTACAGTAAAAGAAAATATGCATGCATTTACTAAACCCAACAAAACAAAAATGCAGAGAGACTTCAAGAGAAACTGCAGTCAAAAACACAATCTATGATCAATACAATATACTATTGTCTGTTGTATAAGGGCAGACCTGACTGACACATTTAAAATGATGCAGTTTCTGTAATTCCATCTGATGTTAGTGTTTTTTATGTCATTGTGCAGTGATTGACTAAATGTTCCTGTTGGGAGAGAACATGTGTTAGTGTTTTGGGAGAATTATTTGATTTTGAGACATGATTGCATTGTTTTGGTAGACATAGTGTATTGTGTAAGTGAATTATTGTATTTTGAAAATCAGTGTTGGAGTTTAGTTTACAAAGTGTGATTTTGAGCATGAAATTAACTGTTTTGCCAATCGTGTGTTGTAGGTGTGTTGGTGCGTTAAGAGTTTAGGAAAGTTGTTAAAAGTATTGAAAAAAGTGTCATAGCGATCGTGAAAAACTGTATTGGGATCCCCATTAGTTTTTTCCAACTGCTTACACACGTTTTCAAAACTATGTCTCCTTTTTTCAAAACTCTACACACAATTCCTAAAACTGCTCACACAAAATGCAAAATGCCTCACATCTCCTTCAAAATGAAACACTGCATTCAAAATACCATAAACTCATCTCAAAATGAAGCATTTGCATCAAATGGCAAACACTTTTTTCATAATAGTACATTTTTGGATATACCATGTACACATGTTGTTCTAAATCTAAAGTTCTTTTGTCTTTCATAGGCTTATAGCTGCATTTACAATGCTCTAGAGGGAGTAATCTGCTGAAAGTGGTTGAAAAGTGCACCTGTAAAAAACAAAGTAATGTTACAATGAAACAGAAAATATTGATTGGGCAAAACATTACGTTTGTAATAGTAGCACCTTGTTGTTTACAGTAGCATGAAACAAGAAAACAATAGTACAAACATATGTAAACCAAAGGTATCATTTTTAGAATAAAGAGAATGTGTATGTGTGTGTGTGTGTATGTGTGTGTGTGTGTGTGTGTGTGTGTGTGTGTGTGTGTGTGTGTGTGTGTGTGTGTGTGTGCGTGTGTGTGTTGTGAGTGTTTTTGCATGCTTGTGTGTCGGGGCGAGGGGGGGTGTGTGGGGGGGGACCGAATTGTTTTGCTTTGTGCAAAACAAAGTCTGATTGATTAGTAATGCTGAAATCGTCATTAGATAGTTGCATGCAGTATGGACTCCACTATAAAGCTACTCAAGATGGACTTCTCTCCCTGATCTCATCAGAGATGGCTCTCCTTCTTACTCTTCTTCCCTCCTCCTCCTCCTCGTTGTTATCCCCTGTCTCTTCCTCCTCCTCCCCTTGCTCTCTGTCTATTGTTGGCATCCATTGTTCAAAACATTGAGGTAATCTGACCTTTGACCTATGTATAGGTATAATACTAAAGCAATGATTGGTTAGTGTTCAGTTATGACATAATGTGTTTGCAAATGTGAGAGGTGTGTGTGTGCCCTGGTAAATAAGTGTAGCATTTTGATTGGTTGTGTTTAGAAATGGATAGCAAGTCACTTCCTGTTAGATTTTTGTGTCTTAGGTAGAGAATTGTGTGTAATGTTTTGAAAAAAGTGTTTTATGCAATTGAAAACTGAGTGAAAGGCTGAGAAATAGCTGATATGGTTTTGGAGATTTGCTGGGTAGTTTTGCACTTTGAGTGAAAAGTTTAAAAAATCGTGTGACATGAAAAGATTTTGTGTGTAAGCAGTTGGAAAAAACTGTAATTATTGCCTTGACAACAATTACTCTTTGCAACATTAACGTTGCATCTAACAATGAAATTACATCAAAACCATACATATACAAAACATTAAGCAGGATATGGCTGTTACTATTGTGTTCCCCAATTGTCAAGCAAAATTTGAGCAACCTTGAAATGTTGCAAAAAAAAAAAAAAAAAATGTAAATGAGGTGCATTTCTATCACCTGGTTTGGAGGGAATAAACTCTACAGTGCAGTTTGGTCAGAAGTTGGCACTATAGACAACGCATGGCTGTAACCCTCCAGTAAAAAGAGTAGAAGAAGTAGAGGTTGCTTACCATGGCCATGTCTTATGCTGTCAGGAGACATGTCATAAGAATAACCAGGAAGACGCTGACAGCGGGACAGCTGATCAGTCCTGTGAGTTAAATGTTTGCTATGTCCGAACTAATCTGAGAAGGTGTTTCCATATCCCATTTAGAGCCTCAACCCTCATTTTGTGACTTGGAGTAAGGGCTGGCGCCATTTTTCTGCATGTACTGTGTGCTGCAGTAACATAGGGACGGACTGGGGCATTATCAAACTGGAAAAAAACGTAAACTCAAGAATCCACTCTGTTTTTCAACCAAAATAAGTTGGCATAGCTAATGGATGGATGGAAATAATGCACTTCAGCTGACCTCATTTGTAAGAAATGGTTGAACCATGCAATAAACATTCATGGTGCAAACCACACGTGAACGCACACAGAGTATGCACACGTTCCTTTATGCACACAAACGTGCAACAACAGTGTTGACGCAGTATACACACTGCTAACCCTGCAATACAGACTCCTTCAGACAGATTAGAGCCAGCTGCGTGTTACAGATGTGGATTTATGTGCTTATACTGTATGACCCTGAAATTAAATACAAAGGGTCTAAATATACAACATATACAGTACGTATCAGGGACATTCATTTACAGTTGCCGTGAAGTTTGGCCCATGTTAAAATACATGCAACAACATGTGAGCACACACACACACACACACACACATGCATGCACGCTCGCACGCACGCACGCACGCACGCACTCACACACACAGCCACATACACACACACAAACACACACCCTCGCGCACACATTCACACACACACACACACAGACACACGAACACAGACACACACACACACACACACACACACACACACAAACACGCACACCCTCGCACACACATTCACACACACAGACACACACAAACACAAACACACACACGCACACACATTCACACACACACACACACACAGATACACACACACAGCCACATACACACACACAAACACACACACCCTTGCACACACATTCACACACACAAACCCACACACACGAACACACACACAGCCACATACACACACAAACACGCACACCCTCGCACACACATTCACATTCACACACACAGACAAACACAAACACACACACACGCACGCACGCACGCACACACATGTTGAGCTATTCTGTTTAGTAAGTGCAAACATGCAACATATTTGCTGGACCTTACGTAATTTCAGTCAAATTTATGCAAACAACCACATTCAAAGATATTCCATCACCCAATAATCTCTTCTGTAGGTTTTTATTTTCCTAAAAAGAAATACACTTTCACCGTCATAGCTTTCCAATCAATCCTCCAAAACCAGCAGTACATGTTTATACTCCACTGTAGTGAATTTACACTGTGGGGTAGCTCTGTTTTAACTTTGTCATTATTTGGGTGAGCATGTTGTTACAGTAAAGCCATTAGTACGGGGGGGGGGGAGGGGGGGACAGATGCGTGGCTGATTGGATCCAGGCTCACCATACTGATTGGAATGATAAAATGGGTCAATCTATGATGATGGCGCACTTCAAACGTAATTCATGGAGTTCCACTAAAGAATCCCTGATGAGGAACACGGTTACAGTATGTTGGGAATTATTCTGGAGCGCAGGCAAAAGAAAAATGGAATCACTCCAGGATAAATGAGCTCATTAAACGCAAATTAGCACAACACTTTAGATAGTACTAGGTAGAGTCTCGGTGTGCTGTAATATACGGCAGAAAAGCTCAAAGAAAAATGACTTTAATACAGTAAACCAATGTTAAAATTAACAGGCCCAAGAAGATAAGATAAGATAAGAACATAAGATAGATTGTATTGATCCCACACTGGGGATTTTCCCTTGTTACAGAAGCAGAAGAACACACTACTGAAGAAAAGAAGAATGCATCAGAAATGGTATTTAATTAAAATAATACAACAGTGGCCGTTCCCCTGTAATGAGTACATTACATTTTGGGGCATTTTGGCCTTTAATGGAAAAGACAGTTGTAGACGTGAAAGTGGGGAGAGAGCGAGGGGGAAGACACGCAGCAAAGGCCCGCAGGTCGGATTCATACCCTGGGCCGCTGTGGTAAGGACTCATTTTCTTTAAAATACGATCATTTTAAGCTCTGGCACGCGGTTTCCCATCTGGCAACGCTGTTCTGCGACATCGATTCAGATAAACTGTCTCTTGTGAGACAATGTTATAGGAGTGCAATGCTAACACCCTACTCTTTTAAGTGAGACTTTTATACAGGGATTTAATTGTAATGGATTATTTGCCACTCACAGTTGATTTCTGTTTTCATGTCTTGATAGAGGAGCAGACCAGAGTGATTGGGATGTTGTTTCACAGATTTCTTTATTGATTTTTTTACTCAGAAAGTGCTTATTGTGAGTTGCAGAGTTACCCTGGTCTATGCGTTATCAACTATCACATATGATGCCTCTACTGCCCTGTCTGAGTGTGGAACTGAGAAAAATGACTTTAAAGTAATTTAATTGTCCAGCCAAATGATGTATAGGTAGGACACTGGAAATCTGGCAATTAGATGTTTTAGTAATTCTATTTATCTACATAAAAAATCTTGAGCTCATTGACAGTGACATTTTGACTTTTGACCTCCATTTTGAAGTTACTGTACTCTGTCTTTGTATTGTCTGTAAGACAAAACTCAGTAACCTCCACATTATCAGTGATTGTTTGCTGATCACCATTTACACAATCATTATAGTAACACCTGTATACAATCTAGTGATCATGGCATTTATTTTTGATGATTTACAATTATAGCAGTCTACTTATTGCTATCCTGTAGCCTAACTCAATTTGAGCGGTCCAAAACAAAGTCAAAGAGCGGTAACTGGTGTTACGGTGTTCTGCCTTGGTTTCTCCTGAGCTTTTGGAAGTTACTGTTAAAACAACCTATTATTTTCTTGTAAAAACAACAGAAATTGACTCAAGATACTTATCCACATGGTAAAGGATTGTCTTGAATGTCCCAAAAATATCATTCAAGTTATGGCCTTTTGCCTTTGCACGGCAGTGTAGCTGGAGCCACTGGGCGCCTTTTGTGAAGCGAGAGGAAGTGTGAGAGGAGAGGCTGAGCTGGATTAGCAGTGCTGTAAACACAAACACAGAGGTATCAGATGGATGAGTGGAGAAACTGAATACAAGATGATAAAAGTCGATTTGAAAGACAGACTTAATCCTCTTATCTCATTGGCCAGGATTTTAAGATTCCTATCATGCTCAATGTTTTTAACAAGTGCATCTTAACAAGTTAAAGAGTAATGTCTATTTTTTTCAACCCTATTTTCCATTCCACATTTTTGTGTCTAAGTGACTGATAGGAACAACAGTCTTTGACATTGGTCCAGTATTAAGCGTGAAACGTGAACTGCAATGTAACCCTATGGGGAAAATATGCATCATCAATTTGGTCCACTAAAAGTGATTTATTTTGTCACTAACAGACTCAGATTATTATTCTAATTGTCTGACAACATTATGGAAAGGATCCCTACAGAGATAGACCTTTAAACAGCTCTGAGGTTGCTAGCGCTAAACCCACCAGACTCCATTTAAAAAAAGCAATACTTTTAGTGTGTATAGAGCCAGCATATTTTCACATGTAAATCTGTAAACTATGTGTTTATTTCAACCAAAACTAGTGTTTTGTTTAAAAAAAAAAAGGATCTTACTCTTTAACAGAAAGGTTGACCTCCTTAGAAATCCTTTCCATAATGTTGTCAGACACTTTGAATATTAATCTGAGCCTGTCAGTGGCAAAATGAGCACTTTTGTGAAGGTAAATACAAGCTGGACAATTGTCCTATTAACTTACATTGTACACCCTTTTTTCCAGGTTGAAAAAAAAACGGTAGTTACCCTTTAAGGGGTCAATAAGTCCGTAATTTTGCTGCCCTAGAGTGTGAGGTAAAATAATGTGCGTTAATCGATCTGTATCTATAATGACGGCTGCAGAGGAGGATATTGCCAGGGGTGAGCCATCAGTATTACAATACATTTTAGCCCAGAATGCTAAAAAGAATCCACATCATTACAACAATGACACACACATCTTGTATATGTCACTACCATTAGCAGTGTTTTTTTTGTGAATATGGACAGCGCTGCGTGTACGACTGATTTCGCGAGACACAAATAACACAGACGTGCTTATAACTGTATGCTACTACAGCTTTCACAGCTGTTGATGCACGGGGCAGTCATGTTGGATTTTTAGCTCAGGGTACTCGGTGGTTGCCTGAGTTCTAAGCTCAGAAATCCGAGGTCGGGGGACAAATCAGACTTCCAAGTACAAATGGAACGCACGCTTTACCTTGAGAATAAATGCACCAACAGCTGTGGGGTTTTCTCTACCCACTACATTCTTTCTGACCTGAAAGCAGTAAAGCACCTTGAAGTCCAAGGTAAATAAACTAAGGTGCTGGAACTTAAACCGCAGGGAATAGAAAGAGAAAAGAGTGACCGAGCACAGCATTACAAGCCTTTGGCTGTGCGTGGAGAGAAACAGAGAGTGAGAGAGAACAATGGGGCAAAGGTTCCCGTCGCGAAAGGCTTGCAGGGGAGGAAGAGGCTGGCTGCTCAGGTCAGGTCGCCTCTGTTATCACAACAGCAGCTAGAGCAGCGCTAATGTGGGAAACGTAACAGGGATGTGAATGGTAGCATGGAGGCAGAGATAGGGACTTGAGTCTGAGACTGGGACTCGAGTCGCACTTGAAACCTAATGACTCCGTCGACGTTCCGGAGACGTTCCGCAGACGTTCCGCATCCAGTGGAAATTGCCGGTAAGTCGCACGCACAGTGACGTCAGACTTTACTTGAGACTCGGCGTCAAAAGACTTCAGACTCCTCTGACGCACCTCAAGAACAAACAGCAAACACTCATTTAAAGCTACTCCAATATAATTGGCTGACGCAGACATACACAACTCCTGTCAAATTAAATAAATACAACAGTAATATCAGAATCACAATCAGAATACTTTATTGATCCCCATCAGGGAAATTACTTAGTATACAGTCAAATTAAAGTTACAAAAAGAGTAAGAAAAGAGCAAGTCAATAGGTGAGCAGTCTATATGCAGGACGTTCTGTTGCTGATGGAAATTCCTCTGGATTTCACTCATTTAGGCCGAATATCAGTTACCTTGGGTTTTCTTTGTGTTGGCGTTCTTAACTCTGGTGGATTTGTGAGGACTATGGTTAACTGCACCTCAGATCTCTGCAGGGTAAATTCAGACAGCTAGCTAGACTATCTGTCCAATCTGAGTTTTCTGTTGCACAACTAAAACTACTTTTGAATGTACACATGTTCCACCAAAACAAGTTCCTTCCAGAGGCTTTTTTGCAGAGCCACCAGGGCTCCGTCTGGTGCTTAGTGCTGCCCAAGACGATTGTGAATGGTTTAAAGAAACCTACCAATAACCAGTGCACGTTTTTCTCCCATCCGGGAATGCTGTGTGGACTAGCCAGACCCTCCTCTGCAGCACTGTGGCGGAAGGTCTGGCAGAGCGAGACTAGTAAGTGAGTAACAATGAACAGTCCTTGCTGGGACAATGGAGTCCACACAGAAGTTTATGTCTATATGCACTCAGTAAGTCCATCAAATGTCCCTTCCGTGCGTCTCACTGAGTGCATTCCAGTCAGCCACCTTAAAACACCCCCGCCGTGACTCAAAGGACTCCTCACTGTTCTGGCTCATCTGGTGGTTAGACGCTGTCACTTAAACGTATAATATGTAATTGTACCCACCTTAGCATTAGCATTATTACTGGTCAACCAGCACATTGTAGTAACGTTAAGCTGTATTGATCGATATTTAAATGTATCAATACATAAGGTCTCTGCTGTATAACTGTGTTGCAAAGTGGCATGTAATTAATGACCAAATGATGCTGTGTGGCAGAAAAAAAGCAGTATTACGGTTACTGCGTATAACTCTTTCTGATATATTGTATGATTTCCAATTACACTCAAAAGTATCATCTGGGTTCTCGTGTTTTGACGGAAGTTAGAGGAACCAGAGGGGTCAAAGGTTGTATATCGCCACTAATAGGCGACTAAACGAATGTCAGAAATAAAATAACAGATTTCTCTGGGTTTGAACATTGTTGAAAACATTTGGGATAGAGTAAGTGCACAACTCAACAAAATACATAACATAGGTATAGTCGTTTTTAGACATTTTAATGCAGAAATGATACATATTGTACCTTTAACCAGGGCCACATAGCAGGAATTGAGGTGGATCAGATCTGACCTGCCCAGAGGGGGGAAGGGAGGAAGAGCTGTATGCCTAAATACATACAGTATAACTATACCTTCTATACCTGATCTTTGTTGTAAATACAATGAGGGTAAAGGAACATTTTAGCACTGTGTCTGGAAATTAAAAAATTCCTTAGGGGGGTGATGAATAAAACTATGTTCATCTTGTCTGTGAACATTCCACTTGACCCTGAGCTGATTTTGCTGCACCTGTATCCAACAAATCAGAATCTGAAACCCCAAGAATAGAAATGTATTGATTTTGATATACTGCAGGTAAAAAATAGCTCTCATCTAGAAGAAAATGGAGGCACCTACAATTGGTGCTTAGATCAAGAATATGGTGCAATGTATTTCCATGGAGAGATTAACATTTATATTAAAAAACAAATTAGGGGTGTATGAAACCAATGAAAGGGGGAGCTTCTAAATGTGGGACAGGATACCTAAAATTCAATAAGTGGTGGACCCCAGAAGGTTGAAAGGACTGGGGCATGTCTTGGAGGGTGAACGCAGAGGTGCAATTCCTGTTTGTTTTGGTATTTGTGCCTATCATGGCTTTGCTGGAGGTGCCATTGTTTTCTATTTCCTTCTGTCCATTACATTACATGTCATTCAACTGACGCTTTTATCCAAAGCGACTTCCAATTAAATGCTTTCAACCTTGAAGGTACAAACTTCAGACAGCAAGAAGTACGTGCAAGTACTAACTGCATTAGCTTTAAATAAGCCAAACTACAAACAGACACATAAAAGTGCAACTGTAACTTTTTATTTATTTTTTATTCATTTTGTATTCACCAAGGTGCTGTCGGAAGAGATCTACATGTAAAACAGTCATACAATTGGCTAGTTTTTTTTTAGCTGTTACAGTAGAGTTAACAGAAGTGTGCTGGAACACTAAAAACATTGTTAAAAAAAAAAAGAAGACTTCAGACTCGACTCAGACTTGAGATGCGGGTCTCGTGAACTATCTTTATTTTTAGTAAAACGTCTGATAAGCTGAATGTTATTGCCCTCCCTGTGTAACCTGCAACGTACCTACGTAACATGCAACGTGTTAATGTATCGGCTTCGTGCAGCCACACGTGAGAGAGGACAACAAACATGTCGACAGCTGCTGTGCCGTTCTTAAAAACAACAAATGGTCTAAATTAGGGAGGCAGTAGCAGAGATTTTAGTCCTAGGAGCAGTTTGTTCTTTTTGCAGCTGGTTTTGTTCTGACACGGTTCAACTTTAAAGCTGATAAAAACCATGGTCCGAGGCTAATTCTCTTTCAGACCGTGTTGACTTTTTATGACAAAATCCAGATGATAACACGAGAGAGTTCAATAGCAAAAAGCACGATTAGCCTGCTGCTGGTCAACTATAGCAGTGGCTCCATGTTTGACAGGACATTTGTACAGGAAATTGGATGTGAAATAGACAAACCCCATGTTGTCAGGTTTGTGCAAAAGTTAGCCATTTCTCAATTGTCAGCCAATGTGAGACAGCCAAACACTCTAAGACCAATTGACAACAGGCATTATTAGCTGTTATCGAAGGCTGCATCACAGCCACAAATGTTAATCCCCAGAACTAATGCTACTACATGCACTCAAGCTATCATTCACTGCTGCATTAGGCTGTATCGATAACTGCCCCCGTGGCCTGATAATGGCCTTGGGAGGAATAATTCATGATCTCAAGAGTAACTTAATGCACACCAGCAACACCCACAAATGAAATGCAAAGCCCAGAGCTTAAAGGCAGCAGAAGATGTGTTATTATAACCAGGGCACATACCTTTTTAACCAATAGTGTTTACAGCTCACTCACTAACCGACTTAACAGATGTTTACTCGGCTAAGAAGTTTAAGTATCAGTGTGTAGATGTGTAGGAGCCTGCTTGCTTTCAAACACACACTGTAAGAAAAAAAAATCCGTAGAAAAACGGATAATGTCCTGGCAGAAAATGACGTTTACGGACATTTCTTTTAATCCAAAAACAGAAAAGTCTGTAGATTTACAGTTTATCCTCGGAACCTTTAACGGACATTTCCGTTAATCCAAAAATCCAAATACGGAAAAACAAATGTGAAAAATAATTATAGAAAATTCCTCCATATTTGCACTGTATATTAGCCTGGACTTTTCTAGTGCAACTGATGATGATAAAAAGGGGAGTTCATACATATCTGACTGCTTGAATTTGTTGATGAAAACCATGTGTAGCAATATATAATAACACTGAGGAGGTGACGCATCGTGCATTGGTGGAATCGTAGACAGAATAATCATAATCAAATCAAATCGTGAGCCCAGTGAAGATTCACACCCCTACTAAGCATACACAGAAACAAAATGTGTCCTCTGCATTTCACCCATCCCATACATAGGAGCAGTGGGCAGTAGTCTACCGGGGCCCGAATCTGCCAGCAGGTAAGTAAGTCAAATGTATTTATACAGCGCTTTTTACAGACAGGGTCACAAAGTGCTTTACAATGTGCATACACGATAAAAACATAGTAAAAATAGTCAGTAGAATAAAATACAAATACAACAGATAAAATTATCAATAAATAAAAGACATAGGCTACTCAAAAGCTAGCCTGAACAAGTGAGTCTTCACCTGTCCCTTTAAACAGGTCCACATTCTCAGCAAACCTAATGCTGGTTGGCAGAGTATTCCAGAGTCTGGGTGCCATAGCAGCAAAGGCTCTATCCCCACATGTCTTCAGACGAGTGCGCGGCGTGGATGGCAGATTTTGATTGACAGACCTGAGAGACCGGGAGGGGTGTGTAAGTGAATTATGTTGGCAAGGGCCTTATGTGGCACTGACAGAAGCACTAACCTAACGTACATGTTTTGGTGGAGGGAGGAAATCAGAGGAAACCTGTGTGAACACGGGGAGAGCATGCAAACTCTAAACCAAATGGCCCTGTCCAGAACGGGGAGCAACCCTAGTACTCAGCAGTGCCCACTTGCTGTGAGGCAACAGTACTCAGCGCCATGTGTAGAGAATACAATCGATCGCGTTTTAACAAGTGGTTTGTAAATGTAAATGGCATGGCTAACTGCCTGTTGTGATGCTCAGGCACTGATCTCCTTGTCTCCTTTTCCAAATCAAAGGAATAGTCTGGATAAATACTGCTGTCAATGACCTAAAGCACCTCTTTGAAAAAACAAACAGAATAAGACCCCACATTCAAAATTCAATGAAATTGGCTATTTTTCAATTAAATATTGCAAGTAAACATCTGAAAGAGAGAAAAAAAATATGTTTATTTCTGTGCATTGATTCATTCATTCATAATCTTAAAACATGTTTTGTAGCTATTGATAGGCGCCAAAAAGGGACAGAGCTAACAGAGTTAGAAACTGTTGAATAAATGTGATGATAATTATTTTACAATTCAATTAACAAATACTCCCTGCATCATCAAGTATCTAAAGTCATAACAACCAGTGTGTGTGTGTGTGTGTGTGTGTGTGTGTGTGTGTATGTGTGAGTGTGTCTCTCCCTGTCTGTATGTGTGCAGCTTCATGCACAATTGCATCTCCTTCTCTTTGACACTAATCTGTCAGCTACGCAGCAACCACATCATCACTGCAAGAGTTTTTAGAGTGTATTTGTTGAGTGTGTGTGTGTGTGTGTATGAGAAGAAGTGTGGTTATACTTGGGACTCGCTATTTATCTCTCTCTTTCTGTGGCACCCTCCCTCCCTGATTCCTCTGCTCACTCACCCGTTACCTTTTTAATTTACCTTCTCATGTCTGACTTATCCCCAAATCTTTCCATTCCCTCTATGGCGTGCTTCCCTTCCAGTTCCCTCTCTGTTTCAATCTGCCCAGCCAACAGAAAAAAACTAAAATTAACCTTAGAGAGGTTGAGGTGGAGATAGGTGGAGTGTGAATAGTTGACGGAGGCCGAGACTGAGCATTATCCTAGCTGGGAACTAGAACAGAGGTTCTGATGCAATAGTTAGAATTTTAGGAAGGCACAAAAAGAGTGTGAGAGGGCGTTTTAACATGATCAGGCAGATGTTGGAGTGGAACTGAAATCAAAGGGAAGAGGGAGATGCAAGGTGTCAGCCTGTTTGAGTATTTTGTTGAATTATTGTTGTTTAATTTTAATTTACGTACTGAAGCCCAAATAAATCATCACATCATCAACATCACTTCTCTCAAGATTTATTGAGATTAATTCTCCTTTCTGAAATCAATACTATGTTTGAGCCTTAAGGCCATGTTCAGACAGCCTGCGTCTGCCATCCGACGTTGAGACCAATTAAACTTAGGAAAAAGAAGTGCGGTCGGAAATGTAGTTTCGTTGACACCCCCCCCCCCCCCCCCCCCCCCCCAACACCCTGAGATAAAATCGCCAGATCTCTTTTGTTGGTGTGACTGCCCACTAACAGCTCTCTGTGTAGGGGAACTACATATGTATCCTGTATGACAGCGATCAGTTTTTCTAAGTGTAATGTCAACCGCAGTATCACTTCTTACTAAGAGCAGTGTCCGCTGAGGCAGTAAGGACGAAGCAGGAAGGGCTGAATATTGGCAAGAGTGTCGGTTGGCTGGTGTCTCTGTGCGTGACCAGGCATGAGTGAGCGAGCTCAGAGGTAGACTGAGAGGATTATTGGCTGGGATGGACCTCCAAAGTCCGGGTCAAAGGTAACGCGGCAGTTACAGGAGGATGGGCAGAGGACAGAGGAGGACGGTTGTATTATATATATATATATTATATATATAGCTTGTGTGCAGGCACCTTGGCTGGTTTATTAAGGGTCTGTTTTTCATTGGTGCATGCAGGTTATTCTAAAAGAGAAGCGGTTCGTACCAAGTGTTGTCTGACAGCATCGGAAATCAAAAGTGGTTTTAGTTGTTCCAAACGGCCACGCTGACGTATATAGGGCACTGCGAGCTGCCGGTCGTTTTGGGCGGAAATTACAGTTAAAGGTGCCTTAGGAAGGATTGGGAAGATCCAGGACTTAGCCAAAAAATTTGAACATGAACAACTTCTCAGTCCCTCCCCCCTTTCTGCTAAAGCCCAAAACGGTCCCCTAAGCCCCTCCCTCTACCACGGAGAATGAATGCGTGTGCATGAGACACCCCCCCTGGCCCTGATTGGTGCATCTGAACAGGGAGCTGTGGATTTTTGCAAATCTCACTACAGCCTTTAGGTGGTGCCAGAGAGCTGGATTTATTTATAAATGACCTGCTTCATGTAGTTCTACTGGAACATAGGGTCAGTTTCAGCAAATATGACAGAAAGGGATGACGATGACAATTAAGTTTAGGCACCAAAACGAAAAAAGATTGTGGTTTGGAAGACCTAGCTTGGCTGCTCTCTCTTATGTGAATTTAAATCCGGTTTGTCCATTAGGTGCCATAAAAATTAGATTGTTGTCACTGTATTACTGTAATATATATATATATATATATATATATATATATATATATATATATATATATGACAGGTGATTGGATGAGCCATCTGTCTATCATGTCCGCCATTGTTCTTTTGAACAAACAGTTGCGGCCGCCACACACACCTAACCTAAGCTGCCAGTAGCTCCTCTCCGGACGCTGATTGGTTCGGTCCACTGCTGCAGAAAACGCATTACTTGAATTACTTTAAAATGGTTTAACCACCTACTGTTTGTATATTTGCATTCTGAACTCATGTTGTATCTTCCTGAATTCTCTAATTGCTGCAATAACACAACTGCCCCATGAAGATCAATAACGTTTAATCTAATTTATTCGGTTTTAGCTTAAACCTTTAAAATATATATATTTTTTATGCTTGTTTATGAGACAAAAATGTAAACATGAACCAGCAGCATAATGTCAGTATGTATGAGCAGTTATTTCAGTAGTAAGGCAGTGAAGCACTTAACCACAGCACCATTAAAACATTAAGCTTAACCACAGACATCATTTCATTTTCCATCATACCAACCAGTGTGATGCACAATAAGCTCCCAACCAAATTACACCTTTTTTATATGGTGATGTCACCTAGCAATGGGACATGTATATTTATGAAAATGTCTTCATATTGCAGACAGCAGAGGCCTTCAGGAAATGTCATTCCACCCTGTGGAGTACTGAAGCAGTGGGTAAGACTTTCAATCATTTTCATCATCAGTAAACTGTTATATACTTTATCTTTTATGTATATAAGTGTATAAAATCACTTTTTTATATACAAACTTGTATCTGTCTATAGTAGTCAAACGTTAACGTTTACCTTGTTTAGCATGTTGTCCTTGTTGTCTGTGTCCTACACGTTACAGACAGATACAGACAACAAAGAACTTCTGTTGGGATGTGACACTATAATATGTATATTTCTGTGTATGTATATTAAGAGCAACAAAAAGCCAGAGTCAAATTCCCTGTATATGTAACTTTGCCTTTAAAACTGATTCTGATTATTTTGTGCCTGTGTAGTTTATTCCTGAAGTTGGTGCTTTGGGTGCTGTTTGATGCGGTTTATACAAACTCTGATGGGTTTACCCTTTTAGGTTCATTTTAGTCTCGCATTGCCAGCTCTATCTCCACAGTGCTGTGGAGGAAGGTATGGCCCCTCCACACATACATTCTGGGGAAAAAAGAAAAAAATGCTCTGGGTTGTTTGCATTGTTTTTTAAACCATCATAATGGTCTTGGGCGGCGCTAAGCTAGGGACACAGCGACGGTGGCTCTGCAGAATAGTCTCTGGAAGGAACTTGTTTTGGTGGAACATTTGCACCCCGCAAAAGAAAACGCCACATACAATAATAATGAAGTTAACTGTTGACACAATACAGCAGTAATGTGAGCTATTTAAATGAGCTGATACATGGTTAAACCTCATTGGCTCTTACCAGTGTATCTCCGTGTGTACTTCACCCACAACAATCCCACCAATCGGTCCCAAAACGTCCAGGAGGTCAGGCTTTATCCCAGAAATGTACTTCCGTTGATCCAGACTAGGTTCATTTAGGGTGTTGGGAGAGCTGTCAGTCAAAGCTGTAGACCAAACAACCCAGCGGTGCAAATACAAACTGGCCCAATCATTGGATTTTGCAATGGTAGCGTATGGGAACTCTCAAGAAAGCATTCTCCTAAGTAATGTAACTAACCAACCAACTATTTTTGTAACTTTTTCGAAACAATCATGCCCACTTCCCACAACGGCTTCCAGGGGCGTAGCACAAAATTCTTGGCCCTGTAAAAAGGCATTTTCTATGGGCCCCTCGCCGCATCCACAGCTATTGATTCTAGCATCTTTTTGGGCCCTCCTCACATGAGGGCCCTGGGTACTCAGTCCCCTTTCCACCCCCCTTCCCCCCCCCAGGCCGACGCCCCTGACAGCTTCCATCACTTTGTGTACAAATGAGTGCAACACTATGAATAAGGAATAACTAAGTATGCACTGTTATCCCCATTCTAACAACTATCCCATCACACCCTGCTCTATGATGACAGGTTTCTCACTGCACTTTTGAGTGTGGCATTTTGCAAAAGCCATAAACACTTTTTCCTTTAGACATGGTCAGATGCACTTGGTCATTTTTAATGTTTTAAGCATAACCCGGCTTTAAGACTGAGTTCCAGATAGAAGTGGCTCTACAGTCAAGCAACACACATGATTTTGGTAGGAAAAAAGCTGCAAGTCCTCGTCAACGGGTGTATCCAAAGACTTTTGAGGCCTTGAATTCAGTTAATCAAACATCAAGACATTTGAGGACTTTGTTAGGACGTGAAGACAACCTGGCATTCACAAGATGTCTACAACTTGAATTGGAAGGAGGCGATCAGATGTTTTCCCCTCATCTTTTAGCATCTGACTGCGCCGTACATCAGACAAAACTGTTACTTCCCCTCCGTCTTATAGCCGTGACCATCCTTCCTGTGATGCTCTTCCAGAAGTCTGATGGCTCCACATGACGTTATAATCATGTCATCCGAATCGAATCCCCATTTCTTTTCCCCCCTTTTATTTTTATTTTTTTTTTAAATGAGCGCTGCGTGACATCGTGAAACACTTAACCGCAGCACTCTACAGGAAAATCCACTTCGCCTATCATCAGCTATCTGGACATCAGATTTGTCTCTCTAATCAACATTCAAGGGCCTAATGGACATTCCTTGGTTTCTGCAAGACTATCAAATAAGAGGAGGAGGTTTTAATCTCCCCAATTACTCTGTATCTCCTGGTAATACAATCAACCCGCGCAGGCACGATGGCAAGCCTTCAATGACTGCAAATTAAAAACAAATGCCTGGGAATAGTGAATTGTCTGCTGTTCTGCGCTCTCAGCTCTTTGCTGAAGCGCTGGGGAGAGAGAGAGAGAGAGAGAGAGACAGATTAGAAGAAATCCCTCAGCAAGTCAGATGAGGGAGCCGATATAACCTTTATTTATTTTTTTGGAACGGAATTCCACACCACCATGAAATAGGATTTTCTGCCCCAAATCAAGAAAAACGCTGGAGCTCCAATCGCCATTTCTCCCTCCTCCTTTCTTTAACTCTTTCTTTCTTTTCCTTTAATCTGATTTGAAGGTTTTAATGGGAATAAGGAAACGATTTGGGGTTGCTGGATCTCGCTCATCTCTCATTGCCTTAACGCTCATAGATGTAACTGTGATCCTGCATTTACGAAAAGTGCTTTCTTAGCTGGCTTCTCCGTCGGTGATTTTGGATGTGAGGCTGCGAGGCTTTGAGGTAGGCCTCTCCTGGCACTAATGTCAGGCCAAACCCTGCACTCTCTTTACACCCCATCTACTGACTCACCTCACACTGTAGCCAGAACCACAGAGGTGGTTAGAAGCTAGGAGTGCAAGCTGAATGTGAACTGAGGGTGTAGAACGATGGAAAGGAGATGAAATTGGTAAGAAAGAAATGAAAAACACACTGGCAGCAAATCAGATTGTAGTTTGAGTGCCCGGCTGCTACTCTCTCTGCCTCTCCAAATCCTACTTTGCTTTCCTGGAAATCTGTGTGACGCTCTCAGTGCTGCAGCTCGCCTCTGGATTCAGCTGGATCCAGTCTGCAGAGCCAGCAAATAAATCTCGCCATCACATCTCCTTTCTTTCCCTTTCCTCTCTGACCTTCCATCTCTCCATCTTTACTCTGCTGTCCTTGTAACCTTCTCCTGGCTCTGCCTCCCACTTAGGAACGGCAACATAAACCATGATTATGTGCTGTAGAGTAGGGGATAAGGAGAGAAAAGGAGGTGGAGAGAAACTACGAGAAGAAGAGACAAACTAGCTGCTAAGATACAAAAAAAAAAAAATGGAGATAACTGAGCTTTAGGACAACAAGACTCAGAATGTACTATAAAGCCATGCTGGCAGCTCTGTGAGGGTGCACAGCGGTGCTTGAGGGGAAATGCTAACTTCAGCATGCTAACTAACTGCTCATAGTGCCACTGCTAAAATTCTAATGCTACGCAGCTGCAATCTTTAACATGATCAACATCTTAGCTCAACATCTTAGCATGCTAACATTCGCCAATTAGCACCAAACACAAAGTGCAGCTGAGGCTGATGGGAATTAAATGAGTTTTGCAGGTGTTTGGTCACAAACCAAAGTATTTAACAAATGAATGCCTGTTCAAAATTACTTTACCTGATGAAATATGTAGAAAGTAGTAAGCACGTGACTTGGATATCTATACCAAATTTGAAACCTTAACCATACCGTCATTGATGTGCATGAAGCTGTAGAAAGATATCATTTTAGAAATGTTACTGAATGTGATCATTGGTTTTGCAGGATTGCCTGGCGATGATCGGCACCTTCAGGTGTGTCTCTGACTCCTCCACATCCAGCCACTGTGTCTGTAGTGGCAACCTTCCTTGCCACTGATTGCAGGATGTAGTGCAGGGGTCTTCATAATTTTTTAAGCCAAGGACCCCCTAACTGAAAGTTAAACTGGGCCTACAATAACATGTAGGATGGCCTAAAGCCTTCATACCTTCTTTTGCATAGGCTATTAAAATAGCCTAATAATTGTTGGCATGATTTTATAAATCAAGTTTTAATGTTAAATTGCTCATGTTATGCTTATTTTCAGGTTCATAATTGTATTTAGAGGTTGTACCAGAATAGGCTTACATGGTTTAATTTTCAGAAAACATATTTTTGTTGGACTGAACATTGCTGCAGCTCCTCTTTTCACCCTGTGTGTTGAGCTCTCTGTTTTAGCTACAGAGTGAGGCATCTCACTTCTGTTCCATCTTTGTTGGGAGTCACACATGTGCAGTAAGTACTGCTAGCCAGTCAGAAGCAGAGTATGAGGGCGTGCCCTGACAGTAGCTAGGTAAGGACTACTAGCCAGTCAGAAGCAGAGTATGAGGGCGTGCCTTGACAGTAGCTAGGTAAGGACTACTAGCCAGTCAGAAGCTGAATATAAGTAGGTAGCGAGTAGTATGAAAGCCTGAAAATACATGTAGGGAGGTTGGTTGGGTCAAACACAGGACTTTCACCCTGGAGACAGGGGATCGTGTCCCGCGTGTCACGTTTCCTAAACCCAACCGTAACCGACTGTAACAGAATGAGCTGTAATTGACAAAAATAAGAAAAGCTGATAAAAAAAAGAGGGTGGAAAAAGAACTGAAGAAGAGAAGGTGAGAGATAAGGGGAGGTTGGTTGTATATGTGGCGGGGATAATTCACCGGTAACCGTGGTGACGGTGGCAGAGCTCCAGGTGATGCTAATCACTCCCATCCGTCTTCTTTAGCGCCGCTGCTAAAGCACGTTAGCGAGGGCCTTGGAGCAAATCACACAGAGTACAGGTAGATAAATAAATAAATGCTTGATTTAGAGGATATATCGTCTTCCTGTTCTCCTGGGCAGAGAGGTGGGACAGCTCCGGCCCGGCTTTACAGCTCTGCGTTTGTCATCTTGCCGAGTAGAGCACAGGAAAAAGGACCTGTAGCTGGAGTTAAAAAGCCATTAAACAGCAACACAACTGTTTGGTGTATACATACAGATCTACTTACTCCACCTTTATTGAGCTGTGAGCGCCTGCAGTATGAAGGTAGCACTCGTGTTTCCTCACTGATGCATGGATTAATACAGATGAATGCATAATTTAAAGCTGCAAGCACAAAGTGGATTGCACCACTAACTGAGATTTAAATCTACCCCACAGTAATGGATTACAAAACAAAAGTGTCCCCAGAGAAAAAGCTGGACTCATACACTGATCCTTTCCTTCTCTCATCACTTTGGCTTTCCCTGGTATAAAACACTGACTGGCCATGTTACTATTCACAAGTATGCTTCAAATTGCATTACAAGATTTGTTGAAGGGCTACTCCAGTGACTTTGCATTACACATCCATAAAGTTGGAGCACCCAAATTTGAAGCAGCAGAGGTGGAGATACCCTCACTTTTTTCCATGGTATGGGTCCAAAAGCTCTGCTTCCTACATTTTCCATGATGCAACTTGAGAGCGTCTTTCATTCGAGTCCCTCTGCTTGGTAAATGCCAAGGTCTGTCTAAAGGTCCTGACACACCAAGCCGATGGGACTAGACTAGTGGTGACTCTCCATACCAGCAGGTGTTGGGTAATCTATTCGTCATTCAACAAGGGAAACCAGATAGCGTTATGATACGCACAACAAACAGTGTTTGCTCTAGCAGCGGCAGAACCCAACAGAGCCTACGGTCCCTCTGCTCCACTCCCCGCCCGGAAGACAGCAGACACGGTGAGACGGCTAACCAGACTGTGCCTCTCCCGGTCTGTCATCCGTTCTCTCGCCAGAGAAGTCTCCCTACAGTGGGAGTGACCGAATGGCCAGCTGCTGGCTCGTTAGCTAACATTAGCTTGCTAATTTCACCCACCCAACATGCCTTCATCATACACTGGTTACAGAAACTTTGCCAAACTAAATTGTCACTCATCTGGCGATAAAAATATGATTTCCTTCGATTTGACAAGAATGTGTGAATTAAACATTAAGTTGTTACATTTTACTAATTTAGAGGCTAGCCGGCTGGCTGGTAAGCTAGCTTGCTTGCTAGGGGGCTAATTGTTTAGCGGTGCAGAGAGAGAGGTCTATTGGTCTTTAGGTAGGCTATATTAAATATCATGGTATAGGATAGTAGTTTATTAACGTTAGTTTATTTTGTAATGTGTAGGTATACAGACATAAAACATAATTTTTGACCAGTTTTGACAGCTCTTATGTGAATTGGATTGATCACATGAGATAAAAAATTAAAGGGGCCTCGTGTGCCTGTCACAGCCGTTTGTTTTCCTCACTCTCGTTTTCAAGCTGAACAGCCAATCAGATGAATAGCTGACGCCGAAAAAAGGCTGACGAAGGCCCACGCTTGGCGACGGTGAGGGACACGCCGCACAAACTAGGCCAACTGTCGGTCGCAGTCGGCCCAACTAGGACCGACGGCCGACGGTAGGCTTGGTGCATCAGGGCCTTAAGGCTCACACTCCCAGTTAGTTACATAAATCATTTCCTAATTGTATAGTTTTAATTACAGGGGAAATAGCAATCTCCTTAAAGGAACTGCTCCATTTAAACCCAGTTAAATATAGGTCCTTATAAATAGGGCCCACAGGAGCCTTTTATAAATTGGCGCCCTTAGAGGTGGCAGGAAATACGACCCACAGGAGCGTTTTGACGTGAGGAGAAGTGCGGCTTTAATGTCAAACCGATCAAGGTTTTATTCATATGAATATAATTTAGTTTAGTTTAATTTTATTTCTGTGTTGGCCCATCCCACATGGGATTACAAGACAAAACAACTTACTGTATTTAGCAAACGTCTTCCGGTCACATGTACAAATCATTCAGAGAAATACATGAATACAAGTATATATATACATATATACACACATACATGCACATATACATACACACAGCACACACACACACACACACACACACACACACACACACACACACACACACACACACACACACACACACATAGTATATACAGACAACAAATCCTCATCTACGGATCATCTCGGTAAAGAGCTTTTATCCTCTTCTCCCAGGCTTTCTCAAGATAACTGGCTAATTTACAGTATATGTTTCACATGTGAACAGCCATCTTAGTCGTTGAGCATCATCCATATTTACCAAATCAATATCTGCTTGTATCATACTAAAGAAAGAGTCACTCTGATCACAATAAAAAGGCTAGTCCACACAGCATCCCGGGATGGGAGGAAAACGTGCTTTATAAAACTGGTTTATTGGCATTTCTTTAAACCAATCACAACCATCTTGGGCGGCGCTAAGCTCCGGACGGAGCCACGGTGCCTCTGCAAAATAGCCTCAGGAAGGAACTTGTTTTGGTGGAACATGTGTATGTTCAAAATTAGTTTTAGTCGTGCAACAGAAAACTCCGATTGGACAGATAGTCTAGCTAGCTGTCTGGATTTACCCTGCAGAGATCTGAGGAGCAGTTAACCATAGTCCTCACAAATCCACCGGAGGTTAGAACGCCAACACAAAGGAAGAGACGGACATCCGGCCGAAAAGAGACTGATCCGGCTGAATTTCCGACAGTGGAATGTCATGGATATGGACTTACAACACATGAACTGTAAGAAATTAACACTTACATTCAGTCAGCGCAACTGCTTTCCAACCCAGCTATGGAGTGATTTATACCTGACCTGGGACATGAATCAACCAATGAAATAATTGGTCTTTAGGCACTTCTGTAGAGTCTGAAGTTTTGGAAATACTTGTCTTTACTCACAAACAGCAGCATGATGCTTGCTGCATGTTCAGCCCTGCAGTCAAACCACAGGTCCATCCCATCAGCTCTTACACATTATATTGATGAGTGCTCTCCACCAACACATTAACTCTCATTACTGCTCCAGTGAACCGCGTGGCATTTACAAAGACAAATCCCTCTCAGCACAGGCCCACCGAGACCTGAAACAAAGATCCTAGTGCTCCACACATACATCAACATCCCCTCGGTAACATGCAGCTATTGCCGTGGTTTAACACGGAATATCCATTTTTCAGAGGGAACAATTACAAATCATCAAATGTCTGTTATTTGCAAACCTGGGAATTTGATTGCTAAAAAATCTCAATGCAATGCCCTGAATCTGAGAATGGTATTTGTTTTTTTGCCAGCAGTTGGGTTATTTAGGCTGAATGTGCAATTGTTCAAATGGTTAACAGCCTAAATCACATTTGGAATAATCACTCAACCGTTGATGATGAAACAGTACTGTTAGGTAATGTTAAAGTGTTTGATGTTGCCAGGATTTGCAGTGGGAATTACAGTTTGATTAATGTTACAGAGTAACAAAGGGAAGGTAGATCTGGAAAAGAAAGATTTACTTTTGTTATGCTTCCATTTGTGTTTTGAGTCCCACTCCAGTGACAGTCTGCGGACAAATTGAATTGTCCCAACAGAAAAGCTCCAGAATCCACTTCAGGCTGATTGATGTCGCTCAAGTATGTGAAGGAGGAAGAGCTCAATTAATGTATGTGTGTGTGTGTGTGTGTGTGTGTGTGTGTGTGTGTGTGTGTGTGTGAGTTGGGGGTGGTGTAATTGAGTTAAAGTCTCCCAAGGCCTGAACTGAATTAAGAGCAGATTAGAGGCCAAGTGCTGAGTGTGTGTGAGAGAGCGTGAGAGTGTGTGTGTGTGTGTGTGTGTGTGTGTGTGTGTGTGTGTGTGTGTGTGTGTGTGTGTGTGTGTGTGTGTGTGTGTGTGTGTCCCTCTGCACCTCCGCATACGTGGGTCTGAATTGCTCCCCTGTGTGTGAGCATAATGATATTGAAAGATGATATCAAATGTGGTTGTGAATGTCCTGTTTTATTTTGATTTCAGTTCACAAGGGGCCCATGGGAAAATGGCCCTAGTGTAAAACAACCCGTTGATATTCAAGACACGAGAAGGTGAAACTTTAAAGACCCAGAGGTTGTTTTTTAATCCCTGCAATATGAGAGTGAGAATATAAAAAATACGTTCAAGATTAATGGTACAGCATGTCCATCTTGCCAACACTGCCTAATGCCATTATATTATAGTATTCTCTGCTTAAAGCTGCACTAATCAATATATATTGATATGCATATTGACAGTGGATCAAATGAAATGTGAAAGCTGTCACTTTCATAGTGATGAACCCAGAGAGGATGATCTCTCTGCAGTTCCCCTCTGCTCTACGGAGCTTTTTTTAAATATCTTTCAGTTCATAGTTTCATCCATTGTCTGGTTCACTCTTAAGGCAAAAAAACATACAAAACTGATGACCCCAGTTGGCCAAAAAAGACATTAATGCAAGTTTTTGTAAAAGGTAGCAAGCCAAGTCTTGTATTCAAAATTGTACTTTAGTGAAATTAAGTAACAACTCAAAATAAGGTAAGATTACTTATTGTACAGCAGAATAAGCCTTGTCAGTGCTTTGTTGTTATTATGGCCTATATTATTGATTTTTAATTACTGATGCATTAATGTGTAAAGGACATTTTCTGTTGTCTTTACTAACCTTAGAGCAGTAAAGGCTGTAGAGTTGGACAATGTGCAATGTAAATCATATATGATTAAAATGAAAAAAATCTGTAAGGTAAATCCCAACAATAGCTCTCAATTAAATACAGTGAATTGGCACAATGTGTACCTATAGAAATATAGTAAAAAATAAATAAAAATAGATTAAAAAAAGAAAAGAATGCTCAAGTAAAGTATACGCAGTTCAAAATGTTACCTAAGTTCAGTTGTTGGGTAAATGTTGTTATTGACTCAGTTGTTGTAGGCCTGCGTCTGTGCCTGCAGCCTCGGTGTGTGTTTGAAGGAGAATCTACTTTGAAGTGTGACCCAGCTGCCCCATTCACGTCTGCAGTGCACACCAGGTGCCTTGGATGACACAAAGTGGGGAAAACAACGCTCTCTCAAAGTGCACTGCTCCTCACAAAGGCTTTACATTCACGCAGAAATCTCCCAGCAACCCTGTCTGCTGTGATCACTCAGGTCAAGTAGAGTATTCTATGAACAAATAATAGATAAAAGACTAGCGATCAAGCTAAAGGGCAGATATATGAGATCTGTTGCTGTTTGAAGCAGGTTGAGATGATAAGGCCTACCAGCTCTGGTCTCTGCACTGGGAGGAAATTCCTCTCCAGCTTAGCTGACTAATAACCATAGGCTAAAATTGCAAAGCACCCAATTTCATACTGCAGTCACTACTAATGTAGTCTTGCATTGCCAGACCTTCCTCCACAGCGCTGCGGAGGAGGGTCCGGCTAGTCCACACAGCATTCCTGGATGGGAGAAAAACGTGCTCTGGTTTATTGGCATTTCTTTAAACCAATCACAATCGTCTTGGGCGGTGCTATGGGCCGGTTGGAGTCACGGTGCCTCTGCTGAATAGCCTCTGGAAGGAACTTGTTTTGGTGGAACATGTGTACGTTCAAAAGTAGTTTTAGTCATGCAAGAGAAAACTCAGATTGGACAGATAGTCTAGCTAGCTGTCTGGATTTACCCTGCAGAGATCTGAGGAGCAGTTAACCATAGTCCTCACAAATCCACCGGAGGTTAGAACGCCAACACAAAGGAGGAAGGGGACGGACATAACGGGCCGAAAATGAGGGACATCCGGCTGAATTTCCGGCCGAAAGTGTATCCCGAAAGTGTAATGTCATGGATATAGACTACTACTGATGCTAACCTCCAGTAGGTTATAGAGATAGCATTACTATAACAGAAAACAATAAACTGTTAAGATTGTTTCGTCAGCTAACCAACAAGCCATAAATGATCATAGGTGTGGACACATTAGCAGCGGTGGAATGTAACTAAGTACATTTACTCAAGTACTGTACTTAAGTCCAAATGTTGAGGTACTTGTACTTTACTTGAGTCTTTTCTTTTCATGCCACTTTCTACTTCTACTCCGCTACATTTCAGAGAGAAATATTGTACTTTTTACTCCACTACATTCATCTGTTACAGCTTTAGTTACTAGTTACTTTAGTTACTAGTTACTTTAATTACTCTGCTACATTCATCTGTTACAGCTTTAGTTACTAGTTACTTTAGTTACTCCCCTACATTCATCTGTTACAGCTTTAGTTACTAGTTACTTTACACATTCATTAACACATGTAGTTTAGAAAATCTGATGTTTGATTCTAAAGTAAACTAGCCTACAATATAACAGTCTACAAGTCCAGCTGAGATGATGAGACCATTAAACACACAACTGGTTGGATCCTTTACTCTTTCTACAATGGGAGGAGAGTTCTTTGATTTTAATACATTTTCCGGATGATACGTATATACTTTTACTTAAGTAACATTTTCAATGCAGGGTTTTTACTTGTAACAGAGTATGTTTACACTGTGGTAGAACTTTTACTTATGTTAAGGATCTGAATACTTCTTCCAACCCTGCACATCAGAGGGAAAATTCAGTTTAAGCCCAGTGACTAAAATGCTGTGTGGGAGTCACTTATAATGATGTACCGAGTCATGGAATTTTTGAGGTGCTCTGATTGTCACTGCGCGCTGACTGTGCAGAAAATAACAGTGACTTTTTATTTTCAAATCCATCGAAGCCTGAAATAACTCTTCCTACTTTTCTCCCCTAGAGTTGCGCTCAAGCTGAGGACAAAAATATTGCATCTAAGTACTGTACTTCAGTACAATTCTGTGGTACTTGTACTTCTACTCCACTCTGACAGCTGTAGTTACTAGTTACTTCAATACAAAATATAAATCAACAAAAAAAATTGTGATATATGATAATAGGATATGCTACCCAGCAGCTTATAAACTAATTACAATGAGCTCCACCTTTACCAGCTGCAACATTAAAGTAATGTACACATGAAGGCATCAATAATTATGAATCAGAAATATGATTCTGAAATGGGCCATTCTTTTACTTTTACTTTTAGTACGTTTTGGTGCAGCGGTAGCTCAGTCCGTAGGGACCTGGCCTGGAAAGGCACCAAACCTTGAACTGCTCGGGGCGCCTTTAATGGGCAGCCCCCTCAGTCTGACATCACTAACTTGCATGTTTAAAGGTGCAGTAGGTAAGCCTTATAAAACTACCTTTCTGTCATATCTGCTGAAACTGACCCTATGTTCCAGTAGAACTACATGAAGCAGGTCATTAAAAAAAAAAATCTGTTTCCTGGATCTTCACAATCCTACCTACGGCATCTTTAAGGTTTGTGCATGTGTGAGTGTGTATTTCGGACTTGTGTGTAATGTGTAATATACTGTATATCAACAGAGTGTAAAAATGTAATTTCCCCCCTGGGGATGAATAAAGTATCTCTTCTCTTCTTAAGTATATTTTGATACCAAATCTTTTCCCTGTATTATTGCTACTTTCACTTGAATAAAAGATCTCCAGAGGTTGGGTTGCATCCCCTGAAAACACGAACTGTAATGAAGTAATGTAGTGACTCATGTGGCTCCTCATAGTAACTCACAGCTCTACATTGGATGTGTCTTGTAGGGAGGTTGTGGGCGTTTGCACAGCCTCTATGAGTATGTGCCATGTACTGGCCAAGTATTAGACTTACATATAATGACATGAGGGCTTGGCTGTGATTGTCCATCAAATGACAGGCCAAGTGGCAGATCAGTCATAAATGAGTCATTCCTAAATTAAGTTAAATTGGAGTTATTAATCCCTGTGGAGGAAGTCATCCTCTACTGTTTAGGACTCAAGCGTGATTTATGGTACTGCTGAGGCTCCACGCAGAGCTTTCGCTGTAGCCTACGTAAGTAGCCTGAAGTTTATTACTGTACGTTGGCGTGTGCGTCAATCTCTTGAAGAGAATAGCAGGGCCGGTGTGTGTGTGTGTGTGTGTGTGTGTGTGTGTGTGGTTGAGCCAGTGAGAGAGTGACGGTGATTAGCTTCGGAGCCAGTGCCGACTCTAGAGTCATAGCGAGAGAAACAAAGTGTCTCCCCCGTGTGCTTTTTCGACCACGGTGGGAAATCTGTAGCAGGAGAAGTTAACCCTCTCTTTGATTTCACGTTGTTTATAGAGAAGGAGAACCAGGGAATGAGTCAGGGGGAAATGCTACGCTACCAAGGCCGAGCGATGTACATCGTCGCCAAGTGTAGTTGCATTTTTCGAGAGGTGCACGACAAGCTAAAGGGTAGGGTTCTGGGATCACTACCTTCAACGGTCAACGGCATTGGCTGGAGTGTTCCTAAAACCTCTCATGCATGTCTTTGTGCAGCACCTGGAGGAAACCCACTAACATGGGAAGGACATGCACCTACAAAGACAAAGGTGTCCCGATCTGGGCCTTCCTTCAAACCACTCACAGATGTTTAAAACATTTCGAAACGCCGCCTCTGACTTCCTGTTCTGACGTACCGTCTACAATGCTGAAAATATGGATGTCGCACAAGTACAAATAAGGCGTCAGGCATGGCTGCTTTGCAGTAATGATGTCATCGTCCCACCCTGTATCTTGGCAGAATCTGGGCTAGATTAGGAGTGTTACGAATTCACCAGTTAAAATCTAGTCTCAGTTAGTTAGTCTCATACACGTTCAGTGTGTGTCTGGCTGTTGTGGGTGCCACAGCCACATCACCTGGCACGTGTGGCTGAATGCGAATGTAAACATGTCTAACAGGGAATTGATAGAGAGTCTGGGTGTGACTGTGTGTATGTGCTTTTGATTTGCGCGCGTCGCCGGCGTGTGTGGCTGAAAGAGCACTTTGGAGCGGCTGCCCTGCGGGCCATTGTCTGCTCCAGATGTTTCCCTGAGCCACCCAAAGTGCTGCCGAGAGGAGATAGAGGCCAAAACCCTCTATACGCCGTAAAGCCAGGCTGTAAATTTGCTGCATGCCTCAGCCCCGATTTGCACCTGAATGGGGCAAGCAGTTAGGCTCCAGCGGGGGGGGAGGGAATGGAGGAGGGGGTTCCCAACTGTTGTTGAGGCCTACCACACACACACAATGCAGCACAGAGTTAGGAAAGCTGCATGCAATCTCCACCTCACTTGTTGACAGGGCCGTGCGAGAGCTTTTAAATGGTAATGAAAAACAACAATTCTACGACGAGATGATCCGAGGATGAGCTAACGGGGGTGCGAGGAGAACCATTATCTTGATGTAATGACAGCTGCTCACTGAAGCACATAAGTGTCCTGAAAAGTGTACTTAATGCAGTTGTTGATGAAATGGGATTTGAAGCAGAGAAGCAGAAAGAAATGCTGCGTTGGAATGAGCTCTTTGAATCAGTTACATGCCGTAGTCCAAGAAGACCGGTGGCAGTTTTCAGTCTTATATTAAAGCTCTGTGGTGTTTTTGGCTGTTTGTTTAAAATGGACACTTTCCCAAATGTCTGTATATTTTATCAATTACGTCTATGGTGTCTAGTCTGTCAGACCTTCCTCCACGGCGCTGTGGAGGAGGGTCTAGTGGAGAAGGCCAGTCCACACAGCATTCTGGGATGGGAGACAAACCTGCTCTGGTTTTATTGGCATGTCTTTAAACCAATCCCAATCGTCTTGGGCGGTGCTATGTGCCGGATGGAGACACGCTGCAAAAATAGCCTCTGGAAGGAGGGTTAGGGGGGCACCCGGCTGATTTTCCGGCGGCACCACAGCAATCCCGGAAGTGGAACGTCGTGGATATAGACTAAGTGGAATCTAGCCATTGTAGATCATTTGCATCTTATTTGCTGTTTTAAATGTATCTGACATTTGTTGCCCAAACATTGGAGGTAAAAGCAATTTTGTTTCTAGTGCTGACTGCACTGAAAAAAACTTCCAGACACTATATCCCTGCTGCTCCCCAGAGCTCACTTCATAATGCTGGTTAGAGTCAGCTTTTTGCAATCATTTGATTTATTAGCCATCATGCATGAATCCCGGTTTCCCTAATCTGAAGGAAAACCTGGTTACCCCAACTCATTTCTTTTCACATGCGAGCATGTGCCTGCCAAAGACTGCAGGCAAGAGAGGGAATACTGTGACAGCAGAGCGGCGGCATGAAGGGAAAGAAAAGTGTAACTTGCACTAGTAGTCTCTATAAATCTAAATCAACCAGTTTCCACAATGTTGTCAGACACTTCGGATATTAATCCTGCCTGTCAGCTGTAACTTTTGTGAAGGTAAATACAAGCTGACATTATCCCTATTATCTTACATTGTAGCCTGAACAGAGGAAAATAGGGTTGAAAACAATGGTAGTTACCCTTTAACAGCAGTCAACTCTGGCAACATCTGATGACACAATGTTGAGAAAAAACAACTATTTATGTAAGCAGTGCATTTCAGACTCAGTCTTAATGAAATGTCTATAACCACATTAATCTTGCGAATGCCTAACGATGCACAACAGTGGAGCTTATTTGAAGTAAAGTTGGTGTTTACTTTTAATCACACTCTGTGGCTTTCATTCACTCCCTTTCCCTGCTCCATATTCTCTCCTCCAACTCTTTGTTTTTGCCTCTCACACACCCACACAAAGACACACACACACACACACATGTGCAAGTACGTATGTTTACTTTGCTCGAGCCGTGTACTCCGAACGCCACATTAACTCCATTTTGTCACTCATCACTGAGTGGTGTTAACGCTGTGACCTTTCAGCAGGCAGACTGACGTATCATTAGCGATACTGTGGGACTCCACACACCACGGCTCCCAGCCCCAGCCCATTAGAAAGTCATCAGACGGCCTTTGTGTAATGACCAAATCACTCCCTCACGGTGTTACACAGGCCGTTAATGGAACTGATTCACATACACAAAGACCCAAAGTCATAGCTTGATCTGGCTTTGCATCAACTGACGCAAGAACAGAGGAATGACATGTGAACAATTAAGGCACAATAAACAAGCAAGGCAATAGATAGGGAGCCTTGGTGTCCATGTCATCAGACAACTCGAGGAGGGTGTAGGATTTTTGTCACGTGAGGGGTCAAATACATTGACAGTAGCATTATCCATTACATTTTGGTTTAGCTGATGTGAGGTATCTACAGTATATATATTTGATTGCCTTTCCATGCACTATCCACGTTATTAACCCTCCTGTTGTCCTTGGTTCCAATCTGACCTATTTTCAAAGTTCATATATCAGAAATTGGGTTTCTTTCAAGCTCATTGCCCAAACATAACATGGATGGTTCCATGCAACGCTCTTCGCAAGTCAAGTTAAGCATCAGATCACTTTTTACCTTGAATGTTGGATGTTTTATTAAATTAAATTAAATTATATAGCATTTGAAAAAAACAATGAAATGGTCTCTAAACACTATCCTGACTAAACTTTGACAGTCTGCGATTAGCCGCTCAATCGAAATGTTGAAATAATGGTAGGCTATGAATTCATATAAATGAGGCTTATTGACTATGAATTGCAAAAAAAGGGTAGAGCTAGCAGTAGTTGATGTTAGGGATGAATCTGGTGAAAAAAGGGCAGAAAAAAGAGACAAAAAAAAGGGTTAATTTTACATTTTTACCCAGGAGAACAAGATGCATGGTCAATGGGAAGACAACACAAGGGTTAAAGGGCAATTCTGTCAGTTTTTTCTTTGTTCTCTTATTTGAGTCCATTCTGACTATGTATCATGCTACCTTTACACTTGCCACCACAGTTTCAGAGACTCTGGAAACAGAAAAACAAGCCTTTTAAAACTTCACAAAACACTTCAATGTTGCAAAAATCCTATTATTAAAGTAAACACAGAAATAATAGCCCCCTGGATTAGCTGTTATAAGTAACTTCACAAGGATCTCTTTGCAGAGCTCGGTAACAAAACTAATTTAGTTGCCTATTCATCTGTTTACACGTGAAGCTGTGGGCCGGTGTTGATGTAGCGTGCGCGTGCTAGAGAATTAATAGGCTAACATACGAGAGAAAGTTTCATTCAAGATATTAGTCCACGAAAACTGAAATTATGGCATTAGTGTTTCGCCTTTAAAGCTCTAACTTGGATTGGACGTTTCCGATGAGTCTGTGTTAGCTAGTCCTCATTGCAACAACACATTCTCATCAACGGGTTCTTATGATATTGTACAAAAACGTACAGTACAGGCCAAAAGTTTGGACACACCTTCTCATTCAATGCGTTTCCTTTAGTTTCATGACTATTTGCATCGTAGATTCTCACTGAAGGCATCAAAACTATGAATGAACACATATGGAATTATGTACTTAACAAAAAAGTGTGAAATAACTGAAAACATGTCTTATATTTTAGATTCCTCAAAGTAGCCACCCTTTGCTTTTTTTGATAACTCTGCAAACCCTTGGTGTTCTCTCAATGAGCTTCATGAGGTAGTCACCTGAAATGGTTTTACCTTCACAGGTGTGCTTTGTCAGGGTTCATTAGTGGAATTATTTCCCTTATTAATAAAAAAGCAAAGGGTGGCTACTTTGAAGAATCTAAAATATAAGACATGTTTTCAGTTATTTCACACTTTTTTGTTAAGTACATAATTCCATATGTGTTCACTCATAGTTTTGATGCCTTCAGTGAGAATCTACAATGTAAATAGTCATGAAAATAAAAAGGAAACGCATTGAATGAGAAGGTGTGTCCAAACTTTTGGCCTGTGCTGTATGCACAACAATTCGCATGATATCTGACCAAATGATGGCGACAGCTCATGTGACAGTTAAGTTTAAGCACATAGACTGTAGTTTTTGCCACAAAAAAAGGTGGCTGTGATGCAGGTACCGGTCCCTGTGACGGTTAAGTTTAGACACCAAAACGACTAGTAAAGATTAGTTCCTTTAAAGTGCTCATATTATGCATTTTGGCTTTTCCCCTTTCCTTTATTGTGTTATATATCTTTTTGTGCATGAAAGTGAAAAAGCCCAAAGGGGTCTCCAACAGAAAACACTGTGCACCAACTGCTCCAAACAGCTCTATTGTAGTCCAGTCTTTACTTCAGAGACCAACGTGGTCACTTTGTAACACATGTTATAATGCTCGCCTAGCTGCTAGCATGGCATGCTCTCACACTCTGCTTCTGACTGGCTAGTAGTCCTTACCTAGGTACTGTCAGGGCACGCCCTCATACTCTGCTTCTGACTGGCTAGTAGTCCTTACCTAGGTACTGTCAGGGCACGCCCTCATACTCTGCTTCTGACTGGCTAGTAGTCCTTACCTAGGTACTGTCAGGGCACGCCCTCATACTCTGCTTCTGACTGGCTAGTAGTCCTTACCTAGGTACTGTCAGGGCACGCCCTCATACTCTGCTTCTGACTGGCTAGTAGTCCTTACCTAGGTACTGTCAGGGCACGCCCTCATACTCTGCTTCTGACTGGCTAGTAGTCCTTACGTAGCTACTGTCAGGGCACGCCCTCATACTCTGCTTCTGACTGGCTAGTAGTCCTTACCTAGGTACTGAGCATGTGCAACTCCCAACAAAGATGGAACAGAAGTGAGATGTCTCACTCTGTAGCTAAAACTGAGAGCTCAACACACAGGGTGAAAAGAGGAGCTACAGCAATGTGCATTACAACAAAAACATGGTATTTTTTTGAAAATGAAACCATGTAAACCTATTCTGATATAACCTGTAAATACAATTATGATCCTGCACATGAGCGTAATATGAACACTTTAAGTAGTACTTAAAGGGTACAGGGGGGTACGATTTGTGAAAAAAAGCAGAGGGGGGAGGTTTTTTGATCAGGCACAACAAAACAAAACATGCAAGAATTAAATGCCCCTTCCAATACCATGGACATAGAGCCACACAGCCAGCCATGCCAAAACACTGATGTATGACCTTTAATAATATTTAATGAAAAATAATCTCAAAATGAAATAGCAGAGTCAACATAAAACACAGCGCTTTCAAGCCAGAGTGCCAATATTACAACTTTAAAAAAAAAAAAATCAATATATTCTGAGTTTATTTTCCCTGTAATATCCCGACCTATATTCTCCAAATATTCCAGTTTTTCACTTTGTGGCAAAAACCAAATAACTTTCACCCACTACCATTGCCCCTGAGAGGACCGTCATTCCCCTTAACTTTTTTCCAGGACACCAACTCTGCTCCCCCACTTAAAGCCCTGTGTTTTGGGACCACACCTTATGAATATGTGTAATGCACACACATTACGGTGCAATGCATTTTGTAGATATGTGTGCAAATAGTTCACAGAGCAGTAATGTGAACACTGCATTAGCCACCTCTGTCATCTTGAATTCTGTGCACAGACATTACAGCTAAGGAAACTAGGATCTAGAATTGTTCAATTACTTAAAGAAAGAAAATGCCATTATTATTTTTTTTTCTCCTAAAATATATGTCTATTTTGGAGGGTTGATTTTCAAAATGAATTGATGGAGGAAATAGAGAGACAATTTGACCCCATTTTAGAAAATGACGAGACAGAAAACAAGTCATTTTTCTTAAATGCTAACATCTGGACAGGCTGAGCTCAAACATAATGGACGATAGTTTTTTGGGCCTTTAAGAGGCTAAAGACGGGGTCGACCCTCGAGATGCTTTTCTTCTCGAGCTGGCTAAGCCTGGTTTTATTATGGATAGCACACACACACACACACACACACACACACACACACACACACACACACACAGACTAGTGGGACTGGGAGTGGATTTATAGAAGCACACACTCATCAGTGAGGCAGAAGTCTGTGCAGAGTTAACATACGCCCAACGGCTCCCATTTTGGAGTATGTGCCAGGCTCAAAACGTACATGTGTTTGCTAATTAATGTTTGCAATTAAAGTTAGGCTGTGTGTTGCTGCTGGCAACCACCACAGCCACAGTCATCACAGCATTCTCAATATCATGTGACTGCGATCTTGCCAGTGGAACAGTTAGATGTGTAAAGATCTTGACGGTCCAAAACAAACTCTTCTTTTTTTTTTTATAACGGTGGCCTGTGCAGTCTTTGGAAGACTAGCCGCCGGTCAAAGAGAAACCAGTCTGGAACGTTCTTCTTGCCTAATTAAAAAAGCAAACAGGCTGTTTTTCTCAGAAAAAGCCTCCACATTTTGTTGTTTATCTCTTTTGTGTCACTAATGCCGACCTTATACTAAAAGACTTTTCAATTATTAACTATTTTCCAATATGGGAATGTAATCCTGAGAGTCTTGCTAGAGTTGGGACGCGCTCCTGTCCTCTCAAACATTTGGTGTAGGTCGTAAAACTCAGTCAATGGGTGCTCTCCCTCCAGCACCAAACAGGAAGCAGCAAACAGCTAGAGACAGTGCTGTTTATGGTTGCTATGGCACCAAGCTAGGGAAAGTTGCCGATTTTCAACCCTTCTGAAGCGCGTCATCCAACCGGAGATTTAACAGCGGATTAACGCAAATCGGCAAACTTTCTCTCAAGTTAACAGCTAACACTAGCGGCAGCTAGCTAGCTATCTTGGTTACATTTTTCAAAACAAATCTAGCTGTAGTCTTACAATGTGTGACCCTGGAAGATCCCTACCCTGATATGCAATACTCTGACAGTCTTTAACGTTAGATGTGAGGTGATTGTCTTTAGATGTGAGACGGTGTCAAAGTCTTCAAAGTCTTCTAGAGTATGGTAGGCATAAACTTGACTTAGCACCTTTAGCCTCAAAAAGGGAATTCATGTTAGCGTAGTGGGGGTTGCCCTGAAACAGCCGACGAACACGCAACATGTTTCCCATTTAAAGCCCTGACCATAATGCAGCTCATTTATCAGTGATGGCGAAAACAGACAAGCTCACTGAAGTCCCACTCGAGTGTATTGCCTCAGACATAAATCAGGTGCTCTCAGCTCAACAATGCTAATCCAAAGCCGCTAGTTAGGTTTGGTCATTCAAATCACTCAGCGCTCTAAGAGGAGCAGGGGGAGTTTTGGTGATTCGTCAGTACTTTTTGCCAATGCAGCAATATCCCCCCCCTCATAATTTAAAATCAACAGGCTGGGGGCTCTGCAGGCCAGACGTGGCTTAGCTAGTAAAACAAATGTATTAGCCCCTGTCCATGGCTATCAAAACAGCCATTAGCATTTCCGCAGCTGGTAATGGCTGGCGTTGAGAAAGCAGGGAGGAAGCCCTCTCGGCTGGCTTCCCACACATTGCTACAAAGTGGGCTTAAAGCATGCCTGCCACTCATGTCGGGAGACGTGCGCGAGCAGCTCGTGCACACACTGACTCACTCATACACAACCCAAACACACACTTTCTTACACGCACACATATATACACACCCAACTTGCTGGAAAAGAAAAACAACACACGCACAAAAAACACACAAGGAGACATTTACTTTTAGACATTCACACAGTCACGCGCTGTGTCACCGGATTCCATGGCCTCAGGCTAACGGTAGACACGGCGGGTTCCCAGGGGCAGATCATGTTGGGCAGTTTGAAACCAGTAAGAAAACAATTAAGTCATCAGCGTTAGCGCTGTGCAGGAGGAAAGGGAAATTGCCAGTAAAACTTTAAAGGGGGAAATAGCATTACAACCAGAACAATAGGACCTTGTAAGATATCAAATGTCTCCAATCTTAGGATGATAAGTTGGCTCTAATGTGAACATTTTCAAAAAGTTTCTGTATCAGAAATGTCAGGAAAAGTGACAAAAAAACGTTAACAAAAAAAGTTTCAACTTTTAATTTGGACCCATAAAAACAAAAGGTTGCATGGTTGATGGGAAGACAACACAAGGGCTACACAAAGCACATACACATCTGAGCATCGAGCAAAGACATGAGAGGCATGAACATGTTTAAATAAAGTGACTGCAATTTCAGTAAGGAGTTGCACAAAAAAGGATTGGGGTAAGGAAGGGAGGCTGAACTTTATGTTTCACTTTTTATAAAAGCAAGTGTTTTAATAATGTTAACGACATTAATAGATATAATGAAAAAAATCTATCTATAAAGACGCACATCTATTGTGTTTCTCAAAACTGGCATATGGATCCTGCCAACTGCTAGCTGACGTTGATGAGGAAAATAAAGCCGTAATATCACATTACATTTAGATCACGTTGCACTTATAAAGCCATCTTTTTCATGTATTTTCATGATTTATTTTCTTTTAACAGCAGATCTCACAAAAAGAAGCATGGAATAAAATATAAATCCGGGATGAAAGAAATTTAATTTGGGAGAAAACTATTTAAAGACCCTCCCTTACTCTTAGGGTTGGGTGTCGTTTTTTTTTTTTGATTCGGTGCTAAATCGATACTTTTAAAACGGTGCCGGTGCCTAAACGGTGCCTGAACCGGTACTTTTCAATAAAGTTAAAAAAAAAAGAAGAAGAAAAAAAATAAGGGTAGTAAACAACAGTCAGTGACTTGTTTATTGCTAAGGCCATGGTCAAAATTAAAGATTTAATAATAATGTAATAACTATAACAATAACTTATTTCACCAGTAAATTGCTGTTGAACCCCAGATGGGAAAAGGGTATTTTACAATTACTGTGAATGCACCTGAAACAGGATGAAACAGGCTACCTGTTTTAAGTGAATCTGTGTTGTTTAATTCCGACAATGGCAGCTGCAAGTGAACGCACCGTCTGTGTTGTTTAATTCCGACCATATAAACATACTGTATATCTATGAATTTCGACAACGGCAGCTGCTGCGCTGCAGAGCAGACTGTTACATCCCGCTGTAGAAGTCCTCCACAGTGAAATACAGTCACACTTTACACTGTTTAACGTTAGCTGTCAGCATTTTAACCGTGATTAATCCAGCTGCTAGCTAAAGGTAGGCTAACGTTACATGCTGTCAGGTGTAGTGTAAAGTCGAGCACCGAAATGAGGCACCGAAACTTTCGTTCTTATTCGGTCTCGTTACTACCGTTTACGTCGGCACCGGTTCCCTATTGGCACCAAGTTTTGGTACCCAACCCTACTTACCCTAACAAAAACACTCTTTAGCAAAAACACCTAATACACAACCCTCCCACCCACCTTTCTTGTCATGTAGTCCCTAAATGGCAACATCAGTCATGGTTTATTACAGTGGTCAAGAGCATGCACTGTGACCACACAGAGCTCCAGGTATTTACAGTTAATTAGTTACTTTTTATTTGTATTTATTATGCTACATATGGTCGCTGTCGGGGGAAAACCTTGTATGTTCCAAACCATTGTTTTCAATCAGGAAATAAAAAAAAAAGCTAATTTGAAAACATTTTATTGAGCTATTTACCTCAGACAAAGTCAGACAGAATGGCCTCGTCCCTGTTTAAATACCTACAAAACCCAGAGACAGATGCAAAAGGGTGACCAATAGCAGTGATTTATGAAGAAAAACATGAATTTCTAATTTCTGCCCGACAGCGACGTTATACTTTTACCCTGTTAAGGTAGACTGGGAGAGGTGTGCTAATGTGTACTAGGTTCAGTGTGAGGGAAGATGTATACACATCCTTAGGTAAAAGTACTAATGCTACACTGTGAAAATACTCTGTTACAAGTAAAAGTCCTGCATGGGAAATGTTACTTAAGTAAAAGTATCAAACATCAGCTTTTATAAACTACATGTGTCCTGTGTGCAGAAATCTTAATGTGTAAAGTAACTAGTAACTAAAGCTGTAACAGATGAATGTAGTGGAGTAACTAAAGTAACTAGTAACTAAAGCTGTAACAGATGAATGTAGTGGAGTAACTAAAGTAACTAGTAACTAAAGCTGTAACAGATGAATGTAGTGGAGTAAAAAGTACAACATTTCTCTCTGAAATGTAGCGGAGTAGAAGTAGAAAGTGGCCTGAAAAGTAAAATACAAGTACCTGAGTAAAGTACAGTACTTGAGTAAATGTACTTAGTTACATTCCACTACTGATTAGGTTAATGTGTCAAAGTCTCTTCCTGAGGACATTTCAGGTTGTTGTAAGAAAAGTCAACCATGGAATATACAATAGCGACTTGTGGATTGGCACTTGAGTTGAGCATTCAGCTTTTGAAAAGGGGTTTTGTGGGGGGTGTTAGAACACACACCAGTGCGCACTGTCACTCATGCTACAAGCACACACGTTCACGTTTGTCTGCTCTTGCCACTCACCTCCTCTTTGAACTGCTAATTGTTAATTACCTCAACATTTCTCCGAGAAGCTGGAAGGCTCTGAGAGCATCTGTGATTGATTGGGCCGGTGGGTGCTGTGTGTCCTTTGATGTTGATTTTATTTCCTGATATCCACAAAGCAGCGTCGAAGGAAGGGCTAAGCCTGCTATCTCAAGATCGCTGTTGCATATTCAAGTGAAGGTGATTTCCATATCAAAATAGTTGTTTAGCAGCTGCGCCACGGTTCAAGTGAGCAGCATCGGGGGTTTGTTTCCTCTGCAATCGGGGGAAAGCATCTGTGAGCTCACATTTCTGGCATGTATGGCGTGAAGCGTGATTTGTGGTTGTGCGGAGGCTCCACGCAGAGCTTTCGCCGTAGCCTACGTAAAGTGTGTTTGTGTGTGTGTGTGTGTGTGGGGGGAGTGTGTGTGTAGTGCGAGGGAGAAAAGAGAGAGTGAGTTTGAAAGGGTATTTACCATGCAGGGAGGCTCTTACAAAAATGGTATCAAGTGGCATTATGGGAAGTGTACGGTCCAACGCTAAAGGACAATAAAGTCAGCATATCTTGGCCTCCGCTGCTTCGGTCGTGGCCATTCTTTATTTAACCTGTATACCTGTGCTGTGTTTCCTGTCCGTTTGCATTGTGATTTACACTGTCCCTGGCTTGTGTTACTGTAACCAGCTATCCCATCATGCCCTGTGCTTCTCATGTCGGATTCTGCAGCTACTGACAAGAGTGTGTGCTAAATTGCGTATGTATTTTAATCTTGATGTACAGCAAACGGTTTCTAATATGTGTGTCCTCTGAGTGAGCCTTGCCAAGCACTGTGTGTGTGCATGAATGCATCGGTGTGTGTGTGTGTTTGTGTATGTGTGTGTGTGTGTGTGTGTGTGTGTGTGTGTGTGTGTGTGTGTTTACAGTCAGTCCAGGGAGATGGTTGAGCCATCTGTCCTCACCACAGTGGAACTGATAAAGCTGTCAGACCAGCTCCATGTGAAATCCCTCCCGGTCATCATCACCTCTATGTCACTAATTACAACTTGTGTGTGTGTGTGTGTGTGTGTGTGTGTGTGTGTGTGTGTGTGTGTGTGTGTGTGTGTGTGTGTGTGTGTGTGTGTGTGTGTGTGTGTGTGTGTGTGTGTGTGTGTTGTTATGTGCATGCGTGTATGTGAATAAGGTTAATGCTTTTATGTTTGTTTTTTTGTCAGCATGAGTTTATTTATATTCAAACAAAAACTTTTAATAATACAGACATTTTTAAGATGAAGAACCAGGTAAACTTTTACATCCTCTTAGTAGATTCTGTAATACTTTCCTTCCATAATTAATGCACCAATATCCCGTCAGCTCTGTGTGTGTGTGTGTGTGTGTGTGTGTGTGTGTGTGTCCGCTTACAGGTAAATGCGTCACAGATGGTGACATCACAGCAGGTGGCCGCTCTCTAAAGCTGCTTACATGGCGGCCGAGGCGGCGCCGATGAGGGAACGGTGACAGGGTCGCCGCTACAGGAGACAGATATACCCTGACACATCCTGGATAGCATACACACCCCCTTCCTTCCACACACACACACACACACACACACACACACACACACACACACACACAGACACACATACCTACCTGAGAAGGAGGCGGGGGGAAATCTTCACATTGCAGATCCAGTGATGCTTATGCCTTCAGGTGCAGTTGTAACATTCGTGATTATTTTGTATTCAACTTTTGGGGCTGACATGACATGCTGAACTCACAGCTTTGGGGTCCTGTGGTCTTGTTGAAGAGACTTAGGTTAAGGCTGTGCTTCTCTGGTTCTGGATCACATCCAAGATGAGCTGTACTCACAGATGGAAGAAAAATAAAATCCTTAAACGGAGATACTAAGAAGCAAAGTACAACTGTGCTTGGTTTTCCATTGGAAATGTAATTATTCAAACCATCTGTTGAGTTTGAAGATCTTTCATTGTCACCTGTGTTTTTCTCCTTGGAATCCAGGACAAAATCTTACAGAGCTACAGAGTTTTACAATTTCAGATCTTCAAAATAGGCTTACTGTAAAAGAGTGCTGTGCAGATTTAGCGTTGCACTACTAATAATGTTGTCTGACTCACAATGGACAGTTTTAAAAAAAATTCTAAATGGATGCATCAGAAACACAAAAAAAATCTTTTTTATTCCATGCCTTCTTCTTTGTCCAAACCTGGCGCCTACATTACCCACAGTGCAACTTGACAAGTTGATGGTTCAGTCCTAGATTCAGGTGTGTTACGGTAGCAGCGGCTAATGTAGCCTCAACCAGAGATGAGGACTACAGAGGTCCGGTCTTACTCTTTCTAACTCTACACCTTCACATCATTTTTAATTTGCAAACTTGAAGTCTGCAGCTGCTGACTCGAGTGACATAACTTGAGGAAATTAAGCACTCGGTCAATCAAATCAATGCTGATCATGGTTTCAGCTCGCTATGCATGCAAAACCCTGTTTGTTAGTGGTGTGTGTGTATGTGTGTGTGTGTGTGTGCATCAGTGTTTTTCTTACGGTCAGTGGGACAGCTTGTGACCTGTACATCTCTTGATATGACAGGCGTTTGTGCTTGTGTGTGTATGTGTGTCCGTCCTGCTGTGTGTTGGGCCAGTGGGAACCTGAGTGTGTGATAGTCTCCAAGGTCATTTCTCCTCCTCATGAGCTCACTCTCCCCCCCCACCGCCACAGTATCACTTCCTCCTCAGGCAACAAAGGCTCTATTTTAGACTACAATGATCTTCCTCTGACAGAGACAGAGAGGCCCAAAGTCAAGCGAGCCAAAGTGATGCCTCTGCTGGTTTGTACGCATCACACCAACAACTGACTTCACAAAAGTACACACGTACACACACACGTAGGCGCACATGCAAACACACAGTGACATTTCCTTTCCTATTCATGTAAACATGCACAAAGATTAGACAATCAATAAGTGGTGGTAAACAAGATCAAAAATAGAGTGGACTTGGAAAAAGTGACTAAAAGTTGCGTGATGCATTGATTGATTGTCTTTTGACTGTGTTCATACTGCAGCTGCAAATAGAGACACATGTTTTTTTTAGCCTTGTATCACCAACTGTTGTGCCTGCAGGATGCTAACTTTCACTGACTGAGTGCCGTGATAGGTTTTCCTCTGTGCCATAGAGCTCCATTGTTGAACAAACAAAAAAAAACACCAATCAGAAACATGTCAATGAGCCACACTCCTGCACTGGGTGACACCATGGATGTATAATAAGAACTGGATAGATGGATTCCTAGAGTTGCTCAGCGGCGCATGCATGCAGCCATCATGAAGTCAAAAATGACCCAGGTGATCCGTCGGCCGAGGCGGCTACTTCCTGTTTAGTGCGCCGCTAACTTGGATGGGAATTACATTATTTAATCGTGCGTCTCTTCTAGACTTTCCAAATGTTATCAGACCAAACGGATTGAATTCTGTCGGTGGAAAGAGTCATTTCGTGGATGATCAAGGGGTTGTGGGTGGTGGTGGCGCAGTGGATATGATGCATGCCTTTGGTGTGGGAGGTCTGGGTTTGATTCCCACTGTAATCAACCAATGTGTCCCTGAGCAAGACACTTAACCCCTAGTTGCTCCAGAGGTGTGTGGCCTTCTGACATATATAGCAATTGTAAGTTGCTTTGGATAAAAGTGTCAGCTAAATGACATGTAATGTAATGTAAAGGTTGTGATGCTCAAAAAAATGTAACCACTGATGTACAGATGTCTCTTTCCCCATGTTGAAAAATGAGTATTTTTGGGCCAGAGGGCATGACGTCAGGGCCCGGGAGTTGTAATTCCACTGTTTGGCCACTATCTTCAATTTGCTTCAAAGCCTGGAGCACTTCCTGGGGGTTTGGGTGACACACACACACACACACACACACACACACACACTGTAGTTTACTTTTAATCAATTTCACATATACCGTCTTGCTCACTACACTAAATGTTCACTAATTCGCATCTCAAAATAGTCCCTATGTACCTAATGGCCAAGTACATAACGTTACAAGCTTGAGGTTTGCCCAAACTGTAAAATGCTTCTGTCCTCCAGCCCACTTCACATATTTTCACTTTCAATTTTGTATTGACCACACTATGTTTTACAGAGACACAACATTCCCCCATTAGCAAGCACGTGGTGTAATGGTGGCGCGGAAAAAGCTTCCTTTAAACAGACAGAAACCTCGGACAGACCCTGGCTTTAGGTGGGCGGCCATCTGCCTCGAATGGTTTTGCTCAAATGCCAAAACTGATTTTCTTAAACCTGCATTACTGTAAGTCATGGTGAATCCAGCAAGCTGGGTGTGTAAATGGAATAAATATTATTTTTGAGTCCTGTTTCGAAACAACTGACAAAATTAAATCCAATATTCTCTCTGTTTTAGCTCTGTTTTTGGCTAAATGCTCCACTGTGTTCACCAGCTAGTCTCTGTCTGCTGTTTGCTGCTGAGCAGTAGTTCACAATGGCTTTATCAGAGCATTTACACTGAAAACAGATAGCGGTTGATAAAGGTCGTGACCCAAACACAGTTGGTAGCTGTAAAACAAAGCAAAAATGCTAATTTCTAATCCCCTCTGTAGAGCTAAGGTGAACTGCAGTTGGATGGTAATCTCTGTTGGTTCTTTCAGATTACTTATTTTCATTTGATTCATGGTTAATATATGACTATTGATCATAGCAGCTAACTACATAGTGCCAGTAAAACGTGAATTGTCTTTGTTCTCTGACCTGCTCTTCTTCATCAGGTGATAACTGTTCTGTTCATTCATGCAATTTGTCTGTGTTCCCGACAAAACCAAAAATGTCAACATGGATTTTTTACGATTAATGTAAACGGGCCGAGTCATTGATCCTCAGCTAACTTTGTTAGCATTGTCTACATTTTCTGTGGGTGTCTGCTCCTGCTGTAAAAAAAACACCCTTGTAAATAGTCATTCATAAGTAATATCATGCACAGATGTTGGGCCACACCTGAATGTATGCAGAAGAAAAGATGCAAATGTATGCAAGCATTGTGATGGTGACAAAAAGCATATGCCCCTGGTGCTCTTTAAGAAAATTGTTCAGCCTTTTTGAAGATAATGTAACTATTACATTTTGTAAAGCATTTTTGATTGGAGTCATCAGTAGGACCAATGGGTTTGTTGGTGCCACAGACATGATGGGGTAGTCTATATTCACAACGTTCCACTTCTGGGATTGCTCTGTTGCCTGCTGCCAATCCGCAGGATTTCACTCTTTTTGTTGGTGTTCTAACCTCCGGTGGATTTGTGAGGACTATGGTTAACTGCTCCTCCGGATCTCTGCAGGGTAACTCCAGACAGCTAGCTAGACTATCTGTCCAATCGGAGTTTTCTGTTGCACGACTAAAACTAAAACAAGTTCCTTCCCGAGGCTATTTTGCAGAGGCACCGTGGCTCCGTCCGGCACTTAGCACCGCCCAAGACGATTGGATTTGGTTTAAAGAAACTTTGTAAACCTATAACGTGCACGGAAAAGATACATAACGCAATAAAGGAAAGGGAAAAAGCCAAAAAACATAATCTGAGCACTTTAAGAGATGGACTAACTCATTGTTGATTTTGGTATGTTCCTGGGATTCGTTGACGTGGAAAAAAAGCTGCACTTAAAATGTCTTAAATAGAGCCCATGAATATTGGCTACAACAGTGTATTAAAGCCATGTGTCCTGCATAGTAATCTGACATTAAATCTAGTAAACAAAACATCATCTAACTCCAAATCTTACATCACTTGTGAAACAAATACCTGGCACTCAGTGCAGCTTAGCATGAGAAAAGAGACACAAAAAAGGCAAGAAAGTCAAAAACCTGATTGGTATTTGGGGAGATGCCTCAGTTGAGACATTTAACACAAACAAAAACTTTTTTCCAGAGAGATACGTGATGTCTGTTGTCATGACGTGGCTCTGGGGCTCAGCGGCTGCACACGTCTGCTGAAGTGTGTTCTTCAGCTCCACCTGGGCCTTGAACTGTGACCTGCTGAAGCTAAAGGTGACGGCCCACAGGGCCCATTGCCACCCCCACAGATCCGCCTGGCCTGCCGCCAACTCACCCCTTCCCCTTCTCCTCCCACCCTCCGCACTGCATCCCTGCTCCCTCTTAAATACACAAGACCTGAGTTCTTCATCAGAGGGAAGACTTTATATTCTTCTGGTTTCCCAAGACGGATTGCAATGTGTGGCAGCTTTCTTTATTTTTTTTGTGTGATTTGTGTTTCCTCTCACAAGTCACAAGCAATGCCAGAGAGTACCGCATGCACTCAAAGCCTCCACACAGCTGTACAGACCTCTAGGTGTGGGAACGTTGTGTGTCTGATTATTCGGAAAGGGAGGGTCAAACAAAGTCATTGCTGTGATCCAATGCTATAACAATAGCTGTTTTAATGGCAGCGTGTATGTGGCAATCCTGTACTTAATTTGAAAAACTGAGGCTACATTTACATTGGCATTTCATTTTTTTTGCACACACGCAGCCTGTTCTCATGAACCATACGTTCGAAAAGCTACGTAATTGTCAAGTCAAGCACTGTAATTGGTATGATTTACACGTTGTTTTTGTTGCTGTGGGCACCACATTGACTGCTGCTGTATGAGAATGAGGCTGGCTGCGTACGGAGGTGGTCTGGTGGATGGGTGGCTGTTAACATACAGGACTTTCAAGCCAGGGAGTGGAGCTCGCTTCCTGGGAAAAACAAAAGCTTATCACCAAGGAAATGTATGTTCCTTGGCAGTGTTTAAATACAAACCACGATCTTTTCCTAAATTTAACTAGTCGTTTTGGTGCCAAAACTCAACTTCCGTCGCCAAATAACTCATTTTTTGTTGCCTAAACTTAACCGTAATCTCTCCGCCAAAGCGACCGGCAGCTCGCCGTGCTCTGTACCCACTTCATAGTCACCTATTCTCGGGTAACTGAACCACCAACTAGGCTACCGCTGACCTGACGGAGCACCATGCGGAGCACCATGCGGAGCACCATGCGGAGCACCATGCGGAGCACCATGCGGAGCACCGTAGCCACACAAAGCTCTGTAGCGGCTAAACAGTTGGCAACTGCCACTCTGTAGCACGGAGCTCTGTAGCCGATGTCCTGTGACCAGTCAGAGGTCTCCTAGTTTTCGTATAATAAAAAACATTTAATGTGCATAACTTTTCGTACGGTGTCATATGAACATGTTCAGGAGAATGCTTTGACACAAGTGATTTTAGCTCCAGTAGAAGAACTCATCTATGCCCTTCGGAACATTCTCGTATACTGGTCATGCACGTGCCGGGGTAAACAGGAGGCAGCATGTATACTCCGCCCATTGCGAGTAGTTGCCATTAGTAGCTTTAGTGTCAGAGAACAGGACGTTGTGACCGATGAGAGCCAATCAGGAGGAGAAACGTTGGCGTCAGTGTCGGTGTTGCCAAAGGTCTCCGTTTGGAGCCGTTGAGACGACAACACAACCCCGCAGACTCCAAACCAAAACGGGTCAGAAGTGTTTCCAAATGTCTCCGCTTTAGGGGCTCGGAAACACCAGAGCAGGGGGAATGAAAGGGGGAAACACCAGAGCAGGGGGAATGAGAGAGGGAAACACCAGAGCAGGGGGAATGAGAGAGGGAAACACCAGAGCAGGGGTAATGAGAGGGGGAAACACCAGAGCAGGGGGAATGAGAGGTGTAAATGTACCAAAACGTAGCAATGTAAATGCTACGTTTCCCGGGAAACGTACCTGCAGGAACCTGGAAATTTCAGTTGAAATGTACCGCCAGGTTATCTTGAAGACCTGAAATACGTCAAGCTAGCCCTAGGCTATCTTTTTCTGGGGGTTCAGGGTTAGCAGAAAGTGCAAAGACACACACATACACATGCACGCACGCACACACGCGCAGGCAGCCTTTTTGACTTAAGATAACAGGAAGAAACAAAAAGAAGTGTTATTAATCAAGAAACTGTCATGTGAATCTCTCTCTCTCTTGGGGAGCAAAGGCAAGGGAGGGGAGTCCATTTTCCCATCATGCACCTCTCTGCATGGGGTTCAAATAGCAGGAAACGCCAGACTGGGCGTTGCTCCTTGGTGCAAGGGATGGACACGGCGTTTGTATTCTTTTTCCCAGCGGCTGCTATATTTATGTCTATTGTGTTGGACAGGGAGCTCCCCCGTGTGTCTGTGTGTGTGTGTGTGTGTGTGTATATGTGTGTGTGTTTGTGTGTGTGTGTGTGTGTGCGCGTCCACTGTCTGTGTGCCGTCGCAGGCTCTGGCCGGCCAGCTGGCCTGAGTCCAGTAATGAAAATAACATGTTGACCAAAGGATGACCGCAGCGGCTGAAGATGACAACAGTGACTTTCTTTCTCTGTCTTTTGTTTTCTTGCGAGTGAGACGGTGGGACGGTGAGATTCCCACCGTAGCTCACTAACCAGAGGCCTAAACAAAAGTTGACAGGCAGCACAACAATGGCTGGGATGATGATGCATGCAGGAGTTTTTCGTGTGTGTGTGTCTGTGTGTGTTTCCGTGCTTTTGGCTTTCTGTGCCCCCTTTCACCCTAATGTGTTTCTGTCTGTTTAAAAATGAATGTCTGTACACATGCTATATCTTCATTTCTTACAGTAAGAATTCATGCAGTAGTGCATGTATCTGAGCACAGCATGCATTTTAAGTGAAGGTGTGAAGGTGATAGGCGGTAGGTGTTAGCACGATTCAAACTCCTCATGTGTCAGTGCCCATGCATGTACCCCTGATATGTCACCAGATCATTGGTGCTTTAGAAATCCTATGCAAATATGAGCCTGCAGCCCTCCAAACAGCCAGGAGAGTCACTGCAGTCTGACGCAGGACTGGCACTGGGATTTCAAAATAACTGTGTTAACAGCAGAAAGGTACCAATCCACCTGTGTGCGTTGTGGGGAGGGAAGTAGGGATGAAAAAGGAAGGGAAGAAATGGAGTTAAAGAATGAGGAAATGTGAGCATGGAGGAGTTAAGGCAGTACGCAAAGGAGGGACGCTATAAAAGGGAGGAGCTGAGGACAGAGAGAGAGAGAGAGAGAAAGAGAGAGAGAGAAAGAGTAAGAGAGAGAGAGAGAGAGAGAGAGAGTAAGCGAGAGAGAGAGGAGAGGAGAGAGAGAGTAAGAGAGAGAGTGAGAGAGAAAGAGTTTTTATTAGAATATATTTTTTTGTAATAACTTTTGTTTTTAAATTTGCCATACTAATGGATGTATATAATTAATATAAATCCATCCTAATATTGTGTTAACGTTTATATAACTGTTGCATTGTGTTTTGTCTGATACTTTGTCAACATTGTTATTAGACTTTCATACCTATAAAGCCCCTTTCAATTGAATTGAATAAGAAATTGAGAGAGAGAGACAAAGAGAGAGAGACAAATAGAGAGAGAGAGAGAGAGAGAGAGAGAGAGAGAGAGAGAGAGAGAGAGAGAGAGAGAGAGAGACAGACAGACAGACAGATAAAGCATAGCCAGTTTTATGAGAGGACAAAAAGAAAGATGTTAATTTAAAATTTAATTTAATTTAATTTAAAAGTATGCATGCTACGTGTGCTAAATTAAAAATTAATATAATATAACCATTGGTATATTATTATTGTTATAGCATCATTATTGTTATAATATTATTTTTGTTCCTCCTTCTGTGGCCTTTTCAGCGGAAATGCACTGCAATTAAACATCAATTCTGACTCATTAGTCCTCACTGATCTCCTGTCTGCTCGTTGTCCGCCACATGCTAGTCTACATCCACGACGTTCCACTTCCAGGATCACTCCGGTGCTGCTGGAAAATTCTGCTGGATGTCATTCTTTTCCTCTTCCTTTGTGTTGGCGTTCTAACCTCCGGTGGATTTGTGAGGACTATGGTTAACTGCTCCTCAGATCTCTGCAGGGTAAATCCAGACAGCTAGCTAGACTATCTGTCCAATCGGAGTTTTCTGTTGCACGACTAAAACTACTTTTGAACGTACACATGTTCCACCAAAACAAGTTCCTTCCAGAGGCTATTTTGCAGCAGCACCGTTGCTATGAATGGCACAAGACGATTGTGATTGGTTTAAAGAAATACCAATAAACCAGAGCACGTTTCTCTCCCATCCCAGAATGCTGAGTGGACTAGCCAGAGCAATGCAAACCTAGCCACATGGTAATGATACATACGAGCAACTGATTCAATTCAACACTTTTCTTTGGGACAAATTACAAACTGAGCGGCTTGTTCAAGTGAAGGATAATAATACTGATGTCAACCTGTCACTTTTATTCAAGCTAATTGAAACAAATTCCCCATTATTGGGAAAAAACATACTGAAGGAAAGAGTTTACAGCTAATATAGGACGTGGGAATGTGTGACGTTATTTTCTCTACAGTATGACATAATGTGAGGCCATGGGAAACATTCACACTCTTCTTTGTTTTGCTGCAGCACTTTAAAAACAAATCCGATGCCTGCTCACACAGTTTATCACAGTAACACACAGCTGGCACTTTGCCAAAACATTCAAACAGCATCTTTAAATAGTAGCGGCGATGGGAAAACATGTCTGCCTGCGCTGAATACATTTACTACATCCAGGGCTTTACAGAAAGGCAAGAGAACACTTGCATCACCCCGAAAGAATCAGCTGAATGCTCGCATGGAAAATAAGGCCTTCTTAACTGTGGCCTGTGCATATTTTCAAAAGCTTGTACTACTATTTTTGGGGAACTTAAATATGGTTAATACTGTTAAGATTGTTGTAGAGATTGCAGAGATGATGAAATTTAGAGAAACTTCATAACTGAAGACTAGAGGATGCATGTCAGTCTTTTTGTTAAAGGTGCCCTGCCACACGTATTTCATTACTTTGTGGTGATGTCTGAAGTTCTACCATGGACATTTTTTGTGGAAAACATGCCTTGGTTACCTTGTTTCAAGCCATTCTAGCATAGTATAGAAAGCCTGCAAGAAGACTCAGCTCGATTTGTGCCAGTTCACATTAATATTCAACAAGCTAAGCTGCTTGACTCTGATTGGCTAGCAGCTAGCCAATAAGAGCCTGGCTATCAAAATCTTTTACCCAGCGCAACTGGGTGAGCTCATGAATAGTAATGAGCTCAGGCAACATGACGTCAGACTGACCAGCTTTTGTGATTGGTCTGATTTCTCTGCTTATTTCTGTTCAGGGGCTACACCTGACAAAGGAGGTAGCAGTTCATTTTCACATTCACCACATAACACAAACACATATTTCAAAAAATACAAGTAAAAAACGGTTGTGTGGCAGGGCACCTTTAAGCAAGGATTTAACTGACCCATTAAACTCTTATAACAAGTCATAACTTGCTTAATTGCTCTAACTATTCGGCGAAGATGATGGCACATTTGGGAGTGGTGGAACTAAACACTGCTCAATAATGTGAGGCCAGAGCAGTGGAAACACCTGAAGCACGGGGGTATTGTTATGTATCGTCAATCCGACCTGAGATAAGAGGAGAGAGAAGAGGAGGTGGGCAGTGGGCTAGCTGCTATAATTAACCGTCAGCTGTGACTGCGACCAGCAACAGGGAGGAAATGCCGTCAGACAGCAATAAACATGGATTAGGGAGGTGGGAACTGGCCGATCTGGATTCACTGCCAAGCTTCACTTTGTGGATGCAGGGATTGAAAGAAGGGAGGGTGGATACACTCTGTGTGTGTGTGTGTGTGTGTGTGTGTGTGTGTGTGTGTGAGAGAGAGAGAGAGAGAGAGAGAGAGAGAGAGGCAGCTTGGTTACTGCTGGATGGAACACTTTCACTTCACTTTAACTGATCAAATGCACAAAGCCAATCAATCAATATGCTTTTGAAAGGAACGTTTGCATGAGTAAATGATTGACACAATTAGGAGATGGTGCATACTGTGTAAATATGGAATAATACATTGCATGACATAGTTAAAAAAAACAAGTGAGTGCTTTGAATATATCACATTAACCCTCTGAGGTCTAAGGGCATTTTTACATATCTTCCTGAAATCTCCTTTTAAGGGTGTTTGCATATAACCCGATCCCCATGTGTTTCATGTCAAAATGTTCAGAACAAACTCAGCTTTCTGTCCAGTGAGGCCCCCAGAGCAATGTATAAAGAGATAAGGCCCTCAGGCTGAAAAGTTGTTGATGTTTGCTTTTTGAAATTTCTCAAATCTCGTGTGATAACAAACCTACGCTCAATCGTCTTGGAGCTTGAAACTAGTTTACAAAAGACTTGGGTTCACAAAAGTAGCGTAATATATGAATAAAACAGGAAATACATGTCTAAAATGAAATGTTGTAATATTGCTTTTTTGAGCCGGTATGTCTTTTGTCCTCAGAGGGTTAAAGGCAAGGCAAGGCAAGGCAAGGCAAGGCAAGGCAGCTTTATTTGTACAGCACATTTCAGCAAAGGTCAGGCAGACCTGACCCAGACCACCTGAGAGGTCTGGCTGGTTCATAAAATATAAACTTAAGATGACTTCAAAGCAGCATCCATTGATTTGTTGGGGGGAAGCTGAACAAGCTGTAAACACAACCCCGAAATGTTGTCATCTTTCTAAAGCTAGGCTAATGTGTTAGCAAACAATAGGGGGGGGGGGGGGCTAAGAAAGGTTTCATGCAGGCTAGAGATTCAATGTTGTACTAGTTTACATGTGAGGGAATAGAGAGGCAAAGTCCAGGTGGACCTCATGGGACCTTAATTTCGGAAATAATATGAACGGTAGTGAACGGGGAGTGACAAATTATTTTTTGATCCCGTTTGAATTCAGCCATGGATTACAAATATGATGTCCGTCAATTTAAAAGATAATTTTTCAACCGAAAAAAGTCTCTTTGTCATAGTACCACTTTTGTGTGAAACCGCTCAGTGAACTACATCTCTGTCTCACACAATCTACCTCACCTAGCTTGATGCTCAACTTGCTCGCTAGCTAGCTAGCTTAGCTCTGTTCCACAACACATGTAACGTTATCTTACCTGATGGGTTTTCATTATTAGAGTAACGTTACATCCCCGGTACGGTACACACAGACATCGTAGCTTCAGCGAGACGTCATCCATGAGACTTTGAAGTGTGCAGTCTTTCTACTACGTATTTTCACAGTCTTATACTTTAACAGTTTAACAATAAACTGAGACGTTCTTGACTTGCAAAATTATCTATTAAACTAATTCATGGCTCAATTCGAACCGGACCAAAAAATTATTATTATCTCTCCATTGACTCCCGCCATTTTTTCAAAAGATATAGGTCCCATGGACCGGAAGTAGAAGGGCATGACTTCGGCTTTCTATGTTATGGGGATGAATCTGAAGTAGAGAAGAGAAAGACAGTTATGTTTTATATAGCTGAGTTATGTCCTGCGTATGTACTGCTGACTTTAACTCCAACACAGCTGTGGATCATCACGTCATCATGATTTCTGTTTAAGAATGATATGCGATCTTATGTCACTTTACTACTACATGTCTTGAGAAAGGTTCTTGTGACCGAAACGTTGACCGACGAAGTAAACCAATGCAAAGGTGTGAGGAAAATGTTCTGTCTTTTTTTTTTTTTTTTTTGAAATGGATCTTTGGGGGAATTAATTCCCTGCACCACAATCTGAGATAGAGCTCTCTCTCCTGCAATGTTAAGTATCAGCAATCATTAAGGCAATGAACCTTTCTCACAGCAGACATTTTGACTTGTCATAGTAGGAAAAGCACAGCTGAAATAGATTACCTAACCAAGTGTACCAGTAAGCTATTTCAGTGAGTCAGCATGCACAAAACCAGGGTCTCTCCTAAGTGGAATGCAGCCATCAGTAATGGTTTAATACCAGGACCTCTCCTAAGTGGAATGCAGCCATCATTAATGGTTTTGAATACACCTGTGCTTTTCCTACTATAACATGTCAACATGTCTGCTGTGAAAAAGCTCTATTATATGCTCCGAAAGGGACATAAGGTCAGGGCGTTTGGGCAACATGTACGGCCCGTACAGATAGAGGTAAGTGAGGAAACTCAAAAATGTAAGCTAAGAATTTCAGCTTTAGCCACTCACCAACTCGCAGGCTACATCAACTTAAGCCCTTAAAGGGTCATTTCAGTCAACAGGGATGTGATGGAGACATGAGCTAATATGAACCGTTTTTCTTATTGAAAATCTTTTAGATAATACAAAACCATAGATGTATTATAGCCTATTGCCCACAGGAACACAGCTGCAGCCTCTCTCTCTCTCTCTCTCTCTCTCTCTCTCTCTCTCTCTCTCTCTCTCTCCTCCTCCTCTCTCTCTCTCTCCCCTCGTCCGCTCTTTGTCATTATACTCTTGCTCAAATGAAAACAGGCCCTAATCAAACTATAACTATTAGGTTTAAATATTGAGCCATGGCACTGATAATCTTTTAGATAACAGGAGCCTATGATTTCTGTAGCCTGTAGCGAAACAACAGACTTATATTCCAATATATATATTATATATTCCAACTTTAAAAAAAGAAAAAAATTCAATATATTCTGAGTTTATTTCCCCTGTAATATCCCGACCTTTATTCTCCAAATATTCCAGTTTTTTTTTTTTTTGAAAAAAAAAAAATGCCTTTTTCTCGTCTCGCCACACCGCTATCTTCGGAAAAAAAGTCACCTTTTGTGAAAGCGATAATGTTGTCAGACACTTTTAATAACAATCTTAGCCTGTCAGTAGCGAAAACTAAATCGAAGATGCCCAATTGCCCCATTAGGTTACACTGTGATCTGGCTCAATACCGGACACAATTGAAAGATTTTTGGTCAATCTATTAGACACAAAATGCATGGGGAAATGGGGGTCCAGATTGAAAAACAAATGACTTTTTAAATGCAAATGTGCATGTGTGAGCCTGTGTTGGTGGCCAGTAGAAAACATGGCCACCCACCTTGATGAATAGTGTCTGTGTCCAGTGAGCCTCTGAGGGGACCGAGATACAGATGTGAGCTGAATGTTATCTCAGGAGCCTCGCCGTGTTGGGACAGAGGACAGAGGCTGTCTCCACTGCGGGGGTGCACTCCTGCAGAGGTCAACGCAGGGTTGTCATGATTGGGGAGCACTTGTTCGTGTTTATCTAGTAAATGTTGCTGGTTAATTGTTTCTGTGGAGGTTGTGGTCAGGTTGTAAAAACACAAGTTCTTTTTAAGGAAAGTGCAGCTGCTGATGAGGCAATATGGTGGAACAAAGTAGAAGCTGCAGGAGGAGTGAGGTTTGCGGTCGGCCTTCTGTTATAGTTTTTTTTAGACCAACACACGCGCACGCACGCATGCACGCACGCACGTAATTACACTAGATTAGTCGATCCGCCGATTTTCTGTTCGGTTTGTGCGGCGGCACTGAAATGGCCCACTATTGTGACATCCTGTTGTGTAATTTTAACCAACCAATGCAGCACAAGTAGACTTTAAATTTCACAAATTTTGTTTTCCGTAAGATCGTTTTACGATCTGAGGAAACATTCAACTGTTCCACAAACTCCCGGGCAGTTCAGTGCTTGTGTTTGATGTTAGAAAACTTTCTTGTGGCAGAGATGGAGGCAGTGATGTTTCCTGTTTCCTGTACGGGACTCTCACACCGCCTCAAAACACTCTGACAAGTCTGATTGACGGTTACATGTCTCTCCAAAAGTTTACAGTTTTTTACAATCACTTTGCTACTAATTTCAGAACCTTGACGTCATTTTTCAAAACTCTAGACACAAAACTCACCAATGATCAAAATACACATTTTTCAAAACTCTAACACTTTTTTCAATTGCTTGGATACAATACACATAAACAAAAGATAATTTGTTCATTTAACAAAGATCACCTGTTCAATATGACACAACTTAACATCAAAGTAACTACTATTTCAAAAAGCAATTCACACATTACATTTCAGATGATTGTCTATTGATTTCATTACAATCATCTAACTATCAATCCATACAACTACTCAAAATGATAAGTAACTGTTGCATTACTCTTAATGCATAGTTGTATGGAAACAGACAAACAATATTCCATGTTTAGATCATGAAAGTTTCAAGATAACGAGATTCATTGTCACCAGTTAGTGTGGAGCATGAACCAATTAGAATACAGTATCTATGGATGTAATATTTCATCATCATTCTTTACTGTAATGTACTACTGTTTATCAGACACTGTTTCTATGGTCCCATGTACTACCTTTACTGTAATGTACTACTGTTTACCAGACACTGTTTCTATGGTCCCATGTACTACCTTTACTGTAATGTACTACTGTTTACCAGACACTGTTTCTATGGTCCCATGTACTACCGTTACTGTACTGTACTACTGTTTACGAGACACTGTTTCTATGGTCCCATGTACCAACTTTTCAGACTATTTACAGTATTGACAGTATTGCACTATATGGATTCAGGCCCTTGGAATTTCTTGTCCAATTCTTCCAACTCGCTAGTGATGATTGAGATATATAATTTACAGTCGTGAAAAAATTAGGACACCCATGCTAAAGTTGACTAAAAAGAAGAATAAAAAAATCATCTTTTGCAAATTGATCTTAATGCCTTAATTAAAAAAATGAGGAAAAATCCAATCTTTAAGGACACCAATTTTCTTTGTGAATGAATAATGTATCGTAAATAAATAAATGTTCTTCCTTAAAATACAGGGGGCATGAATAAGTACACCCCTATGTTAAATTCCCATAAAGGCCGGCAGATTTTTATTTTTAAAGGCCAGTTATTTCATGGATCCAGGATACTATGCATCCTGATGAAGTTCCCTTGGCCTTTGGCATTAAAATACCCCCACATCATCACATACCCTTCACCATACCCCCACATCATCACATACCCTTCACCATACCCCCACATCATTACATACCCTTCACTATACCCCCACATTATCACATACCCTTCACCATACCCCCACATCATCACATACCCTTCACCATACCCCCACATCAT